>NC_052150.1:49680012-49981809 GCF_902713615.1 Scyliorhinus canicula
CTGTCTGGGAGGTGGTGGCAGAGGCAGTCAGCACTGTCAGTCTCACCAGGAGGGGTGGGGGGTGTCACTGGTGAGTCATCTGCCCTGAGAGAACCAGGGAGGGTTCCAAAGGCCACAGTGCAGGTGTCCTCTGGTTGCGGTGAGCTCTCCTGATCCCCTGCTTCCTCTGCAATGAGGTGGCGCTTTTGAGGAGTGCCAACACCTGGCGTGTTCCTGATCGACCTTGCCCTTGCTGATACAGCTGGGGTACGAGGGTGTCCAGAGGGTCACCCCGGGTGGGCTCCCAGTGACCCAAGGCCTTCTGAGCATTTAAAGGACACAGGCAGCACTCAGCAGTGTGGGCAGCCAGAGGCTTGTAAGTAGCACCAAAAGACAGATTGCAGCAATGCTGGTCTGAGCCAGACCACCCCGATCCCGAGGGGGACACATCAAGTCCATGGACCTGACACTAAGTCACAACCCACTCCAGCCTCCGGCCAGGGCAGCCATCCCCCCCAGCAAGCCTACACTTTTCAATAGCTTTTCGGAGTTGTTTAGCCTCCTGCAGCCATAGTGCCCAGTCCCTGTTTGTAAATACTTGTAATAATTTATGCCCGTGAGACTTCCACCCGAGGGGAGCGGAGCACCATGGAAGGGCGGAGCATACTGTGTCCAACCCGCTAATCACATATAAATGTCTGTTTTGCATTCCGCCGCTGGTGGCGTGGGGTGCACACCTTGTTATTGCCACCAGTGAGGGAGTGGAGCACGGCGCTCGAATTAGCCTGACACCCGATTGCAGCTTCCAGAGAAATTGGCAGAGAATTTTGCCCATTTTACAGGGATTACATATTCAACGTATGTTATTGAAACTGAGAGATATGAAAGTGCCTGAAAGACAATTTTAAATACATCAAGTTCTTCCTCTCTAAAAACTATTCCTGAAGTGAAAGGCACTCACTTTGATACATGTGCACAGCAGAATCCCCAAACAGCCGAGTTGAATGGCCAAATAAATCCTGCAATAGTTCTGGAATTTGTTAACATCAAATTCAGAAAGTGAGGTGCTATCAACTGAGCCATCCTAAAGCTAAGGACGTGGCAAAAGCAAGAATCGAGTGCTGCCTGTGTCCTTTAAATGCTCAGAAGGCCTTGGGTCAACTGGGAGTCCACCCGGATTGACCCTCTGGACACCCTCATACCCCAGCTGTATCAGCAAGGGCAAGCTCAATCAGGAACCCGCCAGGTCTTGGCACTCCTCAAAATTCCAAAAACCCAATTCAAAGAACTGGGATGGTCAACTAAGTCCCAAACAACTATAATTGGCATTCAGCTTGGGACTGAATATGGTGGTGGCATGGCAGCACAGCGCTTAACACTGCTGCCTCACAGCACCAGAGACCCGGGTTCAATTCCGGCCTTGGGTGACTATGTGTGGGGAGTTTGCACGTTCTTCTGTGTCCAAGTGGGTTTTTCCTGTTGCTTCGGTTTCCTCCCACAGTCCAAAGCTCTGCAGGTTAGGTCAATTGTCCATGCTAAATTGCCCTTTTGTCCAAAGTTCTGCAGGTTAGGTGGGGTTACGGGATAGGGAAGGGGAGCCGGCCTAGGTAGGGTGCTCTTTCAGATGGTCAGTGCAGACTCAATGCACTGAATGGCCTCCTTCTGCACTCTAGGAATTCTATAACCTATGGAAATTGAGGGGCGACCTAATGGAAGTCAACAAAATTATGAGGGGCATGGACAGAGTGGATAGTCATAAGCTTTCTCTCAGGGTGGAAGAGTCAATTACTAGGGGAGATTGGTTTAAGGTGCGAGGGGCAAAGTTTAGAGGAGCTGTGTGAGGGACGTTTTTAGACAGAGGGTGCCTGGAACGCACTGCATGGAGGAGGTGTTGGAAGCAGGTTCGATAATGATGTTTAAGGGCGCCTTTACAAATACACGAATAGGATGCAAACAGAGGGACACGGGCCCCGGAAGTGTTGAAAGTTTTAGGTTAGACGGGCAGCATGGTCGGCGCAGGTTTGGGGGGCCGAAGGGCCTGTTCCCGTGCTGTATTTTTCTTTGTTCTTTAAGCAGTATATTGGTGAATCGGCTGATAATGTCAAATGAACATATTTCTGATATGTAGATGATACGTTTTTCTCCCACAGTCCAAAGATGTGCAGGTTAGGTGGATTGGCCATGCTAAATTGGCCCTCGGTGCGGTTACGGGGATAGTGTGTAGCTTGGGCCGAGATGGGGTGCTGTTTCAGAGGGTCAGTGTCAACTCGACAGGCCACTTGGCCTCCTTGATTTGGACAACATTTCAAATGCAACCCTGTATAAATGTTGTCACATCCCAGTTAAATGCAGTTTTTGTTCAACGTATCTTCGCAAGTCGTCGTCCCCTCTTCTGGCGAATAGCGGAACTGTTTCCTCGAGCTGATTATCAGCCAATTGAACCAAGTCATGAATGCTCCTTCTGTGGCCAAAACGTTCTGGTTTGGGACTTCAACCCAGAGCTTCTGGCTCAGAGGTAGTGATGTTACTACTACGAGCACTGTACTACAAGATCTCTGTTAAATACACAGTTAAGGAAGATAAATTAAATGTAGTAACAGTTGTAAACAATGTTTTACCCTTCTTTGGGTAGTTGCTTTGCAATAATGTCTTCCAATGCCTACCACCTGCACTCTCTCGCCCTCTTCCCCGCCACAAATCCCTATCATGGAGCTGCCTAAAAACACAAATGGTCCTGGTCATGGAATATGGTCCAGGATACATCCTTATGGCAGCTGGAGACACAGTCAGAAACTCCTGCTGGAGTTTAGTTTATTTGCTCTTTCATCATGTCTGACTTATACTTGTACGAAAACAATACAGTCTCAGAAACAAAATGAAATGCTGATGGGAAGAAATAAATTACGGTGGGAGGAGACTTGTGTAGAACATTAAAAAGCTCACTTCTGTGCTGCAATTAATGGACCAAAACTTCCGAGGAGTGGTTATAGTTACCCAGGAGGTAGGATTTGTTTTAATTCTTCTGATTTTTATAGTAAACCAGTCAGAACCATCCAAAATCTCTGATCTAAATCGGAATATCGGTTGGGTCCAATGCACGGAATCAGACGTTTGAACATCCTGGGTAATTGCCCTTCAGTGAGGACTTTTGTGGCAAGGGCAGGAATAGAGTCTCCCATACATCTCCTGGGCAGCCTCCCACCTACAACTCTCACCAGAGATCAATTATTTCGTACTTTCGGCTTTAAAATAGTAAGTAATATAAATCTAAACTGATACTTACCCTTGCCTTTGAAGTTATGGGTGAATTCATCCACCTAAATTTAAATAAGGGTATGATTAGAACAGAGGAAATTACTGAAAATTAAACTTATCAGTTAACATTTTTTTTCTCTTCATTACTCTCTTACCTGATCTTTTATGCATATATATTTTATCTGAGTATTTTTGATTAAAGTGCAATTGAGCGATATCTCCTGATGTGTCAGATTTATACAAGGGTAAATACAATTCAATGCATTGTCTTGTGTCAAAATAGCAATAGTTGTATTCTGTGAAAAGAAAAAAAGTTTCATTAGTATTTTTTGTTTCCTTAAATTACATCCAGTTATGAATTACTTCTTAGAAACAAAATTCAAAGTTACTACAAAAATGGCAATAATAATGCTATTTAGAGAGCCAAAACAAAGAAAGTAATTGAATGCAGTGGTGTCCACCATTCAACGGCACCTGCGACCAGAGACAGAGAGAAAAGGAATGAGAGAGAAAGAGAGAGAGAGAGAGAGGATAAATGAGAGAGGCAGGGAGAGAGGACAGAAAGAGGAGGCTGCAAGATAGCAGGGTCAAGGGCCGGGGGTCAATATCACAAGGAGGGGGGGGGGGGGGGGGGGGGGGCAGCAAGGTTGCAAGACAGAAGTGAATGTGGAAGAGAGACAACAAAAAGGAGAATGGAAGAAGAAGGAAGAAAAGGAGAATATAGTGCAATAGTGAAAAATTTCGAGCAAAGCTGCGAGGGTAAAGAAACAAGACAGGCCTGCACCAGAATAACACATTTCATTCCCCCATGCTGTCACAAAGTGCTTATAACTAATGCATACCTTTTGTAAATTGTTATTCATAAATAGTATTATTTACACAAATCATTAAGTGTTCAAACATCCCAACCAACTACAATACAAGCTCCCACAGGCTACAAACGAAAGAATCACTAGATAATTGTTTTTGATGTTGATTGATGATGGCATGTTCGCTGGGACACTGAAAGAACTCCTTTGCCTTGAATAGAAACTTGAGCTTGTAGGGTCAGAATCTCCTCCAACTGGACTTTCATACCCAAAACAAACAAAGAACAAAGAAAAGTACAGCATAGGAACAGGCCCTTTGGCCCTCCAAGCCTGTGCCGTCTATGCTGCCCGTCTAAACTAAAATCTTCTACACTTCCTGGGTTCGTATCCCTCTATTCCCATCCTATTCATGTATTTGTCAAAATGCCCCGTAAACGTCACTATCGTACCTGCTTCCACGACCTCCTCCGGGAGTGAGCTCTAGGCACCCACTACCCTCTGTCTAAAAAAAATGCCTCGTATATCTCCTCTAAACCTTGCCCCTCACACCTTAAACCTATGCCCCCTAGTAATTGACCCCTCTACTCTGGGAAAAAGTCTCTGACTATCCACGCTGTCTATGCCCCTTCATGGACACAAACAATGCAATGAAGTATTAGGTATTAGGAATGTTTTTTTGTTCATAAAAATTATTTTCTTTTTATAAAGTCCTAAAATCAAGAACCTAAACAGTTAGGGTAAACTGGAGAGTGAACCTCTTACAGGTTCTTGTAAGCACACTGGGACAGGCAGACAGGTGCTGTCTTGTCTGGAATGCAGATCAATATACATTTGGGCCTAGCTTAATGTCAGGATGACCAGAAAAGACTGGATAAGGTGCCTTCACTCGCTGAGGGGACAAACCCACCAATGGGAGCCGAGAATGACACCACTATATAACGACACTTTGCCATTTTCTTTGTCCTCGGTGAGAATCTCCCCTCCAAGGCCGCATTTACAATCATTTCCTGCACTGACGAGGAAGAGTACTTGCGAATCGGGGTGCCATTTTTAAATGCCACTCCGATCTTTTTATACACCCCCCCCCCCCCCCCCCCCCCCCCCCCCCCCCCCCAGCCACCTCATACAGCCTCCGGACCACCCCCTCCCCCCCAACTGCACCTCACCTACCTTGGGGTCCCGAAGCCCCCCCCCCCCCCACCCTTTTAAGGGCAAGGCACCCCTGGGCACGATCCCTGGCACAGGCAACATGGCACCTGGGCACTGCCAGCCTGGCACCATGATAGTGCCCCTGCCAGAGAGGGCGAGATCCAGATTGCGATGTCTCGTGAGGTGTTTCGAGCATCGCAAATCTCGCAAGAAGCCTTTACAGCGAGATTTCAACTTACATTCACACGCCATTCTTTTTCTTCCTGCCATCCATCCTGGCAGCCAGAGATGTTTTCTGTGCTAATTCTACATTCATTTCCAATACGGATAATTGAATAATTTTCCTCTTGAATTTTTGTTTTGGCAGCAGTAACTGTAAAGAGAAAGCAGTCTGTAAGGAGGTTGACAGTGTACAGATTCTATGCAGACTCCATGGGTTGATAAAAGCAAATTGCTGTGGATGCTGGAATCTGATACAAAAACAGGAAATACTGGACAATCTCAGCAGGTCTAGAACATATAACATAGAACATTACAGCGCAGTACGGGCCCTTCGGCCCTCGGATGTTGCGTCTGACGGTGGTGTAGTGGTATTGTCGCCGGACTAGTAACCCAAAGACCCAGGGTATGGCTCTAGGGACCCAAGTTTGAATCCTTCCCCCATGGCAGATGGCAAAATGTGAATTCAATAAAAATCTGGACTTAATGATGACCATGAAACCAATGCCGGTTGCCGTAAAAACAAATCTGGTTCACTAAAGCCCCTTAGGGAAGGAAATCTGTCATCCTTACGTGGGCTGCTCTACATATGACTCTGGATCCATGTGGTTGACTCTGAAATGGGCAATAAACGTTGGCCCAGCCAATATAAAAAACATTTCTGGGCACCACACTTCAGCTGCTCTCCTTACAGCAGGGAAGGAGATACGATAGAGATGTTTAAAATCATGAACAATGGGGGGGGGGGGGGGGGGGGGGGAGCAGTGGCGCAGTGGTTGGCACTGCTGCCTCATGGCACCGAGGACCCAGTTTTGATCCCGGCCCCGGGTCATTGTGCAAACTCCACACGAACATTCTCCCCATGTCTGTGTGGGTCTCACCCCCACAACCCAAAGATGTGCAGGTTAGGTAGATTGGCCGCATTAAATTGCCCCTTAATTGGAAAAAAAATGAATTGGGTACTCCAAATTTATTTATTTTTTTAAATCATGAACAATTTTATGTAGTGAATAAGGTGAAACTTTCCATTGGCATACGAAATAGGAGCGAATTTGCCATTCAGCCCTTCGAGCTTGATCCACCATCATGTAAAGTTTACATGGGGTAGGTGAAAATGTGGAGTTTTGGCCATCATCAAATCAGCCATGGTGGTATGGGTTGGCAAAGCAGGCTCGAGGGGCTAAATGGCTAATTCCTGCTCCTATGTTGCATGTTCAAAACATATCATAACATTGCTTTACCTCCTTGCGTTGCAACTACGAGGAGAACAAAAAAGAGAGGCTTCCTATTCTGAGGCATTGCAACTGGGCCAAACTGTTGCGATAAACAGAGGGAGCTGGAGTCATGCTGAATCTGGGGAAGAAAGAAACTGGATTTTAAAAATATGAAGGGAAAATTGTTACGGCATTAATACATTTTAGGGAATGAAAATGGTATTGCTTAGCTGTGGCCTAGTTACCGAGGACACAGCTCAGGATACCACTCCAGAGACGTAAGCACAAAGTTTAGGTTCACAACCCGGTGCAATACTGAGGGAGTGCACCACTATCGAAGCTGAAGTCTCATGAATAAGACATTAAACTGAGGCTCTGTCTACTCTCCCAGCTAGATACAAAAAGAAAAGCACGATTTGGAGACAGAGAATATCCTACGTATCTGGCCAATATTTCTCCCTCAAATAGCATCACAGCATATTAAACAGCAAAATGCTGGACATATTCAGTAGGCAGGCAGAATCTAGGGATAGAGAAACAGAACAGAACTCAAATGGAAGATCATCAATCTGAGACGTTAACTCTGTTCCACTCTCCACAAATGCTGCCTGACCTGCCCAGTATTTCTTGCATTTTCTGTTCTTATTTCAGAATTCCAGCATCCGATATTATGCTTTCGTCTGGACATCATCACAGTGCAAAGCTGGCTTAGCTTAGTTGACTAGGCAGCCAATTTGTGATGTAGAGTGAATGAGGCCAACAGTGCAGGTTCAATTCCTGTACCTGCTGAAAATGTTCCGAAGATGTAGAAGATGACATAAAATATGCAAATGACTCGTGGTTCCTCTTTCTCTCTTGCATAAACGTCATTTCCCCTCATTTCAGTTTTAAATCTGCCACCACTTAATGGCCTCTCATGCTAGAAGGGGGAAGCATCTACTCTATGTCTACCCTATCACCCCTTTAGCATCTTAAATGCCTCAATTAGATGTCCTGTCATTTTTCTAAACTCCAGCAAGTATAGGCCTAAACTGCTCAATCGCTCTTCATGAAAAATGAAAATCGCTTATTGTCATGAGTAGGCTTCAATGAAGTTACTGTGAAAAGCCCCTAGTCGCCACCTGTCCGGGGAGGCTGGTACAGGAATCGAACCGTGCTGCTGGCCTGCTTGGTCTGCTGCAAAAGCCAGCGATTTAGCCGAGTGAGCTAAACCAGCCCTTCATTAGACAAGTCCTTCATCCCTGGAATCAATCTCTCATGAACAGAATCCGAGTTGCCTCTAATCCATTTACATCCTTCCTCAAGTAAGGGGACCATAACTGTGCCCATTATTCCAAATGTGATCTCGCCAATGCTCTGTACAGTTACAACAGAACTTCCCTATTTTTCATTTCAGTCTATTCCATTAACAAAGGGCTGGATTCTTCCACCTCGCCCGCTGCAAGATTGCCACCTGTGGGATGTGGACAATTTGGGGAGGTCCATTGACCTCAGGCGGGAATTTCCGGTTGCCATGATGACGGGCCGGAGAATCCCGCCCAATGAATCCAAGGCATATGGATGCTTGGGGCTACTGCAGGCATGCACCATCACTGACCTGCAGACAAAAGCACGCTATCACCAAACTAAGCAGTTGTAGTTGTGGAACCATTTGTAGTGGCAGTGTGAAAAAAGTTCCAGCACAGAATTCAGAATCACAGTCCCCCACAAGAGATCAAAAGGTAACCCAACTGCCAGCCACCATCTGCCAGAATAAGAATGGGAGACAGCCAGCTTCAGCATTAAGAGTCACTGAGCAATGGGTTTTGCTGTTATATACATGTGGAGAGGCTCAGGGACATGTACTGTCCATGAAGAGAAATACCCAGACTCCAAAGATTGTCAACAGTGCTTTCTAGGATATGTGGTGTAGTGGTATTGCCAATGGACTAAAAATCTAGAGCAATACTCTGGGGACCCGGGTTCAAATCGCCAGGCAGATGGCGAAATTTGAATTCAATAAATAAAATCTGGAATCAAAAGACAAATGATGATCATGTAAGCACTGTCGATTGTTCTATTTAAAAAAAAACATCTACCTGGTCTGGACTACATATGACTTCCAGTGATGACTCTTAGCTATTCCCCTGGGCAAGAGCAATGGTCGGCTATCCGGAAATATAGTACCTTGTTTAAATAACACTATCAAATCCAGGGGTTCCCAACCGGAGGTCGTCCCCTCACAGGTCACATTTGGAGATGGGAGCTGACCCTTCCTCTGAGCAACAACTGTCAACAGTGGAGAGAGGGCGACCCATTCCCATTCCGGGGGCTGGCAGCCGTTGGATCAATTCGGGCGGTGAAGCCAAAGTGATCTTTAACGGGAGGAAATCTTTAACTGGAGGAAAGATTTCTCGTGGCGCTGTTCCTGTTGCCCGGAGGGGGGATTCCCGGTGAGAGGAGCAGCAGCAGAGAGAAAAACAAGGACAGCCTAAGGCACTAAATCATATCCAGAGCAGAAAGTTCACTCACCTACGCCCGATCTCTCCACAATAAATGGAAAATGTACACTAAGAGGGACCAATTTCGCGCCGAGTGCTCTCTCTCTCTCTCTGTGAGGTTACTGGAGTTCACCGGACGCGAAGCTGGCTCTCGCCGACATCGCGACAGTCGACTCAGGAACACTTTAGACAAGGTTAAGCATTCAGAAAGCGACACCTTCTCATGTGTAGTCTCACACCGTTTGGTGGCATATCGTGATAAAAGCTAAAGCAATGCTTGAGGAAAGCTTACCTCCAGCTCCTGTTCACGATGTTCGCTCTGAGAATCCATACTGTCGGATGATTGCTTTGCTCTGAATCGCGGGGCGGTCCTTATCACCAACACACAGATTACTGGGAAAATAATTACCACAAAGTTTGCAACAGCAAGTTGTTAAAACGTGTCTGAATAATAATATTTTTTATGGAAATGTGTTTATTTAATTCTTTCATTTATTGGTAAGTGGTGTGACATCATTCACTGATGTCAGATCAGAGGCGGGATGTTATCTACCGATTGCACAATCAGAAGTTATGTACAGTAAGAAGTCTTACATCACCAGGTTAACGTCCAACAGATGTGTTTGAAACCCAGGCAGACACAGAAGAAAATGCAAACTCCACACAGTCACCCAAGGCCAGAATTGAACCCAGGATCCTGGAGCTGTGAAGCAGCTGTGAACATAGAACATACAGTGCAGAAGGAGGCATTCGGCCCATCAAGTCCACACCGACCCACTTAAGCCCCTCACTTCCACCCTATCCCCATAACCCAATAACCCCTCCTAACCTTCCTTGGACACTAAGGGCAATTTATCATGGCCAATCCACCTAACCTGCACGTCTTTGGACTGTGGGAGGAAACCGGAGCACCCGGAGGAAACCCACGCAGACATGGGGAGGACGTGCAGACTCCGCACAGACAGTGTGATGCACTATCAATTACGACGAGACGAGAGTAGAGAGTAATCAAGGCTTTATTACGCAGAGATGTGGAGCCTCCTGCAGCTGCTGCCGAAATGGCTGCAGATCGGAGAGCCCACACATTTATACTCCGCCTCTGAGTGGAGCCAGCAGGCAGGGACCTAACCCCATACCTGTAAGACAGGGGTACCGTAATACCCTCATATGCGGTATACACCATACAACAGTAGTGACTACGACATTCACCCCCTGTTAAAAAGGAGTCCAGCTGGGGTGGTGCCAAGTCTGTCTTGGCGGCCATCGGGGTGCGCTACGTAGGCGTACTGCGGGTTCGCGTGGAGTAGCTGCACCCTCTCAACCAACGGGTCCGCCTTGTGGAGCCGCACGTACTTACGGAGGAGAACGGGTCCTGGAGCTGCCAGCCACATTAGGAGCGAAACCCCGGGGGTGCACTTCCTAGGGAAGGCAAAGAGACGTTTATGGGGAATTTCGTTAGTTGCAGTAAACAGGAGTGACCGAATGGAGTGAAGGGCGTCAGGGAGGAGCTCCTGCCAGCGGGTGGCCGGGAGATTTCTGGACCGTAGGGCCAGCTGGATGGCCTTCCAGACCGTCCCATTCTCCCGCTCCACCTGCCCATTTCCCCGGGGTTGTAGCTGGTTGTCCTGCTCGAGGCGATGCCCCTGTTGAGAAGGTACTGGCGCAGCTCATCGCTCATAAATGAGGATCCCCAGTCGCTGTGGATGTAGGCGGGGAAACCGAACAGAGCGAAGATGGTGTTGAGGGCTTTGATGACGGTGGCAGACGTCATGTCGGGGCATGGGATGGCGAAGGGGAATCTCGAGTACTTGTTGACCATATTGAGAAAGTATGTGTTGCGGTTAGTGGAGCGGAGGGGCCCTTTGAAGTCCACGCTGAGATGTTCAAAGGGGCGGGAGGCCTTCACCAGATGAACACGGTGTGGCCGGTAGAAATGCTGTTTACACTCTGCGAGAACCAGGCAGTCTCTGGTGATAGCCCTGACTTCCTCGATGGAGTAGGGCAGATTGCGGACCTATTTGAAGTGATAAAAGTGGGTGACCCCTGGGTGACAGAGACCATCGTGCAGGGTGTGGAGTCGGTCCACTTGTGCGCTGGCACATGTACCCCGGGATAGGGTCTGGGGGGCTCATTGAGCTTACCGGGGCGATACAAAATCTCGTAATTGTAGGTGGAGAGCTTGATCCTCCACCTCAAGATTTTATCATTTTTGATCTTACCACGCTGTGTGTTGTTAAACATGAAGGCAACTGACCTTTGGTCAATGAGGAGAGTGAATCTCCTGCCGGCCAGGTAATGCCTCCAATGCTGCACAGCTTCAACGATAGCTTGGGCCTCCTTTTCAACAGATGAGTGCCGAATTTCGGAGGCATGGAGGGTGCGGGAAAAGAATGACACGGGCCTGCCTGCCTGGTTGAGGCTGGGTGGCCAGAGTGACGTCTGATGCATCGCTCTCGACTTGGAAGGGCAGCGTCTCGTTGACTGCGTGCATCGCGGCCTTGGCGATGTCGGCCTTGATACGGTTGAAGCCTCGGCCGTCAGTGGGAAAACGGTGGAGTGAATGAGTGGGAGGGCTTTGACGGCAAAGTTAGGGACCCACTGGGCGTAGTACGAGAAGCCCAGTGGGTACCCCAGTACCCCAGGCATCGTTTGAGGGCCTTGGGGCAGTGGGGGAGGGGGAATTCCATGAGGGGGTGCATGCGATCGGGGTCAGCCCCTAGAACTCTGTTCTGGACTACATAGCTGAGGATGGCTAATTGGTCCGTGCTGAACACACACTTCTCCTTGTTGTAGGTTAGTTTGAGGGGTTTGGCAGTGTGGAGGAATTTGGAAAGGTTAGCGTCGTGGTCCTGCTGGTCGTGGCCGCAGATGGTGACATTATCCAGGTACGGGAAGGTGGCCCGCAGTCCGTACCGGTCAATCATTCGGTCCATCTCCCGTTGGAAAACCGAGACCCTGTTAGTGACGCCAAAGGGAAGCCTAAGGAAATGGTAAATGCGGCCGTCCTTGTGCCCATCGACCTTCACTGTCGTTGACGCAGTCGTGACTGTGGTGAATGTCACTTAGTAATTCACACTGTATTTACCAATACTATTGTAAGCGCAGTAGCGTTATCCGACCACTAGAGGGAGTAGCTCTGGGAATGCTCAGGAGTTTGTACAGGGCTCCACCCTTGGCTCGGCCCACGGCTCCTCCCCTAGACTGCTGTATAAATAACCGTGTCCAGAGCCAGCCTGAGTTCATCGAGAGTTCAACGGGTAACAGGCTGGCTCTGAAGTAAGTAGATTAAAACCACTGTTCATATCTGAAAGCACGTGTCTCGTGAATTGATGGTTCCATCAGTGACATTGTGCGGTCATGATTGGTCGATCGTGAGCGGTCATGATTTGTCGGCAGCGGTTGCAGGCGATGAGTGGCCCAATGATGTGTCCGACAAGCAGGGGTCCTAAGGCGGGAAAGATAGCTGCGCCCACGGGCCTCACGTATCCTGAGGCAGGCAAGATGGCAGCGCCCACGTACCGCACGTGTGAGACAAGCAAGATGGCGGCGACCACGGGCAGCACGTGTTGTGAGGGGAGCTGATAAAAATAACATAAGTAGGGCAGCACTGTAGCACAGTGGTTAGCATTGCTGCTTACGGCGCTGAGGACCCGGGTTCGAATCCCGGCCCTGGGTCACTGTCCATGTGGAGTTTGCACATTCTCCCTGTGTTTTCGTGGGTTTCGCCCCCCAACCCAAAAGATGTGCAGGTTAGGTGGATTGGCCACGCTAAATTGCCCCTTAATTGGAAAAAATAATTGGGTACTCTAAATTTTTTTTTAAAATAACATAAGTATTTGGGCATGGATTGGATTTGTTTATTGTCATGTGTACTGAGGTACAGTGAAAAGTATTTTTCTGCAAGCAGCTCAACAGATCATTCAGTACATGGGAAGAAAAGGGAATTAAACAGAATTCAAGAAAATACATGAGAATACATAATAGGGCAACACAATATATACAATGTAACTACATAAGCATTGGCATCGGATGAAGCATACATGGGTGTAGTGTTAATGAGGTCAGTCCATAAGAGGGTCATTTAGGAGTCTGGTGACAGTGGGAAGAAGCTGTTTTTGAGTCTGTTCGTGCGTGTTCTCAGACTTCTGAATCTCCTGCCCGATGGAAGAAGTTGGAAAAGTGAGTAGGCCGGGTGGGAGGGATCCTTGATTATGCTGCCTGCTTTCCCCCGGCAGCGGGAGGTGTAGATGGAATCAATGGATGGGAGGCAGGTTCGTGTGATGGACTGGGCGGAGTGGCCTTGATGCTGAATAATACTCGGAAGAAGTTCAGGCCCACTGTAGCTACAAAAGCAGGTCAGAGGCTAGGAATCCTGCAGCGAGTATCTTGTCTCGTGACTCCCCAATGCCTGTTCATCATCTACAAGGCACAAGTCGGGAATGTGATGGAATGCAATCCACTCAATACAACAGATCAACACCATCCAGGCCTGATTGATTGGCACCCCTTACACAAATATACACTCCCTCCACCACTGACACAGCGGTAGCAGTCTGTACCATCTACAAGATGCGTTGCAGAAACTAACCAAAGATCCTTAAGCAGCACCTTCCAAACCCATGAGCATGACTATCGAGAACAGTGCTGGGCAACCTTGCCTTGTCGCATGAGTGGCCCTTCACCTCAGTGGGCCACAAGATTGAAATCAGGCTTGTTTACTAACTATGGCCCCATAAATAAGATTAAATACATCAATACATGCTGAATATTTCATAATGAGTTATAGAAAATGCTTAATCATTTATATATTAATTAAAATATAATCAACTTCAAATGGTAAAAGCAAAAGAAATATTTACACTTTGGATGTTGAGGAAGTGCATGGCTCTCACAGTCAATGTTGTGAGCAATCAGAACTCAACTCATTACACTTGCCCTTGCTTTACGAGTGTATCATTTCAATAGTCATGCCGGTAGGAAACGAACGACACAGATAGAAACCAGTGGAATGTGGCAACCCTGCGTGTGGGGTGCGGCTATGACCAGCTAAGTCGCACGTTTGGCTGCTCCTGCTACAAAGGTGTTTTCGGGCCGATTGGAGGGCCC
This sequence comes from Scyliorhinus canicula, assembly GCF_902713615.1. Lineage (NCBI taxonomy): Eukaryota > Metazoa > Chordata > Chondrichthyes > Carcharhiniformes > Scyliorhinidae > Scyliorhinus > Scyliorhinus canicula. Next base: position 49,694,224 of record NC_052150.1, read on the forward strand.
CAACGGCGCTGTAAGGACAAATCCCGGTGGGGGAAGGCTCCCTGAAGAGAACCAGACCAACTTTATGGTCGGTACCCGGAGTGGGGTGGTAAAGAGAGCAACAGCAGCTCCCAAAAAAAAGCGGGGGAAGAAGACCAAAATGGCGGCCGGTGGTGCACCCGAGGAATGGAGGAAATGGGCGGAGGAGCAGCAGGCCGCTCTCCTGCGCTTCTTTACGGAGCTGAAAATGGAGCTCTTGGAGTCAATGAATGCGACGACCACCAGGCTGATGGGAGCCCAGGCGACCCAAGAGGCGTCGATTTGGGAGCTGCAACAGGAGATGACTGCGAGGGAGGAGGAGGCCACGGTCCTCGTGGGAAAGGTAGAGGTGCACGAGGCACTCCACCTGAAATGGCAGAGCCGTTTTGAGGAGCTGGATACCCGAATGAGGCGGAAGAACCTGAGGATCTTGGGCCTGGCAGAAGGCCTGGAGGGGTCAGACCTCCCGGGATATGTAGCAGAAATGCTGAGCTCCCTGATGGGGGCAGGGGCCGTCCCTTCGCCCCTGGAGCTGGAAGAGGCCTACAGGGTCATGGCTAGGAGGCCAAGAGCAAATGAGCCCCCGAGGGCGGTGCTGGTGCGGTTCCAGCGACTCAGCGACCGTGAAAGAGTGCTGGAGTGGGCCAAGAGGGAAAGGAGCAGCAAGTGGGAGAATTCGACGGTGAGGGTTTACCAGGACTGGAGTGCGGAGGTGGCAAAGCGGCGGGCCCGGTACAACCGGACGAAGGCGGTGCTACATGCAAAACGGATCAGGTTCGGAATGCTGCAGCCAGCGCGCTTGTGGGTCACCTACAGGAACCAACACCACTATTTTGAGTCCCCAGAGGAGGCGTGGGCCTTTGTACAGGAAGAGAAACTGGACTCGAATTAGACCCAGGGGGTACTTGGCGGCCGTAGCCGCTCGGGTACTTTCAGCTGAATTCTTTGTTTGGATTTTGAACTCTTGCTGTGGTTTTTCTTCTGATGTTTTTTCCCCCTTTGCCAACTTCCCTTAGTTATTGTTATTGTGGTTATTCATGGTTATTTATGGTTATTTATGCTGTTTGGTAGAGGGCGACTGTTAAGTACATTGTTATTTGTTATTTATCTGTTATTTATAATGTTAAGTTGGGGAGGCGGGACGGGGGGGGAGAGCAGATCGGGGATATGGGCTCCTAGGGGGGGGTTCTTTACAGGCATGGACGGGGACGGGGGTGGAACTGAAGATGGCGGGGTGGGGTGTGGCAGGGTGAAAGCGCGGGCTTTCCTCTGTTTTCCCGCGCGCGGGGCAGAGGAGGGGGGAGGGGAGGAGTGCGGGGCGTGGCTAGCAATGGCGACCTTTCCCGCGCTGGAGCGGGGCCAGGGAGGAGTGGCAAGGGGGGGGAGGCCCCCCCCCCCCCGAGCCGGGGGGAGTCGGAGTGTGGCAGGAGCAGCCGGGTCAGCGTGAACCAGCTGACTTACGGGAGTACGATGGAGGGTACATCGCGGCTAGGAGGGGTCCTAGCCTGGGGGGGGAGGGGGGTTAGGGAGGGACACCGGGTTGCTGCTGAAAAGACCAGAAACGAGAAGTGGAGGACTGGAGAGGTGGGGGGAGGGGGACATCGCCATGGGGAGCGGGTCAGAAGGGGAGGGTCGACCCGGGGCGAGCAGGGAACAGGACATGGCTAATCGGCAGGGGAGGGGGGCGGGTCGTCCCGCGACCCGGCTGATCACTTGGAACGTGAGGGGGTTGAATGGGCCGGTCAAGAGATCAAGGGTATTCTCACACCTGAAGGGACTGAAGGCTGATGTAGCAATGTTACAGGAGACCCATTTGAAGGTAGTGGACCAGGTTCGCCTGAGAAGGGGGTGGGTGGGACAGGTGTTCCACTCTGGATTGGACGCAAAGAACCGGGGGGTGGCGATTCTGGTGGGAAAGAGGGTGTCGTTCGTGGCGGAGGAGGTGGTGGCGGATAAGGAGGGTAGGTATGTGATGGTGAAGGGTAAGCTGCAGGGGGAGAAAGTGGTGATGGTCAACGTATATGCCCCGAACTGGGATGACGCGGGTTTTATGAGGCGCCTATTGGGCCTCATTCCGGGACTGGAGGCAGGGGGCTTGATCATGGGGGGGGACTTTAACACAGTGCTGGACCCCGGGCTAGACAGATCGAGCTCAAGGACCAATAGGAGGCCGGCAGCGGCAGAAGTGCTGAGGGGGTACATGGAGCAGATGGGAGGAGTAGACCCATGGAGGTTTGGTAGGCCGAGGGCGAGGGAGTATTCCTTTTTCTCCCACGTCCATAGAGTGTACTCCAGAATCGATTTCTTCGTGTTGAGCAGGGGGCTGATCCCGAGGGTACGGGAAGCTGAGTACTCGGCCATTGCGATCTCTGATCATGCACCACATTGGGTGGATGTGAAAATGGGGGAGGCGCGGGACCAGCGCCCGCTGTGGCGGCTGGATGTGGGGCTGTTAGCGGACGACGAGGTGTGTAAAAGGGTCCGGAAGAGCATTGAGAGCTATCTGGACTTGAATGACACGGGTGAGGTGCAGGTGGGGATGGTCTGGGAGGCCCTGAAGGCAGTGATCAGGGGAGAGCTGATCTCCATAAGGGCGCACAGAGAAAGAAAGGAGAGGCAGGAGAGGGAGAGGCTGGTGGGGGAGCTATTGGAAGTGGATAGGAGATATGCGGGGGCACCAGAGGAGGGGCTGCTGGGAGAACGGCGCAGCCTGCAGGTCAAGTTCGACCTGCTGACCACCAGGAAGGCAGAGACGCAGTGGAGAAGGGCACAGGGCGCGGTTTATGAGTATGGGGAAAAGGCGAGCAGGATGCTGGCACACCAGCTTCGCAAACGAGATGCGGCTAGGGAGATTGGGGGAGTGAAGGAGAGGGGCGGGAAGGTAGTGCAGAAGGGGCAAGAAGTGAACGGGGTCTTCAGGGATTTTTACAAGGAGTTGTATCGGTCTGAGCCGCCGACGAGGAGAGGGGGAATGGAGGACTTCCTAAACAAATTGAGGTTCCCAAGGGTCCAGGAGGGGCTGGTAGAAGGGCTGGGGGCGCCAATAGGGCTAGAGGAGCTAGTCAAGGGAATAGGTCAGATGCAGGCGGGGAAGGCGCCGGGGCCAGATGGGTTCCCGGTGGAATTCTATAAGAAAAATGTGGACTTGGTGGGACCGGTACTGGTACGAGCCTTTAATGAGGCGCGAGAGGGGGGGGTTCTGCCCCCGACAATGTCGCAGGCTCTGATCTCCCTGATATTGAAGCGGGATAAAGACCCCGTGCAGTGCGGGTCCTACAGGCCTATCTCGCTTCTGAACGTGGATGCCAAGTTGCTGGCAAAGATCCTGGCAGCTAGAATAGAGGATTGTGTGCCAGGGGTAATCCATGAGGACCAGACGGGGTTCGTGAAGGGGCGGCAGCTCAACACGAACGTGCGGAGATTGCTGAATGTAATTATGATGCCGGCAGTGGAGGGGGAGGCTGAGATAGTGGTAGCGCTGGACGCGGAGAAGGCATTCGATAGGGTGGAGTGGGAGTACCTGTGGGAGACGTTGGAACGGTTTGGGTTTGGGGAAGGCTTTATTAAGTGGGTGAAGCTGCTCTACTCGGCCCCGACGGCGAGTGTAGTGACAAACGGGAGGAGGTCGGAGTATTTCGGGCTCCACCGAGGGACCAGGCAGGGATGTCCCCTATCCCCCCTACTTTTCGCACTGGCGATTGAACCGTTGGCGATGGCACTGAGGGGTTCAGGGGGGTGGAGAGGACTGACTAGGGGAGGGGAGGAACATCGAGTATCGCTGTATGCGGATGATCTACTGCTGTACGTGGCAGACCCAGAAGGGGGAATGCCGGAGATAATGGAACTATTAGCAGAGTTTGGGGACTTTTCGGGGTACAAACTAAATTTGGGCAAAAGCGAGGTTTTTGTGATACACCCGGGGGACCAGGGAGAGGGTATTGGGAGACTCCCCTTCAAGCGAGCAGGAAAGAGCTTTAGGTACTTAGGGGTGCAGGTGGCAAGGAACTGGGGGACCCTCCACAAGTTGAACTTTTCCAGGCTGGTGGAACAGATGGAGGAGGAATTTAAGAGGTGGGACATGGTACCGTTGTCGCTGGCGGGGAGGGTGCAGTCAATCAAAATGACGGTCCTCCCAAGGTTCTTGTTTTTATTTCAGTGCTTGCCCATCTTCCTCCCTAGGGCCTTCTTCAAAAAGGTGACGAGTAGCATCATGAGCTACGTGTGGGCGCATGGCACCCCAAGGGTGAGGAGGGTCTTTTTGGAGCGGAGTAGGGACAGTGGAGGGCTGGCACTACCCAATCTTTCGGGGTACTACTGGGCGGCAAATGTGTCAATGGTGCGCAAGTGGATGATGGAAGGGGAGGGGGCAGCTTGGAAACGAATGGAGAGGGCGTCCTGTGGCAACACAAGCCTGGGGGCCCTAGTAACGGCACCATGGCCGCTCCCCCCCACGAGGTACACCACGAGCCCGGTGGTGGCGGCCACCCTCAAGATATGGGGGCAGTGGAGGCGACATAGGGGGGAAATGGGAGGTCTGTTGGCGGCGCCAATAAGAGGGAACCATAGATTCATCCCGGGGAACATCGACGGGGGATTTCAGAGCTGGTACAGGGTGGGCATACGGCAGCTGAAGGACCTGTTTATAGAGGGGAGGTTTGCGAGCCTGGGAGGGCTGGAGGAGAAGTTTGAGCTCCCCCCGGGAAACATGTTCAGATATTTACAAGTGAAGGCATTTGCTAGACGGCAGGTGGAGGGGTTCCCCCTGCTCCCCAGTAAGGGGGCGAGTGATAGGGTGCTCTCGGGGGTCTGGGTCGGAGGGGGGAAGATATCAGACATCTACAAGATAATGCAGGAGGCGGAAGAAGCATCAGGGGAGGAGCTGAAAGCCAAGTGGGAAGGGGAGCTGGGAGAGCAGATAGAAGACGGGACGTGGGCGGATGCACTGGAGAAGGTCAATTCTTCCTCCTCGTGTGCGAGGCTGAGCCTCATTCAATTTAAGGTGCTGCATAGAGCTCACATGACGGGGACAAGGATGAGCCGGTTCTTTGGGGGTGAGGACAGGTGTGTCAGATGTCTGGGAAGCCCAGCGAACCATGTGCATATGTTCTGGGCATGTCCGGTGCTGGAAGGGTTCTGGAAGGGGGTGGCAAGGACGGTGTCGAAGGTGGTGGGGTCCAGGGTCAAACCAGGATGGGGGCTTGCGATCTTTGGGGTCGGGGTAGAACCGGGGGTACAGGAGGCTAGGGAGGCCGGAATACTGGCCTTTGCATCCCTAGTGGCTCGACGAAGGATATTAATTCAATGGAAGGACGCGAGGCCTCCAAGCGTTGAAACTTGGATTAACGATATGGCTAGCTATATTCAGCTAGAAAGGATCAAATTTGCCCTGAGAGGGTCGGTACAGGGATTCTCCAGGCGGTGGCAACCTTTCCTTGACTTTTTAGATCAGAGATAGACGTTCGGGGTCGTGGCAGCAGCAACCCGGGGGGGGGGGGGGGAGGGGGGGGGGGGGGGGGGGGGGGGGGGGAGGGGGGGGGGGAGGGAGGGGGGGGGAGGGGGGGGCAGCAAGGGTCGTGGGGGGACATGCACGACTGTAACGCGGGCAAGTCTGCTCGCTGCTCATGTCTGAAACTGTAGGCTGCCTTGTTTGTTAAGGTTGCCGGGGGGGGGGGGGGGGGAGGACTGGTGCGCGCGAGAGGGCGGGCGAGGGAGGGACATTTGCCTAGAGGGATTGTGTTGTAAATAATTTAAAAATTAGTAGGGGTAAATGTTTGTATGGAAAAACTCTTTCAATAAAAATTATTTAAAAAAAAAAAAAACCCTGCGTGTGGGCAACAGTTAACAAAATGCCTCGTGGGTCGCACTCATAACCCAGATGGGTCACATTTGGCCCCTGGGACGCAGGTTGCCCACCACTGAGTTTGAAGGGCAAGGGCAGCCGACACATGGGAACCCCACCACCTGGAAGAATTCCCCCCACCCACCCCCCAGGTAACTCACCATTGTGATTTGGAAATATATCACCATTCATTCAATGCTGCTGGGTCAAAATCCAGGAACTCCCTTCTTAACAGCACACTGGACGGAACTAGACCATAGGACTGTAGTGGTTCAAGAAGGCAGCTCACCATCACCTTCTGAAGTGCAATTAAGGATGGGTGATGAATGCTGGCCTAGCCAGTGGTGCACACATCTCCAGAACAATTTTTAAAAAACTGTACAACAATGGCAGAGGAGGGTGCAGCACTTTGGTGCAGTGATTGACACTGCTGCCCCACGATGCCGAGGACCCAGGTTCATTCCTGGCCCCGGATCACTGTCAGTATGGAATTTGTATATTATTTGGAATTTGCAAGGTGGATTGGCCATGCTAAATTGACCTTTAATTGGATAATTTTTTAAAATGTCAAATTAAAAAAACAATTGCAGAGGAGTAGATAACTTATCCACTCAAAAACAGAGTAGGGAAATTAGTCTAACATGAATAGTTTTAGTTTAGTGTAGTGACGAATATTATATAATTCGGACTAAACTTGTAGTGGACTGTTTGAGTGAGTGCATCATGGGACAATTCCTAAGCTTCATTTGACATAACAGTGAATCTTGGCATTTTAGACAAATGAGCTAACAGGGGATGAGCTGGTCACAGAGAATGCATGAAGGGCCTTTGCTGGAAATCACGCAGGAGTCTAAAGCCTTCAAGGTTGACTGGGCTAATCACATTTGTTATCACCAGAAGAGAGGTTAACAGCAGGTTGTGGGTGCAAGGGAGGAAAGCATAACTATAGATGTCCTTGCATCAGAAATTAGTGTTAAGAAGAAGCAATTATCTTTGAACTTGGTATTAGAGATAAACTTTGTTAACAGTATGTGATTAATTTTAAATAGTACAATTACTTCGATCATTATTATTCAACACTATGTATATATTTTAGACAGTGCCTATTGCTGTGCACTTACATTATACTCACTCTGTAAAACTTTAAGTACAACTTAATCTTTCTGTATTAGTACTTTGTAATATTCTATAAATTGTAACTTTACCACACTCTCCTTTATTTTGTGACTCATTCCAAGTTCCAACACCCACAATGAGAAAGCCAGGGCCTCTAAAGGAATTACTGATAAGGATTTGATTCAATGAGGAACTTGTACCACTTAGGCAAATCCTGCAACGACAAGCTCAAGACTCGATTCATATGGACATGACAACAAGCTACCTACATCTTAAATAAATGGTCAGGAAAGAGGCCATAAAACTTTCCTTTGATCCTTGCATGCAAGTAACAGAAATAAACTTTAAAGATGGTCCCACAAGTGACTGGCATCTTAGAGGGCTGGCCAGGGGATAATAAGAAATTATATCAATAGATAAACCTAACCCTTGAGAAACCAATTAGGAACTGATCATGCCCACATAGGCCAATCACGGATTGCTCACGCACCACTTGAGCCAATGGAGAATTAGCCTCGCCTCACTTAGGCCAATCAGGAAATAACATCATTGATCATGCTGTGGGTTGTGGCTTGGAAAAGTTTAATAAACCACAGCTTTCAATGAGCACGGGGCACACCAAGTTTGAAAGTGAAGTTTGCAAAGTCCAGAGGGAAGCAGAAGACACATCGAGGTTACAGGGAGAGAACAGAAGCCAAGTGCCCCCCTTGGAATCGGAAAGCGAGAGCCGTAATACGCCCGTGAATTCGCTCTGTCACTTTGTTAAGTATTACTTTATAACTTAAGGAAAGTTTTATGAGTTCCTTCAGCGGATTATCTCATGTTGCCTTTTTTGATTGAAGTCTCAAACAAACTAAATTGAATTTAAGTTCAAATAATAACAAGACTGACAACTGCAACAGGTATGGGCGAGTTCTGCTCCATGTCTTTTGCCAAGTTGGAGCTGGACTTGTCCCTGCTCCTTGAATGTGTAGGCCAACTAATGTATACTGTATCTTGGGTTGCATGCCTGTTCAGTATTCTGCTCTATGGCACTCCATCAAGGTCCTCAGTTGAATCATTGGTCCTCGTGCGCCACCTTGCAAGGGAATGAGCTCCTGTAAGTGGGAAAGCGTCCGTCCTTTGGAATCTAAAAGCAGGAACTCAGAAGGTGAAGGTCAATGAGAGGCAAGAAAAGGGGTCGAGGTGAGAAGCAAGAGGTACATGTCACAGTATCAGCAGCTTGCTCATCATGCCATGTAGCACGGTGAAGATATACCAGGAGTCGAGGAGAGGCAGAAAAGAGGAACATATTGTCTTCAACTTGACCATGAACAGGCAGTATTCAGCGCTCACCGGCTTGTAGATACCAGCCACATTCTGAGTCCAGAATTTCTATGCCAGAAGATGACAACAGGGCAGTTTGAATTGCAAAAGGTGAGGGTCAAGCTGCAACTGGGGGACAAAGTGGCAATTCCACCAGGTGTGTGGAAATAAGGGGCTCCACAGCGACTGGTGAAGTTGGAAATGATGGAGAAGCTCCAGCAAGAGTCAGAATAAATTAAACCACGAGTAGAAATGCCTACCATTGGGAAATTAGATCAATTTGACCAAGGAATTGAGGCCTGGAGCCAGTATATTGAATGACTCAGTTTCTTCACCGTGAATGAAAACACAGACCAGGAAAAGCAGAAGTGATAATTCAACAACAGTTTGTCGACCCCAAGCTTATACATTGATGGGAGGGAGGTAGGGAGAAGGAGGAGGATGGGGAGAGGGGGTGAGATGACGGACGAAGCCATGTTCTATGTGAAGCGGGTGAGGTTGAGGGCCTCTCTGGCCCTCTAGGTATTCCGCACCCTCTCCCCTGTCGCCTGTCCATCATCCTCGGGCTGCTCGTGCAGGTCCTCCCGGGCTCAACCTACAGCCCTTCCTGGTGTGGCTCCTCCTCCTCCAACATGGCCACATGTTTCTCCTCCTCCTTGGGCAGCACGGTGGCGCAGTGGGTTAGCTCTGCTGCCTCACGGCGCTGAGGTCACAGGTTCGATCCGGGCTCTGGGTCACTGTCTATGCGGAGTTTGCACATTCTCCCCGTGTTTGCATGGGTCTCACCTCCACAACCCAAAGATGTGCAGGCTAGGTGGATTGGCCACGCTAAATTGCCCCTTAATTGGAAAAAATGAATTGGGTACTCTAAATTTTTTTTTTAATGTTTCTCGTCCTCCTCTTCCAGCACATCACCCCGCTGCTGCGTCAGAGTCCTGAAATGGGGGACATCTCGGTTTGTGGTCTGTCTCCTCCTCGTCTTCCTCCTCCTCCTCTGTGGCCTTATGTTTCTCCTCCTCCACTTCCAGCATGTCAGCCCCCTGCTGTGCCAGGTTTTGGAAGGGCACAGCAGACCAGCGCAATGCAGACCACCCTCCAGTGGGGGGGGTACTGCAGTGAACCACCAGAGTGGTCGAGGCACCTAAAGCACATTTTAAGCAATCTTATGCACCACTCACTGACAGCACGGGTAACTACATGGGTCTCGTTGCGTCCAGTCTCCGCATAGGTCACCAGACCACCCGATGTTCGCAGGGGGGTATGCATGCCATCTATTGTCCCCTCAAACTGAGGCAGCCCGGCAATGGCAGAGAATCCTGTTGCTCGGGCATCTTGGTGGGCTTGGTCCAGGTCAAAGCCCGGGCAAACAGGGCATCTGTGACTTCATGGATTCACTTGTGGGCTGTAGGTTGGGATATGCCACACATAGAACATTGAACATAGAACAGTACAGCACAGAACAGGCCCTTCGGCCCACGATGTTGTGCCGAGCAATGATCACCCTACTCAAACCCACGTATCCACCCTATACCCGTAACCCAACCTTAACCTTACTTTTTAGGACACTACGGCCAATTTAGCATGGCCAATCCACCTAACCCGCACATCTTTGGACTGTGGGAGGAAACCGGAGCACCCGGAGGAAACCCACGCAGACACGGGGAGGACGTGCAGACTCCGCACAGACAGTGACCCAGCCGGGAATCGAACCTGGGACCCTGGAGCTGTGAAGCATTGATGCTAACTACCGTGCTGCCCACTAAATAACAGTATTGAATCTATGTTACAGTAATTAATCATCTCTATCTTTTTTTTAGGTTTAGAGTACCCAATTCAATTTTTCCAATCAAGGGGCAATTTAGTGTGGCCAATCTACCTAGTCTGCACATCTTTGGGTTGTGGGGGCGAAACCCATGCGAACACGGGGAGAATGTGCAAACTCCACATGGATAGTGACCCAGAGCCGGGATCGAACCTGGGACCACGGCACCGTGAGGCAGCTGTGCTAACCCACTGCACCACCGTGCTGGCTTAAATGTTCCCGGTTGAACCCGAGGCAAAGATGTTCAGGGACGTGGGGACCTTGACGGCCACCGGGAGAGGATGTCCTCCTCCACGTGGTACCAAGTGCGCAAGGACATGGCACAGTTGCTGCCCCATCCCCTTGTTGAGGCGGAGCCGCATGTGGCACATGCTGTCTGACACCTCATCAAAAAACCAACGACGTCTGTACACATTGGGCCGTCGCTGGACTCCTCCTCTGTGTCCCTTCTTGGCCTGATGGGTAGCCAAGGCCTCAAGAGTGTGGGGCAGGGCCCTGCACATGGGCTGCCGCCTTGAGGCTCTGTCGACGCTGCTGCCACCTCCTTTTCTGGCGTCTGTCCACCACGAGGGCAGCTGCTGTGGGGTCCACAGTATCATCCATAGTGTAATATCTGTAAGGGTTTTGGGAGGGTGTGAGACCAACAACTAGTTATGGCTTCCACCCCGGTACCTTCTAATCCCCCAAGCCTCCCCCACCCTTACATTCCTCGCCGTCCAACGATGATATCCAACGAGTCGGATGTGCTGGGGGACCCGGCCCTGCACATGCACGCCGGATGCAGCAGGGGCATCAATGGCCTTCACCTTCTGAGTTCCTGTTTACAGATGCCAAAGAACAGAGGCTTGCCCACCCAGGAGTTGGAAAGAGACAGCAGTACAGCACTGAGAAAGAGGCTCAGGTATTCACAGCCACCATTCAAACACTGGCACCACGTGTACTTTTGCCGTTTCTGCACTTGGTGAAACAGGCAGGCACGAGTGGACTGCAGCCAGCACAAGGTAAAGGACAGTTTGTGTGCCAGCTCATTACCTTGTAAGGTGGCACACAGCACTGGTCCAGATGATTCAGCTGAGGAGCTTGATGGAGTGGCACAGAGAACACTGGACCAGCATGCAAACTGAGATACTGTATACATTAGTTGGCCTGCGCATATCATTAATGTTTAATTCTGTTACTTGCTTTCAAGGATCAAAGGAAGGTTTATGGTCTCTTTCCTGACCATTTATGTAGGATGGAAGTAGTATGTTGTCATGTCCATATGAATCATGAATCATGTCTTGAGTGTGTTGTTTCGGAATTTGCCGAATTGGTACACGTTTCTCATTAAATCAAATCCTTGTCAGTAATTCCTTTAGAGGCCCTGGCTTTCTCATTGTGGGTGTTGGAACTTGGAATGAGTCACTTTACTTCTAACACAAAGGATAGTGTGGAAAGTTACAATTTACAGAATATTACAAAGTGATGTGTTATCTGTGCTGGTCTAACATCGTAAGAAGTCTTACAACACCAGGTTAAAGTCCAACAGGTTTGTTTCAAACACGAGCTTTCGGAGCACGGCTCCTTCTTCACCTGAAGAAGGAGCCGTGCTCCGAAAGCTCGTGTTTGAAACAAACCTGTTGGACTTTAACCTGGTGTTGTAAGACTTCTTACTGTGCTCACCCCAGTCCAACGCCGGCATCTCCACATCAGGTCTAACATCGACTGCAACTGGATGCAGTAAAACGAAAAACAGACTTCCGACACTGGAGATGGTGCAACACTGTTTTATTGAACCCGTTAATTGCTTTACATAATCTGCTGTGGATTGACACTCTATTAACCAAACTGATAACCTCCTACTCGCTTGACCAGGCTAGCTCTCTACCACATGGTGATGATGTTCATTGGCCTGTGCACTGTGACTATCTCCCTAGCCGTGTCCTGTGAGAGAGAGAGAGCCTTAATGCCCTGTGGGCTTTATAGTGGTGGTGTCCTGTCTGGTGATTGGTTTGGCTGTTCTGTGTAGTGTGTGTTCATTTGTTATCCTGTGTGTCAATCATTGCCTGTCTGCATCTCATGATATACATGAGTGGATATAATGACAGCAAGGTTACAATGAAAGTTGTACGTAAAGTTATACAGAGTGAGTATAATGCAAGAGCATGCCAATAGGTACTGTATAAAATGTATACATAATATTGAATAATAATAATCTAAATAATTGTACTATTTAAAATTAATCGCATACTGTTAACAAAGTTTATCTCTAATACTAAGTTCAAAGGTTATTGTTTCTTCTTAACACTGCTTTCTGTGGTTATGCTTTCTTCCCTTGCACCCATAATCTGCTGTTAATCTTTTCCGCCGGTAACAAATACAAGCAGCCCAGTCAACCTTGAAGGAGTCAGAGTCCTGAAATGGGGGACATCTCGGTTTGTGGTCTGTCTCCTCCTTGTCTTCCTCCTCCTCCTCCACTTCCAACACGTCACCCCACTGCTGTGCCAGGTTGTGGAGGGCGCAGCAGATCAGCGCAATGTGGACCACCTTCTGGGGGGGGGGGGGGGGGGGGGGGGGGGGGGTTGTACTGCAGTACACCACCAGAGAGGTCAAGGTATCGAAACCACATTTTAAGCAGTCTTATGCACCGTTCAATGACAGCACGGATAACCACATGGGTCGCATTCTGTCCAGTGTCCACATTGATCACTGGACCGCCGATGCTCGCAGGATGGCATACATGCCATCTATTGTCCCCTTGATCTGAGGCATCCCGGCGATGGCAGAGAATCCTGTTGCCCGGGCATCTTGGTGGGCTTGGTTCAGGCCAAACCCCGGGCAAACAGGGCATCCGTGACTTCACGGATGCTCTTGTGGGCAGCAGGTTGTAAATGCCACACATGTCCCCGCTTGAGTCCTGGAATGAACCCGAGGCCTAGAATTTCAGGGATGCATTGACCTTAACGGCCAACGCGAGTGGGTGTCCTCCTCCTCCACGTGGTACCAAGTCCGCAAGGACATGGCACAGTTGCTACCCCATCCTCTTATTGAGGCGGAGCCACCTGCGGCACATGCTGTCTGACATCTCTTCAACCACCGACGCCTGTACACCTTGGGCCGTCGCTGGAGCCGTGCTTTGGGGCCCTGCTTGGCCAGATGGATGGCCAAGGCCTCAGGGTGTGGGGCAGGGCCCTGCACATGGGCTGCCACCTTGAGCCTCTGTTGATGCTGCTGCCGCTGCCTTCCTCAGCCCCACCATGAGGGCAGCTGCTGCGGGGTCCACAGTATCATCCATAATGTAATATCTGTAAGGGATTTGAGAGGGTGTGAGATCGACAACCATTTATGGCTTCTACCCCAGTACCCTCTAACCCTCCAAGCCTCGCTCACCCTTACATTCCCCGCCGTCTCACTGGATGACATCCAACGAGCCGGATGTGCGAGGGGACCCGGCCCTTTACATGCACCCCTGGATGTAGCAGGGGCCCCAAGTCACCGAAGCCCAGATCCAGGACCCCAGATGCACACCGGGAATGGTACTGGGCCTGAGCACCACCTTGATCCACACACCACCCTCTGGTCAGGGGGTGTCCCCAGTGTTGCGGCCCAGCTCTTGGGTGAAAGGTTGTTGGCGGCTGCCTGGGCAATGTTCAGGCAATGTGTCTGGGCTGCAAAGTCTGATTGCAGTAGCACCCGCCTGCGACATGGCACATCTAGCCACGGGTATCCGCCTGGGAGCAATGTAGTGCTCCCGGTACTGTCATTGTAAACTCCCTATTAGCGATAGCCTTCAGCTCTACAGCCAGAGGCTGACATGGTCAGTGGGAGTTAAAGTGACCTCCACCATATTACCACAGACGTGGCTCTGTCCTGGGGGTTGGCAGAAGCTGAAGTTGCCCCTGGTATGGATTTATATGATCCAGAGGGTGGCATGTCAGACCCCCAGGCACTGAGCCTCCCCGCATCACTCCCTCCCCAGCCCAGGGGCAACCCTCTTCCTATAATTGTAACATTATATTCTGCAGTCTCTCCTTCCTTCCCTATGTACGGAATGCATTGTTAGTGCAGCATGCAAGAAACAATACTTTTCACTGTATATTAATACATGTGACAATAATAAATCAAATCAAATCAAATCAAAAACCTCCGGCCGGTGATTGCTGACACCCCTGACCGAGTACTGGGGCAGTAGCACTCGTGCCCCTGGGCTGACTGCCTGTTTACCAAAATGGTTACTCACCTCCTCCAATCCCCACAGCAGCCATTTCATTAGCTTCACATGTTTAAATAGGTGTGCCAAATGGTGCCTGTGAGACTGCTCACTGGGGGAGCCAGTTAGGTAATGGGAGGCCCTTAGATAGGGGGTCCTTCCTGTTAATCGGATTGAGATTGGCCTTAATTGGTGATTATTGGTTTCTTGCCGCAGTGGATCCTGATTGTGCCAATAGGAGGGGTCGGTGAGATCGGAAAACGAGGTGCCTGACCTGCTTCCCAATTTCGGACTCTGCCCCGATCTAACCGGCCGGTTCGGATTTTTGCCCAGCACAGTGCGCCCCAAAGCTCTGGTTAGGCAAAATGTTATGTAATTGTCACCACAGACCCAGCTGCTGCCATCCCTTTTGAGAGCCGGCTAGTGGTGATTTACCTGTGGGTCACCACACCTCAGGCGAGGGGCAAGGTTGAGACTGAGTTTAGCTGGTATGGGAATTGAAATTGCGCTGTTGGCGTCGCTCTACATCAGAAACCAGCTGTCCAACCCTGAGCTAACCTGGTTGAGCAATTTGGCATCAGATCCATGAGTTATAAAGTCCTATCTATTGGAATAAAAGCAGTGATAAAAGGTGATGTTTCACACACAATCTTAACATGTAATCCATTCTTTCCACAAGATCATTGTCTTCAAATTCCAAGTGGCATCAAGAAAACAATTAGAAAACAAAATAACGGTAAAGACATTTGGCCTCAACTCGTGAATCCAGTAGCATCGATCCAGTGGTCTACATGGGTCATGTCTCTGCCACTGATCACCAACTAGAAATATGATTTATGGGGTTTTCTTGTTTGCAACAACCCCCCAATCACAAATCACATCAGCTTCTAGATACTTAACCATACAGCAATAAAGAACACTTTAAATAATGAATTCAGAAAGTTTATTAACTATTAAAAAGGTAACAAGTCAAAAAATAAAAAGCAAAGTATCAATTAACAGTAAGAGGAGAAAGTTTAACTTTAACAATTTTATAGATGTCTCACCACCCTCCTCAGACCAAGTCACGATGTGATGATTCTAAACATCGATAACAGCTCTCAGCGCCTCCCTGTAAACATCTCTCTCCCCATCTCTCTTCTTCTCTGCTTCTGCCTCTCATAAGCATCTCTCTCTCTCCCCTCGTTGCTCAAATCTTTCTCTTTACATCTCTCTTCACAATATCCACACAATATGTAGATAGACCGACAAGAGGCGGGGCCACATTGGATTTGGTACTGGGTAATGAACCAGGCCAAGTGTTAGATTTGGTTGTGGGAGAGCACTTTGGAGATAGTGACCACAATTCGGTGACTTTCACTATAGCAATGTAGAGGGATAGGAACATATAGCAGAGCAAGGTTTATAACTGGGGGATGGGTAATTTTGATGCGATTAGGCAAGAATTGGGGAGCATAAGATAGAAACAGGAACTGTCAGGGATAGGCACAATTGAGATGTGGAGCTTGTTCAAGGAGCAAATACTGCGTGTCCTTGATTTGTATGTCCCTGTCAGGCAGGGAGGAAATGGTCGAGTGAGGGAACCATGGTTTATAAAAGAGGTTGATTGTCTTGTCAAGAGGAAGAAGGGGGCTTATGTAAGGATGAGAAAACAAGGTTCAATAAGGCCACTTGAGGGTTACAAGATAGCTAGGAAGGTATTCAAGAAAGGGCTTAGGAGAGCTAGGAGGGGGCATGAGAAGTCCTTGGCGGGTAGGATCAAGAAAAACCCCAAGGCTTTTTACACTTACGTGAGGAATAAAAGAATGACCAAGGTGAAGTTAGGGCCGGTCAAGGGCAGTAGTGGGAACGTGTGCATGGAGTCTGAAGATGTAGGAGAGGCCCTAAATGAATACTTTTCTTCAGTGTTCACAAAGGAGGGGGGCCATGTTGTTGAGGAGGATAGTGCAATACTGGCTGCTAGGCTGGAGGAGGTTGATATTCGGAAGGAAGATGTGTTAGAAATTTTGAGAAGCCTGAGGATAGATAAGTCCCCTTGGCCTGATGGGATATATGCTAGGATTCTTTGGGAGGCGAGGGATGAGATTGCAGAGCCTTTGACTTTGATCTTTATGTCTTCACTGTCTACAGGAATAGTTACAGAAGACTGGAGAGAGGCAAATGTTGTCCCCTTGTTCAAGAAAGGGAATAGGTATAACCCTGGAAATTATAGGCCGGTTAGTCTCACTTCGGTCATAGGTAAATTATTGGAAAGGGTCCTGAGGGATTATGATCATCTGGAAAGATACAGCTTAATCCAGGATAGTCAGCACAGATTTGTGAGGGGTACGTCTTGCCTCACAAGTTTGATTGTATTCTTTGGGGAGGTAATTAAATACATAGATGAAGGTAGAGCAGTTGAGGTTGTATACATGGATTTTAGTAAGGCGTTTGATAAGGTTCCCCATGGTCGGCTCATGCAGAAAGTAAGGAGGCATGGCATAGAGGGAAATTTGGCCGATTGGATGAGTAACTGGCTATCACATAGAAGACAGAGGGTGGTGGTAGATGGTAAATTTTCATCCTGGAGCCCAGTCACCAGCGGTGTACCACAGGGATCAGTGCTGGGCCCTCTGCTATTTGTGATTTTTATCAATGACTTGGATGATGGAGTTGAAGATTGGGTCAGTAAATTTGCTGATGACACCAAGATTAGTGGAGTAGTGGATAATGTGGAGGGCTGTTGTAGGCTGCAAAGAGACATTGATAGGATGCAGAGCTGGGCTGAAAAGTGGCAGATAGAGTTTAACCCTTATAAGTGTGAGGTGATTCATTTTGGTAGGACAAATTTGAATGCGGATTACAGGGTTAACGGCAGGGTTCTGAAGAATGTGGAGGAGCAGAGAGATCTCGGAGTTCATGTCCATAGATCTCTGAAAGTTGCCACCAAAGTGGATAGAGCCGTGAAGAAAGCCTATAGTGTGTTAGCATTTATTAACAGGGGGATTCAGTTTAAGGGCCGTGAGGTTATGCTGCAACTGTACAAGACCTTGGTTAGACCGCATTTGGAGTATTGTGTGTATTATAGGAAGGATGTGGAAGCATTGGAAAGGGTGCAAAGGTTTACCAGGATGCTGCCTGGATTGGAGTGTAGGTCTTATGAGGAAAGGTTGAGGGATCTACGGCTTTTCTCTTTGGAGCGGAGGAGGATGAGACTTAATTTAGGTGAATAAGTTGATGAGAGGGATAGAGTGGACGTTCAGCGACTTTTTCCTCAGGTGGATGTAGCTGTTACAAGAGGGCATAACTATAAGGTTCATGGTGGAAGATATAGGAGGGATGTCAGAGGTAGATTCTTTACTCAGAGAGTGGTTGGGGCGTGGAACGCACTCCCAGCTATTGTAGTGGAGTCGGACACTTTAGGAACTTTCAAGCGGTTATTGGATAGGCATATGGAGTGCACTAGAATGATTGGGATGATTTGATCTTAGTTTCAGACTAGTTCAGCACAACATCGTGGGCCAAAGGGCCTGTACTATGCTGTACAGTTCTACGTTCTATATGTTCTTCACATCTTTCTTTGTCTCTCTGCCCCTGTCTCTGACTGTCCTTTCCTAAAATAGTTACTCAAGACCATTTTTTTTACACCTTAAAGCATTGAAAGCCCACCTAAGTCAATTGTTGGGAAAATAGCCAATTGGTCTATAACCTGTCAATAATGAATTAAGAATTAGTCCATTGGTTTTTAGCTAATTACGCATATTGCCTTAGTTTTAAGACTTTGTTTTCTTCGCAAATTATTCTGAGGTAGACTTGGGTCTCGACCAGTAACTGGTCAAGACAGCTGTCTGTCATCTGGAGTTGTAGTCCCTTAGATAAGGGCCTATTCAGTTCTCCTCCTCGGGCAGAACGGTAGCACAGTGGTTAGCGTTATGGCTTGTCAGGGTCCCAGGTTCGATTCCTGGCTTAGGTCACTGTCTGTGCGGAGTCTGCACGTTCTCCACGTGTCTGTGTGGGTTTCCTCCGGGTGCTCCAGTTTCCTCCCACAAGTCCCGAAACACATACTGTTAGGTAATTTAGACATTCTGAATTCTCCCTCCGTGTACCTGAACAGACACTACTGCTTGATCTTTCCCTTCTGCTGTGGGATGTTTTTTCAATAGTTCTCGACCGTTTCCTGCTGTGGGTAATTTCAAAATGACTAGTCGAGGTGTGACAAACATTTTGTATTTTTCATTTGCAGTTTGAATCAATATGTTCTTAGCAGAATCTCATAGAAGCCATTTTAATAAAAACTAAACCAGCAAGAAGACCATCTTAAATGTAAGGCAATTAAACAATTAGTAATTCATTAACAGATATGTTAGAAAGGCTGGAAATGTAATTTGGCACACATGTTTACGACTTTTTGGCAACTATGGGCTTTTCACAGTAACTTCATTGCAGTGTTAATCTAAGCCTACTTGTGACAATAAAGATTATTATTATTTTTTTAAATTATAAATTTAGAGTACCCAATTATTTTTTCCAATTAAGGGGAAATTTAGCGTGGCCAATTCACCTAAGCTGCACATCTTTGGGTTGTGGGGGCGAAACCCACGCAGACACGGGGAGAATGTGCAAACTCCACACGGACAGTGACCCAGGGCCGGGATTCGAACCCGGGTCCTCAGCGCCGTAGATTATTATTATTATTAGTCAGAAAGATTCATGCTATCTCTTTATTCTGTGGCCTGTGAAAAACACGTTGGTTTTCTTCTCTCACAGCACTTTAAAAGTCAGTATTAATAATCACTTATTAATAATATGCTCATAATTACAAAAGTCATAAACATGTGTGCCAAATTACATTTCCAGCCTTTCTAACATATCTGTTAATGAATTACTAATTGTTTAATTGCCTCACATTTAAGATGGTCTTCTTGCTGGTTTAGTTTTTATTAAAATGGCTTCTATGAGATTCTGCTAAGAACATATTGATTCAAACTGCAAATGAAAAATACAAAATGTTTGTCACACCTCGACTCGTCATTTTGAAATTACCCACAGCAGGAAACGGTCGAGAACTATTGAAAGAACATCCCACAGCAGAAGGGAAAGATCAAGCAGTAGCAGTACAGAACGAGATACCAGGCGGGAGAGGGGAAGTAGTTTGTCAAGGTCTCGGAACATGGGTAAGACTATAAATACTCCTATGAGTAGAAGCCCACATGCACATGAGATTTAGCTAGCTTCCAATAAATTAGATGAAAAGGTTATCAAAGATGTCAAATAGCATGAACTGCATAGTTGGAGTGAATTTGGGGTATACACGGAAGTACCGGATAGGGGACAAAGAGCTCTATCCCACAGATGGACTTGCATGGAAAAGGTTCTTCCAGATGGAACTTATAAGGCAAAGACCAGGCTTGTGGCAAGGGGATTTGAAGAAAACTTAGAAGATCAGGATTTAAGGGTAAATTCACCTACGGCAGGAAAGGTTATTTTAAAGATCTTCTTGGCTCTTTTAGCCACAAGGGCATTGGAATGCAAATCTATAGATCTAAAAGCTGCCTTTTTTCAGCGACATAAGCTTCAGAGAGACATTTTTCTCCGTCCTCCTAAAGAGCCAGCTAACACAGAAGATGCACTCTGGAAGTTGAACAAATGATAGATTAAATGATGCATCTAGTGCCTGGTATTTTTCAGTAAGGTCAGTTTTGTTAAAGTTAAGCTGTTGCCAGTTGAAAGTCGATCCGGCAATCTTTCTGGCATCTTTATGATGCATGTCGATGATTTTTTGTGGCGTGGGACTAGTGATTTTGAAGCTATTGTTGCCTCTGGTTTGAGGAAAGAATTCAGGGTTGGAAGTCAGGGTTTCTGGTGCATTTAAATATATTGGACTGGAAATCGGACAGACGAAGTTAGGGGCAACTTTACGTCAGCAATCTCATTTAGAGAGCATCAGGCCAATAGCAATTAGTCGTAGTCAGGTTTCACAAAAAGACGCAGTGGTTTCAAAGATGGAAAAGGAGCAACTGCGTAGTTTAATTGGGCAACTGAATTGGGTAGGTCGACAGACTAGACCGGACGTTAGTTTTGATGTCTTAGAGTGGAGTACAAAAATGAATGATCCTAAAGTGGAAGAACTAATGAGAGCAAATAAAGTGTTGGTCAGATTAAAACTGCAGGAGTGTGTTTTGAGGTTCCCGGTTTTAGGTTATCTTAGGCACATAAAACTCATAGTTTATAGTGATGCGTCTTTTGCAAATTTATGTGATGGGGTTTTAAGCGCAGGAGGTTTTATAATTTTCCCTTTTTGGGAACAATGGTAAACATTGCCGTCTTGTGTGGGAAACAAAGAAATTAAGGAGTGGTCAAAAGCACTTTGGCCGCTGAGACGTTAAGTCTTGTAGAGGCGGATTTCCGGTTGCGGCTATGCGGAGCTAAGCCGCACATTCGGCAGCTCCCGCTATTTAGGGACTTTTGGGCCATTTCGAGGGACCCAAACGGCGCTGTTTCTATGCATCCCGGTGGGGGAAGGTGCCTGGAAGAACTTGCCCCACACTATATGGTGCTCACCCAGAGTGGGAAGAAGAAAAAGGCTGCAGTAACTCCCCCAAAAAAACGGGGGAAGAAAAACAAAATGGCGGCCGGTGCTCCCGCTATTTAGGGACTTTTGGGCCGTTTCGAGGGCCCCAAACGGCGCTGTTTCTACGCATCCCGGTGGGGGAAGGTGCCTGGAAGAACTTGCCCCACACTATATGGTGAAAAAGGCTGCAGTAACTCCCCAAAAAAAACAGGGGAAGAAAAACAAAATGTCAGCCGGCGCTCCCGCTATTTAGGGACTTTTGGGCCGTTTCGAGGGCCCCAAACAGCGCTGTTTCTACGCATCCCGGTGGGGGAAGGTGCCTGGAAGAACTTGCCCCACACTATATGGTGAAAAAGGCTGCAGTAACTCCCCCAAAAAATAGGGGGAAGAAAAACAAAATGGCGGCTGGCGCAACACCCGAGGACTGGTGGAAGTGGGCGCAGGAGCAACAGGCCTCGCTCCTACGTTGTTTTGCTGAGCTGAAGGCTGAGCTGCTGGACTCCATGAATGCAACTACGACCAAGCTGCTTGGGACCCAGGCGGCCCAGGAGGAGTCTATTCGGGAGTTGCAGCGCAGGCCGTTGAAAGAGAGGAGGAGGCCGTGGTCCTCGTGGGGAAAGTGGAGTTGCACGAGGCACTTCATAAAAAGTGGCAGGACCGCTTAGAGGAGCTGGACGTTCGCACGAGGCGAATGAATCTGAGGATCCTGGGCCTGGCGGAGGGGCTGGAGGGGTCGGATCTCCCGGCGTATGTGACCACGATGTTGAGCTCGTTAATGGGAGCGGTGTCCTTCCATTTGCCTCTGGAGCTCGAGGGAGCGCACAGAGTGATGGCCAGGAGGCCCAAGGCAGGTGTGCCCCCGAGGGCGGTGCTGGTGCGGTTCCACCGATTCAGTGACCGGGAGTGTGTGCTGCGCTGGGCCAAGAAAGAGAGGAGCAGTAAATGGGAGAATTCGGTAGTGAGGATCTACCAGGATTGGAGTGCGGAGGTGGCTAAGCGGCGGGCCGGGTTCAACCGGACGAAGGCGGTGCTTCATGCTAAGCAGGTCAGGTTTGGAATGCTGCAGCCTGCGCGCCTGTGGGTAACATACAAGGACCGGCACCATTACTTCGAGTCCCCGGAGGAGGCGTGGGCCTTTGTACAGGCGTAGAAGCTGGACTCGAACTAGGGCCTGGGGACATACTTTGGCCGGCGTTGTTTCCGCTGTGGCTGTTTTGTTCCAACTGTTTCAACTTTTTTAACTTCGACATGTGTGTTATGTATGCTGGTTTTCTGTTTGCTCTGTTTACGGGTGGGTTTGTCTGTTGGGTATGGTTGTGGGGTACGTGGGGAGTGTTGGGGGTTTGTGTTCTATATGTTCTCTTCTGTACGGGACTGGGGATTGAGGGGAAATTGGACTTTGGGGAACTGCGTCAGAAGGGTGGGGTGTGGCAGTGTGAAAGCGCGGGCTTTCCTCTGGTTTCCCGCGCTGCGGGGCGGGGGGTGGAGCTTGTGGTGGGGCGGGGCCTCTACGGGTCTTCTTTCACACGCTGCAGCAATGCCAAGGAGGTGTGGCAAGAGGGGGATGACTCCATGCTGGGAGGGGATAAGTTTTGGCGGGAGCTGCCGGGGTCAGCAGAAGTCAGCTGACTCACGGAAGTACCATGGAGGGTGCGTCGTGGCTAGGAGGGGTCCTAGCCTGGGGGGGGGAGGTGGGTGGGGGGGGATACCGGGTTGCTGCTGGAACGACTAGGAAGGAGCCGATGGGGGTCGGGAGGGGAGATGAGAGGCGCTATCGCCATGGGGAATGGGTCGAGCGGGGTGTGCTGGCCTGGGGCGAACATCTGCCAAGCTATGGCTAGTCGGCGGAGGAGGGGGGCGGGTTACCCTCTGATCCGGCTGATTACCTGGAACGTGAGGGGGCTGAACGGGCCGGTTAAGAGAACCAGGGTGTTCTCCCATCTCAGGGGGTTGAAGGCGGACGTGGCTATGCACCAGGAGACCCACCTGAAGATGGCGGACCAGGTCCGTCTGAGGAAGGGGTGGGTGGGCAGGTTTATCAATCAGGATTGGACGCGAAGAACCGGGGGGTGGCAATTCTAGTGGGGAAGAGGGTGGCGTTTGAGGCGGCTGAGGTGGTGTCGGACAAGGAGGGCAGATATATCATGGTGAGGGGTAGGCTGCAGGGAGAGAAGGTGGTGCTGGTGAACGTATATGCCCCGAATTGGGATGATGCTGGCTTCATGAGGCGATTGTTGGGCGGTATCCCGGACCTGGAGGCAGGGGGCCTGATCATGGGGGGAGATTTTAACACAGTGCTGGATCCCACACTGGACCGGTCCAGCTCAAGGACGGGTAGGAGACCGGCGGCGGCCAAAGTGCTGAGGGGATACATGGACCAGATGGGAGGGGTGGATCCCTGGAGGTTTGGGAGACCGAGAGCACGGGAGTATTCCTTTTTCTCTCACGTCCATAGGGTTTATTCCCGGATATACTTTTTTGTCCTGAGCAGGGGATTGATTCCGAGGGTGCAGGATGCCGAGTACTCGGCCATAGCGATTTCGGACCATGCCCCGCACTGGGTTGATCTGGAGATGGGAGAGGCGCGGGACCAGCGCCCGCGTTGGCGCCTGGATGTGGGGATGCTGGTGGAGGAGGAGGTGTGTAAGAGGGTTCGGAGAAGCATTGAGGGGTATCTGGATACCAATGACACGGGGGAGGTCCAGGTGGGGATGGTCTGGGAGGCTCTGATCCGGGGGGAGCTGATCTCCATCTGGGCCCACAGGGAAAGGAGGGAGAGGAAGGAGAGGGAGAGACTGGTGGGAGAGCTTCTGGAGGTGGACAGGAGATATGCGGAGGCACCGGAGGAAGGGTTGCTGGGAGAACGGCGCAGGTTGCAGGCCAATTTTGACTTGTTGACCACCAGAAAGGCGGCGACACAGTGGAGGAGGGCGCAGGGCGCGGTATATGAGTATGGAGAGAAGGCGAGCAGGATGTTGGCGCATCAGCTCCGTAGGCGAGATGTGGCTAGGGAAATTGGGGGAGTGAAGGATGGGGGTGGAAATGTAGTGCAGAAGGAGACAGAAGTAAACGGGGTCTTTAGGGACTTTTACGAGGGATTGTACCGGTCGGAACCTCCGAGGGGGAGAGTGGGGATGGAGAGCGTCATGAACAGGCTATGTTTCCCAAGGGTTCAAGAGAGGCTGGTAGAGGGGCTGGGGGCGCCGATAGAGTTGGAGGAGCTAGTCGGGGGATCGGGCAAATGCAGTCAGGTAAGGCCCCGGGGCCGGACGGGTTCCCGGCAGAATTTTACAAAACGTATGCGGACCTGGTGGGCCCCCTGCTGGTGCGAGCCTTCAATGAGGGATGGGAGGGGGGGGGGGGGGGGCTTTGCCCCCAACGATGTCGTGGGCACTGATCTCTTTGATCCTAAAACGGGATAAGGACCCCTTGCAGTGAGGATCATATAGGCCTATCTCGCTCCTTAACGTAGACGCTAATTTGCTGGCGAAGATCCTGGCTACCAGGATAGAGAATTGTGTGCCAGAGGTAATTCATGAAGATCAGACAGGATTTGTCAAGGGGTAGCAGCTCAACACGAATGTGCGGAGACTGCTCAATGTTATCATGATGCCGGCAGTGGAGGGGGAGGTGGAGATAGTGGTGGCACTGGACGCAGAGAACGCGTTTGATAGAGTTGAGTGGGGGTACCTGTGGGAGGTGCTGGAGAGGTTTGGATTTGGGGAGGGATTCATCAAATGGGTGAGGCTGCTTTACGCGGCGCCGATGGCGAGTGTAGTCATAAATGGAAGGAGATCGGAGTATTTTAGGCTCTATCGTGGGACCAGGCAGGGGTGTCCCCTGTCCCCCCTGCTCTTTGCACTGGCGATTGAACCACTGGCCATGGCGTTGAGGGAGTCAGGGAAATGGAGGGGTCTGGTGCGGGGTGGGGAGGAGCACCGGGTATCGCTGTATGCGGACGACCTGCTGTTGTATGTGGCGGACCCAGAGGGGGGAATGCCGGGGGTGATGGAGCTGTTAGCGGAATTTGGGGGCTTCTCGGGCTATAAGCTAAACTTAGGAAAGAGCGAGGTATTTGTAGTGCACCCGGGAGATCAGGAGGAGGGAATTGGGAGGCTCCCCTTCAGGAGGGCAGTGAAGAGTTTCAGGTACCTGGGGGTGCAGGTGGCCAGGAGTTGGGGCTCTTCATAAGCTTAACTTCACCAGACTAGTGGAACAGATGGAGGAGGAATTTAAAAGGTGGGACATGGTGCTGCTATCGCTGGCGGGCAGAGTGCAATCCGTCAAAATGACGGTTCTCCCGAGGTTCTTGTTCCTCTTCCAGTGCTTGCCCATCTTTATCCCTAGGGCCTTTTTTAAAAGGGTGACCAGCAGCATCATGGGATTTGTTTGGGCGCATGGCACCCCGAGGGTGAAGAGGGTCTTCTTGGAGCGGAGTAGAGATGGGGGGGGGGGGGGCTGGCGTTGCCCAACCTCTCGGGGTACTACTGGGCGGCCAACGTGTCGATGATTCGTAAGTGGGTGATGGAGGGGGAGGGGGCAGCATGGAAACGGATGGAGAGAGCGTCCTGTGGGGATACAAGCCTGGGGGCCCTGGTAACGGCGCCGTGGCCGCTCCCTCCCACGAGGTATACCACGAGTCCAGTGGTGGCGGCTACCCTCAAGATTTGGGGGCAGTGGAGGCGACATAGGGGAGAAGTGGGGGGCTCGATGGAGGCTCCGTTAAGGGGGAACCATAGGTTCGTCCCGGGGAACATGGATGGGGGATTTCAGGGATGGTATAGAGTGGGCATTAGACAGCTGAGGGACCTGTTTATCGACGGAAGGTTTGCGAGCCTGGGGGAGTTGGAGGAGAAATTTGGGCTCCCGCTGGGAAACATGTTTAGATATCTGCAGGTAAAGGCATTTGCTAGACGGCAGGTGGAGGGATTCCCTGCGCTCCCCGCGAGGGGGGTGAGTGACAGGGTGCTTTCGGGGGTCTGGGTTGGGGAGGGGAAGATATCCGATATCTACAAGCTTATGCAGGAGGTGGAAGAGGCGTCAGTAGAGGAGCTGAAAACGAAGTGGGAGGGGGAACAGGGGAACAGATCGAAGACGGGACATGGGCTGATGCCCTGGAGAGGGTAAATTCTTCCTCCTCGTGTGCGCGGCTTAGCCTCATTCAATTCAAGGTGCTGCATAGGACCCGGGCCCACATGACGGGGACGAGAATGAGTAGGTTCTTTGGGGGGTGAAGATAGGTGTGTCAGGTGCTCGGGGAGTCCAGCGAACCATGCCCATATGTTCTGGGCATGCCTGGCATTGGAGGAGTTCTGGAAGGGGGTGGCGAGGATGGTGTCAAGGGTTGTGGGATCCAGGGTCAAGCTAGGATGGGGACTCGCGATCTTTGGGGTTGGGGTAGAGCCGGGAGTGCAGGAGGCGAAAGAGACCGGTGTGCTGGCCTTTGCGTCCCTAGTAGCCCGGCGAAGGATTTTGCTACAGTGGAAGGACGCGAGGCCCACAAGCGTGGAGACCTGGATCAATGACATGGCGGGCTTCATTAAGCTTGAGAAGGTCAAATTCGCCCTGAGAGGATCGGTGCAAGGGTTCTTTAAACGGTGGCAACCTTTCCTCGACTTTCTGGCTCAACGATAGGGTACTGGGACAGTAGCAGCAGCAACCCGGGGGGGTGGGGGGGACGTTGATTATGTTTGCTTATTTTAATTAAATTTGATTTATTTAATTTTAATTTATGGTTAAGTTCTCTTGTGGGGGGGGGGTGTGATACATGTGATGTTACGGTTTGGGGGGGGGGGGAATTGTGGGTGTTATGGGGCTGTTAGTTGCATATTACTGCTTGTTGCTATACTTGTTATATTTTTATATTTTCTGAAAGAAATTCCAATAAAAAAATTTTTTTTAAAAAAAAGTCTTGTAGAGGCGGTGGATATAGCTTTTTATATATCTCAGCTATTGACAGACATTTTGCGACGATGGGATTTGGGTAACATACCCATTGAGTGTCACAGTGACAATAAATCCCTGTGGGAAAAGGTGCACTCTACAAAAAGTGTGAATGAGAAAAGGTTAAGGAAAGACATCGCAAGTTTCAAGCAGACGTTGGACAGAGGGGAGATAGCAAAAATTAAATGGGTCGACAGTAGCTATCAATTCTCCGATTGTTTTACAAAAAGAGGGGCTAGTTCACAGAAATTTTTGGATATTGCCAATGAAGGGTGCCTGTTTCTGTAACTGTTTTGGGTTTTTTCCTTCCAAAAATGAAAAAAAAAAAATGGGGGAAATTGCGTGTGTTTTTGAGTTTCTTGTAATTTTGTTTTCACCAAATTACTTTTTTTCTCCAAGGAAGGGGAGACTATTAAGCAATGGGTTAAGTGTCATTCCAGTTAGATGTCTCATTGATGTTAAGTGTCCAATAATTGACACTGATTATGTAAAGAAGCTGCAGGTGGTTTGGGGTGTAGTGATAGAGTTTTGTACAGAGCTGTGTTCATGAAAAATAAAGGTGTTTGTGAAAAGGAGCAGAACTCTAGAATCAGCTGGAAGCCAATACTAGAGATTGCCTGGTTGCTACTGCTTTTGGAAATTGAGATCTGAAAATTTCCCACCTGTCTCTCTCTGTCTTTCCCTCCCTTCCTTCCGAAATAAGACAAGTCAACTGCTGTTATTGCTTTATTTTAGTTCAAAACATGTGAGGTAGTTACCATGCAATATTTCAAAGATCTATTTAGGTAAAAGGTTACCAAGTTCTCCAATACGTAAGATTTTGTATCTCTTGTATTATTTTTGTGAATATATGTTTAATCAATCTTTACAAAGGCTACTGCTCATGTCTATATATGAGAGAATGGTTAGTGAGTAACATAACTCAAGTAAACAACAAATCTGAAGCAGATTTAATGGGCAGCACGGTGGCATTGTGGATAGCACAATGGCTTCACAGCTCCAGGGTCCCAGGTGCGGAGTCTGCACATCCTCCCCGTGTGTGTATGGGTTTCCTCCGGGTGCTCCGGTTTCCTCCCACAGTCCAAAGATGTGCAGGTTAGATGGATTGGCCATGATAAATTGTCCTTAGTGTCCAAAATTGCCCTTACTGGGTTATTGGGATAGGGTGGAAGTGTTGACCTTGGGTAGGGTGCTCTTTCCAAGAGCCGGTGCAGACTCGATGGGCCGAATAGCCTCCTTCTGTACTGTAAATTTATGATAAGAACAGTACATTTTAATATATGTGACAAAACACTGTGCAGCCAAGTTAGTGGTAAATATAACAATGAAAATAAAGGCAAAATATTCCTCATGAACAAATGTGGGTGAATGAGGTAGAGGAGACAGTGTTGGAGGGAGGAACCCTAATTGCTTCAGTGTTGTCCCATGACCTGACCTCTTGCATGCCAAGCAGCAAACGCGCCTCTGCCACGGGAACAAATGCGGTGGGGTGGAATATCCCGGCCACTGGATCTTTGTAGGGGCTTGTTTGGAACCTGATTCTGCTCCCGAGTAATCTGCACATGCTGGATATGAACCTGTGGATGCTGCCTAACAAGATTCTCCTGAGCTTCAAATTCTGAATTCCAGCTCTCCTGACAGGCCACTTCCGACTGTTGCTATCAATGCTACATTGGTGCTTCTGTTCCATTCTGACCCCTTTCAGGCATCTCAGATGTTGGAGCAAACTCACCCCCATTGCAATCTGATGTACCCCTGGCATCTGTGAGAGGAAAGAAAGCATAATTATTTTTTGTCACAAATTAACTTTCCTCTTGGTGGTGTCAACTCTCAGCTTTTTTTTTTTAACATCACAGTCGCTCATCCCCAAATCTGGCACACCGCTGTTTATCAAGGGGTCGGAAATACAATTAGCTGCCACAAGTACTCCTCTTTTTGCATCAGTTCCTTGATATACGGCTCCCATCCCCCCCGCCCCCCCCACCCCCAACTGAGTCAAAGAGTGCTCCTGAGATTATAAATATTTTTAAAAACATCTTGCTGTCCTGTGACACATTTTACAACTATTTGGTCAATAGAAATACTTATGACAAAGTCAGAGCTATTTCCAAGGCAACTGCACTTTACAACACCTCAAACTTATTACGCAAGTGCAACACGTTTTAAACTTGAAAAACTAGTTTCAGAAATTACTTTCTACATGTAGATATACATATACATTGGGGGCAGCACGGTAGCATGGTGGTTAGCATAAATGCTTCACAGCTCCAGGGTCCCAGGTTTGATTCCCGGCTGGGTCACTGTCTGTGCGGAGTCTGCACGTCCTCCCCGTGTGTGCGTGGGTTTCCTCCGGGTGCTCCGGTTTCCTCCCACAGTCCAAAGATGTGCGGGTTAGGTGGATTGGCCATGATAAATTGCCCGTAGTGTCCTAATGAAAGTAAGGTTAAGGGGGGGGTTGTTGGGTTACGGGTATAGGGTGGATACGTGGGTTTATAGAACATATAGAACAGTACAGCACAGAACAGGCCCTTCGGCCCTCGATGTTGTGCCGAGCAATGATCACCCTACTTAAACCCACGTAACCCAACAATCCCCCCATTAACCTTACACTACGGGCAATTTAGCATGGCCAATCCACCTGACCCGCACATCTTTGGACTGTGGGAGGAAACCGGAGCACCCGGAGGAAACCCACGCACACACTGGGAGGACGTGCAGACTCCACACAGACAGTGACCCAGCCGGGAATCGAACCTGGGACCCTGGAGCTGTGAAGCATTGATGCTAACCACCATGCTACCGTGAGGCCCCTATTTGAGTAGTTTGAGTAGGCCCAGTTTGAGTAGGATGGCCCAGTTTGAGTAGGATGATCATGGCTCAGCACAACATCGAGGGCCGAAGGGCCTGTTCTGTGCTGTACTGTTCTATGTTCTATACCCTGGCAGCACACATTAAGTCAGGCAGCTTCTTATGGTACCGACCATTGTCCTATGCACAGACCATTTGCACTGACAACCGCTGCTACTTCCTTCCGAGCAGTGCACTGGAATTTCCCAGTGAATTTGTGGTTTTGTCTTCGAATCATGGAATCATAAAACCCCGACAGTGCAGAAAGAGGCCGTTTGGTCCATAGAGTCTGCATTGATCCTACTTAAGACCACGCCTCCACCCTATCCCCGTAACCCAGTAATCCCACCTAACCTTTGGACACGCTCGGGGGCAATTTCGAATGGCCAATCCATCTAACGTGCACACCTTTGGACTGTGGGAGGAATCTGGAGTATCCGGAGTAAACTCATGTAGACACGGGGAAAATTCATGCTTCTCTTCTTCAGCACTGTCACCTGTGTTGCCATCTTCTACACCCAAAAATATGAGTACTTAACAGCAAACTACATTTACAATCATTTAATAACATTGCAAGTTTAAAATAAATAAGAAAGACTAAGTAAACTTGAATTATTGACTAACAAGTATATTCAATCATGTTGTTTACATGGACTTCATTAAAGCCTTTGACAATGAGCCTCATGGTAGACTGGTACAAAAGGTGAAGTCACACGGGATCAGAGGTGAGGTGGCAAGATGGATACAGAACCGACTCTGTCACAGGAGGCAGAGGGTAGCAGTAGAAGGGTGGTTTCCTGATGGAAGGATGTGACTAGTGGTGTTCCACATGGATCTGTGCTGGGGCCTTTGCTGTTTGTAGTATACATAAACCATTTGGACGAAAATGTAGCTGGTTTGATTAATAAGTTCGCGGAGGACACCAAAGTTGGTTGAGTGGCAGATAGCGTTGACAATTGTCAGATGATACAGCAGGACATAGATAGGTTGGAGATTTGGGCAGAGAAATGACAAATGTGAGGTAATGCATTTTGGTAGGTCTAACATAGAGGGAAATATACCGTAAATGGTAACACTATTAGGAATATAGAGAGATCTGGGCATACAGGTCCACAGATCTTTGAAAGTGGCAACATGAGTGGGCAAGGTAGTCAAGAAACTATATGGAATGCTTGCCATCACTATATGGAGTATCAAATGTAAAAACTGGCAGGTCATGCTTGTGGTAGTCACCACTGTTTGTAATAGCTGTATTGGAGGTAATACGGTAAGGCTCCTGTACTACAGGTACGGGGGTAGATCCCTGCCTGCTGGCTCCGCCCAGTAGGCGGAGTATAAATGTGCGTGCACACCGAACTGCTCCCATTTCTGGTAGCAACTGCAGGAGGCCACAAATCTCTGCTTAATAAAGCCTCGATTACTCTCTACTCTCGTCTTATCGTAATTGATAGTGCACTAATTTATTAAGCAGAGATATTACAGCGATGGAACTACGCACCAAGCCAGATCGCCTACAGCTGCACCCTCAAGCAGCCAACGCCACGTCAGCTTTCAACCACTGGCTAGCTTGCTTTGAAAGATACCTCGAATCAGCAACAGAACAACCCTCGGATGCACAGAAGCTCCAGATCCTGTACTCGCGGATGAGCTCTGAGATTTTTCCCCTTATCCGGGATGCGGCCACTTATCCTGAAGCAATGGAGCTTCTGAAAATGCACTATATCCGGCCGATCAACAAACTCTATGCCAGGCACCTCCTGTCCACGAGGCAACAACTCCCCGGTGAGTCATCAGACAATTTCTGGCATGCCCTGCACATCCTGGTGAGGAACTGCGATTGCCAGGCAGTTATAGCTGTTGAACAGACAGAACTCTTAATCAGGGATGCTTTCGTTACGGGCAAGAGGTCGGCGTACAGGAACAATGCCCGCCAGCACCTATTAGAAGGGGGTACACCCGACCTCGCGGCGACCAGGCAACTCGCTAACGTAGCCTCCCATAACATACAGTTGTTCGCCCCCGACCGCATGGCACCCTCATGTACATAGTGGGCCCCATCAGTGGCTGTCCTCAGCCAACCCCAAGCCTGCGCTGCACAGCAGCCAGCCAACCCCGGGGGCCCAAATGCTATTTCTGCGGGCAGACAAAGCACCCCCGGAAGCACTGCCCATCGCGGAGTGCAATCTGCAAGACCTGCGGGAAGAAGGGACATTTCGCTGCAGTGTGCCAGGCCCAGTCGATCGCTGCTGTATCTAGGCCCACTGTTCCTGAACCCCCCCATGTGCGACCCCTGGGCGCCGCCATCTTCCTCCCAGCAGACCACATGCGCTCCGTGGGCGCCGCCATCTTCACCGCCATTTTGGACGGTGCCTCAGGACCCCTGCTCGTCCGGCACTTCATCTGGCCATTCATCGCCTGCCAGCGCCGCCTACCAGCCTGGGGCCTACCAACACCAGCCGCAGCTCGCCTCCATCACGCTCGACCAGTCCCGGCCGCACAACCTCGCAACCGCGACGACGACGGTGAAAGTCAATGGGCACAAGACATCCTACCTTCTTGACTCCGGGAGTACGGAAAGCTTCATCCACCCCTCTATGGTAAGGCGCTGCTCCCTCGCGGTACACCCTGTTACCCAGAGAATCTCCTTGGCCTCCGGATCCCATTCCGTGGAAATCCGGGGGTATTGTATCGCCACCCTCACCGTCCAGGGCATAGAGTTCAGCAACTTCCAGCTCTACGTCCTCCCCAACCTCTGCGCTGCCCTGTTACTCGGCCTGGACTTCCAGTGCAACCTCCAAAGACTAATTCTAAAATTCAGCGGACCCTTACCACCCCTCACAGCATGCGGACTCACGGCCGTTAAGGTCGACCCACCTTCCCTGTTTGCAAACCTCACCCCGGATTGCAAACCCATCGCCACTCGGAGCAGACGGTACAGTGGCCAGGACAGGACATTCATCAGGTCGAAGGTCCAGCGGCTTCTGCGGGAAGGCATCTTTGAGGCCAGCAACAGCCCCTGGAGAGCCCAAGTGGTAGTAGTAAAGACTGGGGAGAAACACAGGATGGTCATTGACTACAGTCAGACCATCAATCGGTACACGCAGCTTGACACGTACCCCTCCCACGCATATCTGACATGGTCAATCAGATTGCACAGTACCGGGTCTATTCCACACTGGACCTGAAATCTACCTACCACCAGCTCCCCATCTGCAAGGCGGACCGCCGATACACTGCGTTCGAAGCAGACGGCCGCCTTTACCACTTCGTTAGGGTTCCCTTCGGCGTCACTAACAGGATCTCGGTCGTCCAACGTGAGATGGACCGAATGGTTGACCGGTATGGGCTGCGGGCCACCTTCCCGTACCTAGATAACGTCACCATCTGCGGCCAATACCAGCAGGACCATGACGCTAACCTTTTCAAATTTCTCCACACCGCCAAACTCCTGAACCACACGTACAATAAGGAGAAGTGCGTGTTCCGCACCAACCGCTTAGCCACCCTTTGCTATGTTGTGGAAAATGGAGTTCTAGGACCCGACCCCGACCACACGTGCCCCTCATGGAACTCCCTCTCCCCCAAGGCCCTGAAACAATGCCTGGGGTTTTTCTCCTATTATGCCCAGTGTGTCCCTAATTGTGTGGACAAGGCCCGCCCACTGATCCACTCCACAGTTTTCCCCCTGATGGCTGAGGCCCGCCAGGCCTTCAACCTTTCAAGGCAGACATTGCCAAGGCCACAATGCATACGGTCGACCAGACCCTCCCCTTTCAGGTCGAGAGCGATGTATCGGTCGCCATCCTCAACCAGGCAGGCAGACCCGTGACATTCTTTTCCCGCACCCTCCATGCCTCCGAAATTTGGCACTCCTCTGTCAAAAAGGAGGCCCAAGCCATTGTGGAAGCTGTGCGGCATTGGAGGTATTACCTGGCCTTGTGGAAGCTGTGCGGCATTGGAGATATTACCTGGCCTTTTCTCCGCATACGTCCACAGCGACCGGGGATCCTCCTTTATGAGTGATGAGCTGCGTCAGTTCCTGCTCAGCAAGGGCATTGCCTCGAGCAAGACGACCAGCTACAACCCCCGGGGAAATGGGCAGGTGGAGAGGGAGAATGGGACTGTCTGGAAGGCCGTCCCACTGGCCCTGCGGTCTAAAAATCTCCCCGTCTCCTGCTGGCAGGAGGTCCTCCCCGACGTGTTCCATCTGATTGCTACTCTGCACTGCGACTAATCAACCCCCCCCCCAATGAACATGCCCTTGCCTTCCCTAGGAAGTCCACCTCCGGGGTTTCGCTCCCAGCGTGGCTGGCAGCTCCAGGACCCTTTCTCCTCCGAACACACGTGCGGATCCACAAGGCGGACCCGTTGGTCAAAAGGGTACAACTACTGCATGCAAACCCGCAGAGGTGGCGTACCCCGACGGCCTCCAGGACACAGTCTACCTCGGGGACTTGGCACCAGCTGGATCCCTACCCACGGCTCAATACCACCCGACACCCACCCTTCCCCCAGTGCACCTCACCCCGCCCCAGGACGGTCCATCCACCCACTGGTTCCATCCGGGGATGAAGATAAGGACAACACACTCCCGGAGTCACAGGCGACCAAGTCGGCGCCCGCATCACCACCAGGACCGAGGCGCTCACAGCGGAGGATCAAGGCACCCGACCGGCTGAATTTGTAAATTTTCACCAGACTGTAAACTTTAAATTCTCACAAACCTGTAAATATTTTTCCACCACCCTCGCTTGACTCATTTTTAACAGGGTGAATGTGGTAGTCACCACTGTTTGTATAATAGTTGTATTAGAGGTAATACGGTAAGGCTCCTGTACTACAGGTACGGGGGTAGATCCCTGCCTGCTGGCTCCACCCAGTAGGCGGAGTACAAATGTGTGTGCACACCGAGCTGCTCCCATTTCTGGTAGCAGCTGCAGGAGGCCACATATCTCTGCTTAATAAAGCCTCAATTACTCTCTACTCTTATCTCGTCGTAATTGATAGTGCATCAATGCGAAAGTTTACAGTTGGTAAGGCTGCACTTGGAATATTTCCCACAATTCTGGTCACCCCACTACCAGAAGGATGTGGAGGCTTTGGAGAGGGTGCAGAGGAGGTTTAACAGGACGTTGCCTGGTGTTCAGAGTGTTAGCTATGCGGAGAGGCTGAGTAGACTCGGACTGTTTTCATTAGAATGACAGAGGTTGAGGGGCGACCTGATAGAGGTCTACAAGATTATGAGGGGCATGGATACAGTGGATGGGCAGGCACTCTTTCCCAGGGTGGAAGGGTCAGTCACTATGGGGCATAGGTTTAAGGTCTGTGGGGCAAAGTTTAGAGGAGATGTGCGAGGCAGGCTTTTAATGCGGACAGAGGTGAGTGTCTGGAACACGCTGCCAGGGGATGTTGTAGAAGCAGATACATCTTAACAAATACATTGATAGAATGGGTAGACAGAGATACGACACTAGAAAGTGCTGAGGGATTTGGCCAAGGATGGTATCAGGTACAATCTTGGAGGGCCGAAGGGCCTGGTCCTGTGCTGTATTGTTCTTAGTCTGAAAAGAAATATTTAAAAATTGCAGTTAGAATTAGTCAATGATAATGGCATTTGGGAGCGACATGTGACCCGGAGGTGATCACTGGGACTACAGCGCTGAGGACGCAAGTTCTAATTCTGACCCTGGGTCACTGTGTTAATTCCTGATTCATTGTGGCCGGTCTGGACTCAATAAAATCTGAGATGGATTTGCAGGTATCATATCATTTAATAATAAGTAACTTGCAAGATTCAATCCATAGGACCTCAGGACACACACACTGTCTCCTGAGAGCCCAGGATAAAGAGAACCTCAGGACAAAGGAACACTGGAGATATACTTCAAATTACATCAAGATTTGCAGACAAACTTCCCATTGGTCATTTTACACACCTCCTGACCTGGCCATATATCCTGATTGGCTCACTTCGCATTTTCCCAATCCTGGCCTCTTGTTACCCAGCATCCTTTTCACTATTCTCTCCACGAGGCAAAGCTCCCCTCCCCCTTCCTAGCCATGCTGTGCTCATCCCTTTGTTCTCTGTCTGTGAACTCATTACCCTCAGGGTCCGACTGTCCATCATATTCGTTTGCTCACTTCCTCAACTGTCCCTGTGAAGTTTGCACTTTCTCCCCATGTCTGCGTGGGTTTTCACCCCCGCAACCCAAAAGATGTGCAGGTTAGGTGGATTGGCCATGCTCACCCCCCCCCCCCCACCCCACCCCCCCTCTCGTTCAATACCCCTCCACCTCCTCAAACCCCTAAGCGCCATTGCCAGCAGCTCAAGTGCCAGGGCAAAGTGCAGCGGAGAGAGCGGACACCCTGCCTTGTCCCCTGGTGTAACCCAAAATAATCCAAGCTGACCTTGTTCATCCTTAGGCACCTTATACAGCAGCTGAACCCAATCCACAAACACTTCAAACAAATGTGCCCATTCGACCCGGTCAAACGCCTTCTCCGCGTTCATTGCCACAACCATTGCCAACCCCGAACGTTCCACGTAATCACCCGGATCGGGGAGCTTCCCCCCCCCCCCCCCACCGATCAGCCATAGCCGCTCTTTAATTAGTTCCCTCAGGTCCATACCTCGCTCACCCTCAGGCCCGCCCCAAGATGTCTGCTGCCCTCACCCCTTAACCAACTGCGCCATGCCAACTCCACCCATGTCAGTATTCCCCCACCCACCTACCCCCATAAACAAAGAAAAAAAAAACCCAAGCCACCCAACAGATTGACCCCCCACTTTACTCTATCCCCCTTCCCCCGCACCCACAATTCCTCAAAAACAGTCAAACAAACTTACCCACTCCGCACCCCGACACATTAAATACAAATCACCTCCTCCGGCGTGTCAAAATAAAAGTCTTGATTTTGGTGAGTGACCCACAGGCTACCTGGATTTAACACCTTAAACTTCACTCATTCCTTTGAGAGGGCTGCCTTTATCTGACTGAAATTGGCCAGCCACTTGGTCAACTCCACACCCAAGTCTTGGTGAATCCTCAGCATGTTTCCTTCGCCCACCTCAGTATCTTCTCCTTGTCAAAGAAACGATGCAGCCACACCACCATAGCCCTTGGTGGCTCACCTGCCTTCAACCCCCTCCTCAATGCCCTGTCTGCTCGTCCACATCGGGGGGGGGGGGGGGGGGGGCGGGGGGTAGTCAATGACCCCCCCTCCCCCATCAACTTCTCAAACATATTCGCCACATATTTTGTGGCCTGTGTTTTCTCAATCCCTTCAGGCAGCTTCACGATTAGGAGATTCTGCCTCCGGAAATGATTTTCCGGATCCTCCAACTTCTTCCTCAACCTCTTCTGGCTCTCGGCCACGAGCACAATTTCGGTCTCCAATGAGGCCAACTGGTCCTCATGCTCTCCCACCAACTCCTCCCCCCCCCCTCTGGGGAGCCATACCCTGCATCTCCAGCCTCTGCTCCACTCTCAATTGTCACACTAAGCACCTTTACCACCTTTCGCCAGATCCTCTGAAGCCTCCTGCCTCTGCTGCTCGAACTTAGCGTTCAAAAACTCCACCAGTTTCTCAGTAGACTACTAAGTGGGCAACAACACCCCAGAAGCCTCCGCCAACTTTTCCGCTGCACCTCGAATAATCTTTTGTGCAGGCTGCTGCCTCTTAATTGTTACACACCTTGACTGGTAAGCCACAAACTGGCCCCACCCATGGATCACTTCTATTTCTTAGTGCTCATGCACCTCACACCGGCAAACACCCTTTAAACTGGGTGAAAAAGGACTTTTAGCACTGCTGCTTCACAGCGCCAGGGTCCCAGGTTCATTGCCCGGCTTGGGTCACTGTCTGTGCGGAGTCTCCATGTTCTCTCCGTGTCTGCGTGGTGTTATAGGTCAGGGTTTAGAGAATCCCGAAGTGTATCATGGCGTTCACCTGACCCACAACTTTTAATAGATTGTGGTATGGGGAGCACATGGCTTACTTTACAGCTGTGGTATAGCAGAAAATGGACCAGTGGTTTTTAAAAACAAAACAATGTGTATTCGATGAACTCAAGTTAACCTTTCTAAAAGTGAACATGTTAGCAACCAGTAAATCAAATACACCCCCCAAAGAATACCACACTAAATAACCTGTATGCTGTCCTTTTAACATCCAAGACTTAACAAATCCTTCAAACAGGAGCACATTAGATTTATATTCAATACTGAGACATAGAACATAGAACATAGAACGATACAGCGCAGTACAGGCCCTTCGGCCCTCGATGTTGCACCGACATGGAAAAAAATCTAAAGGCCATCTAACCTACACTATGCCCTTATCATCCATATGCTTATCCAATAAATTTTTAAATGCCCTCAATGTTGGCGTGTTCACTACTGTTGCAGGTAGGGCATTCCACTGCCTCACCACTCTTTGCGTAAAAAACCCACCTCTGACCTCTGTCCTATATCTATTACCCCTCAATTTAAGGCTATGTCCCCTCGTGCTAGCCACCTCCATCCGCGGGAGAAGGCTCTCGCTGTCCACCCTATCTAACCCTCTGATCATTTTGTATGCCTCTATTAAGTCACCTCTTAACCTTCTTCTCTCTAACGAAAACAACCTCAAGTCCATCAGCCTTTCCTCATAAGATTTTCCCTCCATACCAGGCAACATCCTGGTAAATCTCCTCTGCACCCGTTCCAAAGCTTCCACGACCTTCCTATAATGAGGCGACCAGAACTGTACGCAATACTCCAAATGCGGCCGTACTAGAGTTTTGTACAACTGCAACATGACCTCATGGCTCTGGAACTCAATCCATCTACCAATAAAGGCCAACACACCATAGGCCTTCTTCACAACCCTATCAACCTGGGTGGCAACTTTCAGGGATCTATGTACATGGACACCGAGATCCCTCTGCTCATCCACACTACCAAGAATTTTACCATTAGCCAAATATTCCACATTTCTGTTATTCTTTCCAAAGTGAATCACCTCACACTTCTCCACATTAAACTCCATTTTACAATTCTGATTTCACCAAATGATTAAGAGATAGTCCTTCATGGCAAAGACCAACAGCGGTGCACCTCACAGCCACACTCAAGCTTTCTTCAAACTGAAACTAAAACTCCAGAACTAACCTCAAAAATGGCCGAACTGAGCTCAGCTCCACCCACTCTCTGACATCACTATTTTCTTAAAGGTACATTGCTTAAACATCCATTTCTTAAAGGTACTCTCACATGACAGTGGGTTTCCTCCGGGTGCTCCAGATTCCTCCCACAAGTCTCCAAAGACATGCTGTTAGGTAATTTGGACATTCTGAATTCTCCCTCAGTGTACCCGAACAGGTGCCAGAGTGTGGCGACTAGGGGATTTTCACAGTAACTTCATTGCAATGTTAATGTAAGCCTACGTGTGACACTAATAAAGTTTATCATTATCATTGCCCTCGGTGAGGCCAGCACGGTGGCGCACTGGTAGCACTGCAGCCTCACGGCGCCGAGGTCCCAGGTTTGACCCCGGCTCTGGGTCACTGTCCGTGTGGGGTTTGCACATTCTCCCCGTGTTTGCGTGGGTTTCACCCCCACAACCCAAAGATGTGCAAGGTAGGTGGATTGGCCACTCTAAATTGCCCCTTAATTGGAAAAAATGAATTGGGTACTCTAAATTTATATTTTAAAAATGTTTTAAAAATCAAAAAAAAATCATTGCTCTCGGTGGCTCATTCACCTGCAGCCTCCTCATTATAATATTATTATTAAGCAATTCCACCACTCAATTCCATGGCCATCACTGGAATTCTGACACTTCCAGTCAGACTTGGTCTGACACTACTCCGAAGTTATGGACCGTTATATCTAAACATGTGAAACATTCATGACAAAACAGCACAGATAGAAATTAATGGAGTTGATTTCATACCAGTATAGAAGTATGGCCCTGAAGAATACCTGCCTGGGCCAGGTGTGAGCGTGATCCAGGAGAGTGTGAGAAGACGTTGGCTGTGTTCCCCCACATCCAGGATGCCTTGGATTGCATGCATGTGGCCATCAAACTGCCAGCAGGTGAGCCGGGAAAGTTCATCAATAGCAAGGGATACCACCTGATGAATGTGCAGATTGACTGACTATAGGAGACTGATCCAGCAGGTATGTACCTATTATCCAGGGGGCTCACACGATTCACACATCTTGCAGCACTCCCAGCTACCAAGGCTGTCTGTGGTTCCTACAAGATTGGATGGGTGAATCCTGAGTGACAAGGGTGGCTGATGACCTCACCCTATCACCCAAGAACTGAGGCAGAGGAGCGATATAACAAGAATCATGCATCCACAAGGGCGGTCGTGGAGGGGACCATCGCGCTGCTCAAGATGCACTTCCGATACCCGGGCTGATCAGGGGGATTGTTGCAATATCCACCAGAGCAGCTAGCCCTCATAATTCATGAAGTCTCTGCAAGGCAGAAGGAGGCCATTTGGCCCATCGAGTCTGCACTGACTCTTCCAAAGACCACTCTACCCATGTCCACTCACTCACCCACCCCATAACCTAACCTGTACATCCCTGGACACTAACGGGCAATTTATCATGGCCAACCCACGTAACCTGCACCTCTTTGAACTGTGGGAGGAAACTGGAGCACTTGGAGAGACCCACACAAACATACAAGAATGTACAAACTCCACACAGTGACTCCACACAGCTATTGAACCCGGGTCCCTGGTACTATGAAGCAGCAGTGCTAACCATTGTGCCACCCGTGCTGCCCTACACAATTGAGCTCTGATAAGGGGGGACCCAATGAATGCTAAGGAGCATGAGGCAAGACCACAGGCCAGGGAGGATGACTCCAAAGTTGAGTCCGAGGACGAGCCTGGGATTGCACAAAGTGGGGACATTGAGACGGATGGCATGAACATTCAGGAGGTCAGGACGCAAGTGATGCATCGATCCAGCAAAACCTCAGCTGGACACCCATGGCATGGTTTCAATGGCAATGTCTCACTCACAATAAAACCTATCCTTATATCATAACCCAGAAATTCTCCACTGCACAAAGCCCTCGTTTTTACAAGCTTGTGCAACATCTGACCAATGTACAAAACAAGCAGCCAATTCAGCCCATTGAATTGAGGAAAATTACTCAACATAAGAATGTGACTCAACATAACAATAGCATACAAATGTTCCAAACCTTACAGAAAACCACAAATAATTAATGCACATAATGCCACCCATGGGACGCCAGTACTGTACTGTACACACCCCTGTCAGCATCAACGGGGCCGAGGTGGAGATGGTTATCAGTTTCAAATTCCTAGGGGTGTGAGGAAGTGGACAGTAGGACCCTGAGGGTAATGTGTTCACAGACAGAACAAAGGAGAGAGCAGAGCAAAGCATGGCTCGGGGGGGGATGGTAGCCTCGTAGTGAGCATGCTGAAAAGGATGCTGGGTTAAAAATGTGCCCAGGATAAAGAGAGCCAATTAGGATATAGGGCCAGGTCAGGAGGTGTGTAAAAGGACCAATGGGAAGTTTGTATGCGAATCTTAATGTAATTTGAAGTATATCTCCAGTGTTCCTTTGTTCGGAGTTTCTCTTACTCCTGGATGTTGCAGAAGACAGTATGTGTGTCCTATAGCTCTATGGATTGATGCAGCCTTGCAAGTTAGTTATTATTAAATGATATGATACCTGCAAATCCATCTCAGATTTTATTGAATCTAGACTGACAGCAAATTAACCAGGAATTAACAGGTGCACATCTCCAAAAATCTGGCCTGGTCCACCCACGTTGATGCTATAGCACAACAGCCCCTCTACGTCCTCAGGAAACTAAGGCAATTTGGCATGTCCACATTAACTCTTACCAACCTGTACGGATGCACCATAAAAAGCATCCTTTCTGGCTGCATTAGAGCCTGGTATGGCAACTGCTCAGCTCAAGACCGCAAGAAACTTCAGAGAGTCATGAACACAGCCCAGTCCATCACACGAACCTGCCTCCCATCCATTTACTCCATCTACACCTCCCGCTGCCTGGGGAAAGCGGGCAGCATAATCAAAGACCCCTCCCACCCGGTTTACTCACTCTTCCAACTTCTTCCATCGGGCAGGAGATACAAAAGTCTGAGAACACGCAGGAACAAACTCAAAAATGTATGCTTCACCCAATGTTGGTGTCATGTAGTTATATTGTGCACCTTGTGTTGCCCTATTATGTATTTTCTTGTCTTTTCATGCACTTAATGATCTGTTGAGCTGCTCGCAGAAAAATACTTTTCACTGTACCGCGGTACACGTGACAATAAACAAAATCTAAATCCACAGTTGTGCTTAGGGTGCCTTAAACGTACATCTGTGGTTGTCGGGTCTTGGTGCCTCCTCCTCGCTGACAGCAGAAGTGGAGGCATCCTGCTGACTTTGCTGTCCTGGTGGCTCCAAGGGAGGTTGCATCCAATCCCATGGCTGTGCACTCCTCAGATGTTGCAGCATATTCAGATGTAGTGGCCATGGCTGAGGGGCAAAGGAGCTGGTGCCCTTGTCTGGAGTGTCCTGCAAGGAGCTCACAGAGACAACAGGCAGCTTGTCCACCAGCGTGAGATGCATTTTCAGGTCCCTGCTCAGCACTGATGAATGGGTACCTAGCGGAGAAACTAGATGCCTCATCCACCCCTCACACTGGCAGTGACTTTCTGAGGTCACAGCCAGTGTGTTGGATTGCAGGTCTGAACGTTACCTCAGGAAAGCCTGAGTCTGTTCCTGAAGCTGCCTCTCCACGAGTGCCGCCACTCTCTCAGTGAAGGAAGCTGTGCGCTCGGTGTTAAGGGTCAACGTAGTGCTCATGCGCCACATGGACGCCTACATTACAGAAACCATGGCACACAGACCCTCTTAAATCTCTGCCAGATCTTCTTGTGCATCCTGCTGGAGACCCAGCATCTGCTGCCTGATGGACAACTCCAGGGTTTCATCAACTGCCTCAGGCTCAGCATAGTTCTTGGCTGCAGCAGATGCCCCATCCCCAGTGGATGGTGCATCTGTGGGAGGAAATAGACATATCAGTACATGCACAGTGGATAAGTAATGAGTGAATGCTAAGCAGGCAGATGATACTATGGAGATGTGTGGTGCCATCTGCACTGCCGCTTCAATGGGCAATGTTGCTGCGACATTTTCGTTTGAAACAAGAGGAACCCAATAGTTTTTGCAGTACAAGCTGCACCTTCAACCGTGACCCACACTTCACCACCACCAGTGCTTCGAGCTGGGCTGTGGATCTCCAACTCGAGTACCTCGCTCTCGAACCTGGTGAGGATGCTCAGGTTGACACCCCATCTCCCGTCCTTCTCCACTCATCGGCATTCTGGCTTCTCCTCTGAAAGTGATAAATCGACTGAATCATTAGTGCACCCTCACCCTGAAGGACCATTCATGGTGGAGAGGCCCCCCACCCCCCCAGATTCCCTGTCACTATAGGACATGTCATCCTCCAATGCATGGAGGCCAAGTGGTCAGACATCTCAGCCTTGGCAACACACGTTTCAGTGCCAGTTGTCACACACCACCTTGCAATCTTTCTTCTGAAAATATTTTTATTGAACTTTTAACCTTTTATACAAATTGAAATAAAACAACAGTAACACATGTATCAATGCCCAAAATGACAAACTCCAATCAACAACCATAACAGCCCCTGTCCACCACCAACCCCACCCCCCACCAAAATCTAACAGTGACCAGATCCTTAAAGTGCAATATGAACAGCTGCCATCGACAATAGAACATG
Organism: Scyliorhinus canicula; assembly: GCF_902713615.1. Taxonomy (NCBI): domain Eukaryota; kingdom Metazoa; phylum Chordata; class Chondrichthyes; order Carcharhiniformes; family Scyliorhinidae; genus Scyliorhinus; species Scyliorhinus canicula. Next base: position 49,737,657 of record NC_052150.1, read on the forward strand.
TCGATCGACTCCCTCACAATGAATTTGACCTTCTTGAGGTACAAAAACTTCTATCAGATCATCCAGCCAGGCAGCGGCACTGGGTTGTGTCGCCTGCCTCCAACGCAGCAAAATCCACGCCGGGCCAGCAACGAGGCGAATACCAATGCATCCATCCCCACACCTGTCTTCAATTCCGGCTGGTCCAATACCCTGAATATCGCTACTAGTGGACAAGGCTCCAGATCCACATTTAGAATTGCCGATGTGGTGTGAAAGAAAGACCCCCAGAAATCCACCAATTCTGAACATTCATGTTCACCTTCCACTCCAGCGTACCTGTGACCATCACAAAACACCCTCCCTGATCAGCCACCTGTCTGAAAACAAACTTTCTTGCTCAGCAAAATCATCATCTCCCTTGCTCTACTATCAAACCTTGAGTAAAAAACCTGACTTCACCCAAGCCTTCCGCAACCTGACCTGATCCCACATCGGCCCCCAAATCTTTCAAATGGGAAAAAGCCCCTGTCCTCTTCACAGGCCTCCCCAATCCCACACATGCCAGGTGATTAACCTTGTCAGAAGTCTCTCACCACCACCAACCCCTCAAGTCAACCATCGGCACTGTGATTCAATGTTACTCCCCAAATTCCTGGTTTCCAGGCCCACCTAAGATGCCCAGCCCCTAGAATGAGACAAAGAAACCCCCCTGGCATTGTTAGTTCTGCCCTGCCCCCCACCCGCCAGGCCCGTCTGGTGCCACAAACCCCCACCCCCACTACACAAACAAAACAGCTCGGCCCATTACACCCCACACAACTAGCCCAACAGGCTGCAGTCTTTCCACCCACTCCGCTCCCATTCACTAGAATCCCCACTCCTCATCGTTAGCGAAGTGGCCCCCAGCAGCACCCCCCTCAAATGGCTCCTCAAAACCAATAACCACCCCATCCTTCCTGGCCTACACCCCCCTCCAACATGCTCAAACTCCAACAACATTAATAAGCCAATTTCCCCTCCAAAACAAATACGACATTTTCATTACTATTGCCCCCATTCCCCAACATAGCAAACAATACATAACACACAAAAGCACAAGTACATTGCACAAACACCCCTCCTTGATACACAGAGTCCCAAACAGTCCTCTTCACACCAGCCCCAACTTCTCTGGCGCAGGCCTCTGCCTGCTCCGGCATGTCGAAAAAAATAATCTTTTGAGTCCATTGTGACTGCAGCCTTGCAGGGTACACCACCCCAAACCGCATGCCCTTAATGTAAAACACCGCCTTCACCCTGTTGAAGACTGCACATCTCTTCGCCAGCTCAGTCACAATATCCTGATGCATCTGCAGCGTGTGCCCATTCCAGTCAATATTCCAGATCCTCTTCACCCCCTCCAAGACCCTCTCCTTCCTTTGATAATTATGGAAGCGGATAATCGCCCTCTGTGGCGACTCATTCGGCCATAGCATCTGCCGGAGTGCCCGAAGAGCTCTGTCCACCTCTGGTGCGGCAAACACCTCATCTCCTCCCATCAGCTGGGAAATACTGGGCCGACCTCAAGCCCTCCATTCCGTCTGGCAGCACCACCAACCTGAGGTTTAACCGCCTTAACCTGTTCTCCAGATCCTCCCCCTTCAACCTTAGGCCTTTGTTTCCCTCCGCTACCATCAGCAGTTCTGCTTCCAGTGAGGCAAACCAGTCGTCGTGCTGTGACAAGGCCTCCTCCACCCCTTTCAATCTCTCGTCCTGCGCTTTTACTACATTCGAGGTCTTCACAATTATTCACGAACCGGGCCCGAAGCCTTCTCAACAGTGGCTTTAAAAGATCCCTTTATCTCCCCGCCCTGTCGCTCAAGCTGCCAATCAATCTGTTTCCAAATTTCCCCAGCTCCTGCACCATCACAACGGCCAACGTGTGGTCATAGTCAGGTGGGTCGGCTTTCTCCTGCAATCGCTGGGCATCAGGGTGTCCCACCTGGCTGTTACTTCCTGGACAATGGCACAAGCTGTTATCCAAGAAGCGACGGGGGGGGGGGGGGGGGGGGGGGGCGTACACCCACTGGACCTCTCCTGTTGCCTCTCATGGCCGTAAGGCCCTGAGGCCATCCCCATACAAATGTTCTACTGTAGCACTCGATTGTTAAAGCTCCCACAGCCTCCCAGACACTTCTTGGCAATTCATGGAGTTGCCCCTGCACCTTTTGAGCCCTCTCCTGCCTGGCCTACATTGGATCTGGCACTCAACGCGTTCTCGCCCCCACAGAGACCCAATTGGGAATACTGTGACAGAACAGCGGGATGCATTCAAGAAGGGAATATGGAGAGTACAGAGCCAACATATTCCAATCAAGAAAAAGGGTAGGACCAACAAATGCAGTGAACCCTGGATGTTGAGGGATATACAGCATTGGGTCAGGAGAAAAGGTGGGGCGGGATTCTCTTAGCCAGGGGCCTGGCCGGAGAATCCCTGCGACCGGAGCGAATTCCGCTTCGCCGCCCCGCGCCGGTACGCGATTCTCTGCAGAGCAAATAATCGGCACCATTGGTGCCGGCGTGGTTGGTGCGGTGCTGGTCACAGGCCACTCTATGCGGCCAGCCCGCCGATTATCGGGCCGGGATGGGCCGAGCGGCCATCGTGGAAACGCCGTGTCCCGCCGGCGCCATCCACACCTGCTCTCAGACAGTGGGAACTCAGCGTTGAAGGGTCGGGTGGCGGCCTGTTATGGGAGGAGGGGGGTTCGACCCCGGGGCGGGCCTCCGATATGGCCTGGCCTGTGATCGGGACCCACCGATCGGTGGGCCGGCCCCTCTGTCTCCCGGCATCCTTTGTTCCACGCCGGTGCCTGTACTCCCGCGCCATGTTGAGTCGGGGCAAGCGCGGACAAGGGAGACACGCACATGCGCGGAAATCGCGCCGGTGGGACTGCGCATGCGCGGGTTCGCACCGGACCCACTGCGCATGTGCGCATCCCCCAGCGCCCATTCCATGGCCTGATCAGCGGCTGGAGCAGCGTGAACCACTCCAGCACAGTGCTGGCCCCCTGTAGGGGCCAGAATTGCTGACCTTGGGGCCATGTTGACACTGTCGAGAAATGCAACGGTGTTTCTGACGGCATCAACACTTAGCCTCAGGATCAGAGAACCCCCCCTGAGATGCTTATGGCAGATATTGAGGGCTCAAAACAGATGAAGCCCTCGAGACGTATAGAAAGTTCAAGGGGGAATTTAAAAAAGGAAATTAGGAAAGAAAAAAGGGGATATGAAAGGATACTGCCACGTAAAATAAAGGAAAATCTGAAGTTGTTTTACAAGTACAGTAGAGGGAAAGGATAAATAGGGAAAGAGTAGGGCCCATTAAGGACCACAGTGGTAATTTGTGTGTGGAACCAGAGGAGGTAGGGTTCTATATGAATACTTTGTGTCAATGTTCATTCGTGAGATGGACAGTGTGGGAAGAGAAATCAGGGAGAAGGACTGTAATAAAATTAAAGAGATTAACATTGACAGAGAGGATCTAAGTGGTCTGGCAGACTTAAAAGTAGACTTATGTCCAGGGCCAGATGAAATATATCCCAGGCTGTTGAGTGAGGCAAGGGAGGAAATAGCAAGGGGCTGACAATGATTTTCAATTCCACTCTGGCCAGAAGAGAGATGCTGGAGGACTGGAGTACAGCCACATTGGAGAAGCAGGGATTAATCAAGAACAGTCAGCATGGTTTTGTTAAGGGGTGGTTATGTCTGACCAACTTGATTGAATTTTTTGAAGATTTGACCAGGCGTGTAGATGAAGGAAATGTATTTGACGTAGTCTACTTGGACTTCAGCAAGTAAGGCCCCACATGGGAGTCTGATGGCGAAACAGCCCATGGGAGCCAAGGAAATTTGGCAAATTGGATCCAAAATTGGCTGAGTGGCAGGAAGCAGAGGGTGATGGTCAAGTTGTGTTTTTCTGTCTGAAAGCCTGTGTCCAGTGGGGTCCCGCAAGTTTCAATGTTGGGGCCCTTGATTTTGTGATTTATATAAATGCTTTAGATATGAGTGTAGGAGGGTTGATCAGTAAGTTTGCGGATGATATGAAAATTGGTTGGGTGGTAAATATTGAGGAGGATAGCCTTAGATTATAGGAGGATAAAGACGGGCTGATCAGTGGCAAATCAAATTCAATATGGATAAGTGTGAAGTGATGCACTTGGGCAGGACAAACAAGGCAAGGGAATACATGGTAATCGCCAGAACCCTGGGAAGCAGGGCAGCACGGTAGCACAAGTGGATAGCACTGTGGCTTCACAGCACCAGGGCCCCAGGTTCGATTCCCCGCTGGATCACTGTCTGTACGGAGTCTGCATGTTCTCCCCGTGTCTGCATGGGTTTCCTCTGGGTGCTCCGGTTTCCTCCCACAGTCCAAAGACGTGCAGGTTAGGTGGTTTGCCATGCTATATTGCCCTTAGTGACCAAAAAGGTTATGAGGGGTTATTTGGTTACGGGGATAGGGTGGAAATGAGGGCTTAAGTGGGTTAGTGCAGACTTGATGGGTCGAATGGCCTCCTTCTGTACTGTATGTACTATGTTCTAAGCAGGATCAGAGGGATCCTGCTTAGTGTACATGTACACCGGTCCGCCAAGGTAGGAGAGCAGGTGGATACACTGTTTAAGAAGGCATATGGTATACTTGCCTTTATTAGCCGAGGCATAGAGTTTCAGAACAGGGAGGTTATGCTGGAATTGTATAAAATGCTGGTTAGGCCACAGCTAGAGTATTGTGTGCAGTTCTGCAATCCACATTATAGAAGGGATGTGATAGCACTGGAAAGGGTGCAGAGGAGATTTACCCGGATGTTGCCTGGGCTGGAGAGTGTTAGTTATGAACAGAAATTGGATAGACTTGGGTTGTTTTCCTTGGAGCAGAAGAGATTGAGAGGGGACATAATTGAAGTGTATAAAGTTATGAGAGGCACAGATAGAGTAGACAGGAAGAATCTTTTCCCTTTGGTGGAGGTATCAATGGCCAGGAAGCATAGATTTAAGGTGAGGGGCAGGAGATTTAGAGGGGATGTGAGGAAAACCCAGAGGGTGGTGGGAGTTTGGAACTCACTGTCTGAAAGGGTGGTGGAGGGAGTGACTCATAACATTTAAAAAGTATTTAGATATCTACTTGCTATTTCAAGGTATACAAGGCTCTGGGCAAAGTGGTGGGAAATGGGATTAGAATAGTTAGGTGGTTGTTTTTGACTAGCGCAGACTCAATGGGCCGAAAGGCCTTTCTGAGCTGTGTGACTCCATGACTCCATGTTGTTTCACATTGGGCGGGCCTTAATTGGTCACCCAGCCTAACATCATGTTGAAAATGAGATTGTGGTTGGGAGTGAGTTGCGCCTTCATTTCGGACCATGCCAACCTTAGGTGCATGCCAAGAGAACAATTCAGGCCATGGTTTCCGGGTGATCAGGGTTGTAACTAAATGTTCCTGGCTACTGGGATGAGATCAAGCTAGCAAGGGACATAGGGCTGCATTTTGTGGCCCCGCTGGGTCAGGAATAGAAGCGAACAGGACCCCAAAGACCTGTACAGGTCGATGTGTCAGTTTCCAGATGCAGTTCCCAGCACTGGCAATGCCCACCTGGGTGGTGTGAGGGTTGGACAGTGACCCCTGCCACCACCTGATTAAGGCTAATTAAAGATGTTAAAGAGCTCATTGTGAGCTTGTTGAAGGGGAAAGTCAACATTTTCCCAGGGGTCCATGTGCTGACTGGGGTTTACCACTAAAAGAAGCTGGATAGAGAGTGAGCAGCCAGACATGGCTGTCCAAGCAATATTGGGGCCCTAGCCCCATAGGAGGATCAGTGGTGCAATGGACCCCCATCCATTGAAAAGAGGGGCCCTGCACAGCTAGCAATGAGCGTGTTGAGTCAGTGCTCCAGCATTCAATGAGGGCATCGCAGGGACAGGTGGGCAGAGGGCAAGGCTGCCAATCACAATAGGAAGTCTACCTGTCCAAAAGGATGGCGGTAGCTTGTAGTGAGGCATGAGACATAATTTTTTGGCCCAATGACAATGAGGGGCGGCACTCTCCACAGAAAGGGTGGAGTTCTCATTAACTGGAGGGCATGAGGGAGGAATGATTGGCATGAAGGCAAACTCTCAACACAGGATCGACCACCAAATGATCTTGCTCATTGTGTTGCTCTGCTCCACAACATGGCTCTTCAGAGAGGTGTGGTCGGTGAGACCTTGCAAAGACGCAGCTCATCAGAGGAAGAGCAGGGGCAGAGGCTATGCTGAGGAGGAGGAAGTTTTGTGAAGGGGAGGTCGCGTCTCACTGACTTGATCGGGTTTTTCGAAGATGTGACGAAGATGATTGATGAAGGTAGGGCAGTGGGGCAGCACGGTGGCGCAGTGGATAGCATTGCTGCCTCATGGCGCCGAGGGCCCGGGTTCGATCCCGGCTCCAGGTCACTGTCACTGTGTCTGTGTGGGTCTCACCCCCACAACCCAAAAGAAAGATGTGCAGGGAAGGTGAATTGGCTACATTAAATTGCCTCTTAATCTGAAATTAAAGAAAGAATTGGGTACTTTAAATTTATTTTTTAAACAAGGTAGGGCAGTGGATATTGTCTTCATGGACTTCTGTAAGGCCTTTGACAAGGTCCCTCATGGCAGACTGATGCAGAAGGTGAAGTCATATAGGATCAGAGGTGAGCTGGCAAGATGGATACAGAACAGGCTGGGTCACAGAAGACAGCGGGGAGCAGTGGAAGGATGCTTTTCTGAATGGGGGGCTGTGACTAGTGGTGTTCCACAGGGATCAGTGCTGGGACCTTTGCTGTTTGTAATATTTAGAAATTATTTGGAGAAAAATGTAACTGGTCTGATGAGTAAGTCTGCGGACAACACAAAGGTTGGTGGCATTGCGGCTGGTGATGAGGACTGTCAGAGGATACAGCAGGATATAGATCGGTTAGAAACTTGAGTGGAGTTTAATCCGGACAAATGTGAGAGGATGCGTTTTGGAAGGTTTAATACAGGTGGGAAATATACAGTAAATGACAGAACCCTTCAGAATATTGTCAGGAAGAAGGATCTGGGTGTACAGGTCCATGGGTCACTGAAAGTGCCGACGCAGGTGGAGAAGGTAGTCAAGAAGGCCTATGGCATGCTTACGTTCATCAGCTGGGGCATTGAGTATAAAAATTGGCAAGTCATGCTGCAGCTGTATAGAACCTTAGTTAGGCCACACTTGGAGTACAGTGTCCAATTCTGGTCGGCACACTACCAGAAGGATGTGGAGGCCTTGGGGAGGGTACAGAAGAGGTTTACCAGGATGTTGCCTGGAATGGATGACATTAGCTATGAGGAAAAATTAGATAACTCAGTTTGTTCTAACTGGAATGACAGAGGTTGAGGGGCGACCTGAAAGATGTGTACAAAATTATGAAGGGCATGGACAGTGTGGATTGTCAGAAGATTGTTCCGAGGGCGGAAGAGTCAATTATTAGGGGACATAGGTTTAAGGTGAGAGGGGCAAAGGTTAGAGGAGATGTGCGAGGGAACTTTTTTTACACAGAGGGTAGAGGGTGGCTGGAGGAGGTGGCGGAAGCAGGTGTGATAGTAATGTTTACAGGGCCGGCTCAAGGCACCGGCAACTCGGGCAGTCGCCCGGGGCACCATGTGCTAGGGGGTGCCAGACTCGGGCCCCGCGCATGCGCAGTTGGGGCGGTGCCAACCAGCGCATGCGCGGTGGCCGCCCTCCCCCGCTGTGGCCGCCCTCCCCCAGGGGAATGGGACAGTTCAGCGCCGACGTTTCAGCGCTGCCGTTTCAGCGCCTGGACGTTTCAGCGTCAAAAATTTCAGCGCTGCCGTTTCAGCGCCAAAAATTTCAGCTGGCCAGCGCTCATTCATTCACAGGTCACTTTACAAGCGCAACGAGATTAACAGGGGAGCCAAAAAGCTGCAGTGCAAAGGTGGTGACACAGGTATACTTAGTTATAACACTTAGTTATTTGGCCTTTTTTTGGAGTTTTATTACTGTGTGCTAAGTGGTGTGCAGAACCCAGATACAGAAGCCTCACCCCCAAGGTCTGCTTAAATGTCATGTCTGAAGCTTTTAAAATTTGCTTCTCTTTAAACATGGGGATAAAAATCCCATGCTCTTTAAACATAGGGGAGAAAAAGCTGAAACTGTCAGTGAGAGTTTTGAAAAACCCTCCGTTGAACTACATGTCATCTGGTGTAGGTTAGAAAACAATTTACCATCTGCTCATGCGGTTTCAATAATCAATAATCAATTATCACTCCCCCCAAGGACTATTATTATGACTGCATCCCGCTCCTTTCATTCTTTTCGTCTCTCTTGAGGGTGTTATTTCTAATCATGGTGCACTCTGTTGGTCGGGTTAGTTTCCCGGGGTCCCCCTGGCTGGGGCTGGAGTGATTATCCTTTTCCTCTTAATATGAATGGGGACAGTACATTTTCCCTGCTGGGACGGGAGAGGTTTGGATTTGGATGGGGTGCAGGTCCAATGATATGGCCAGTATCCTGTTGTCCCTGGGTACTTGGGATGTTCCTTCTGGAGGATGCTTATGAGGGGCAGTTCCCCAAGGTCTTGTTTTTCCTGCTGTATGATTTTTTTTTTCTGGTGCTGAAAAGTCCTGGCGCTGAAACGGCAGCGCTGAAGCGGCGGCGCTGAAACGTACCGCACCCCTCCCCCAGGGCGGCACCCCTCCCCCAGGGCGGCCCCCCTCCCCCAGGGCGGCCCCCCCCCCCGGTCGGCCCCCCCCCTTGGGTCCGCCCCCCCTCGGGTCCCCCCCCACCTCAGGTCCGCCTCCCCCTCGGGTCCCCCCCCCTCGGGTCCCCCCCCCCTCGGGTCCCCCCCCTCGGGTCCCCCCCTCGGGTCCCCCCCCCCCCCCCCCCCCCCTCGGGTCCCCCCCCCCCCCCCCCCCCCCCCCCCCCCCCCCCGCCCCCCCCCTCGGGTCCGCCCCCCCCCGGTCCCCCCCCCCCCCCCCCGGGTCCCCCCCCCCCCCCCCACCCCCCCCCCCCCCCCCCCCCCCCCCCCCCCCCCCCCCCCCCCCCCCCCCCCCCCCCCCCCGCCCCCCCCCCCCCCCCCCCCCCCCCCCCCCCCCCCCCCCACCCCCCCCCCCCCCCCCCCCCCCCCCCCCCGGTCGGCCCCCCCCTTGGGTCCCCCCCCTCGGTCCCCCCCCCCTCGGGTCCCTCCCCCTCGGGCCCCCCCCTCGGGTCCCCCCCCCCCCTGGGTTCCCCCCCCCTCGGGTCCCCCCCTCGGGCCGCCCCCCCCCGCCCTCCCTCGGTCCCCCCTCGGGCCCCCCCCGCCCTCCCCTGGGTCCGCCCCCCCCCCCCGCCCTCCCCTCGGGTCCCCCCTCCCAGGCCCACCCCCCCTCCCAGCCCCCCCCCCCCCCCCCTCCCCCCTCTCCCCAAGGGCGCCGAAGTTCAGCTTGCCCGGGGCGCCAGCAACCCTAGGGCCGGCGCTGAATGTTTAAAGGACGTATTGACAAATATATGAATAAGATGGAACAGAGGAATACGGACTCCGGAAGTGTAGAAAGTTTTAGGTTAGATGGGCAGCATGGTCGGCACAGGCTTGGAGTGCTGAAGGGCCTGTTCCTGTGCTGTACTTTTCTTTGTTCTTTCTTTGAAATAGAGGCACAGGGATCCTTTGAATACTGAGGCGCGCAGGCTGTGCAAAGAGGTGACCAGGCATGGCTTGTGGTGTGGAGAACTTGTGAGGATGCCAGAGTGTGCAGGGATCACCTGATTCTGGAATGTTTCAACCCTGATTCAGGAATATTAAAGTGGTTCTGTTCCCTTCCTCCTTACCGTGATTCTTGGACCCTGGAATTATAGGAACAAAATACACGTGATAAACATGCTTAGACTCAACCTTATACTCATTAGCTTATTAAATCAACAAAACCCCAGTCTGATGTGACTGAAATGTTCAAGCACCCACACAGCTGATCATTACTACTCTAGGCTATGGTCCCTGAGGACGACAGCAAACTGGTTCTCACGGGCTTAATTCTGTTTTTGTCGAATCATAGAATCCCTACAATGCAGAAGGAGGCCATTTGGCCCATTGAGTCTGCACCGACCTTCCAAAAGAGCACCCCACCAAGGCCCACTTCTCCCACCTGTAGCCCCACCTAAATAATTAGACACTAAGGGGTAATTTATCGTGGCTAATCCACCTAACCTGCACATCTTTGGACTGTAGAAGGAAACCAAAGCAGACACGGGGAGAACATGCAAACTCCACACAGACAGTCATCCAGGTCCCTGGCACTGTAAGGCAGCAGTGCTAACCACGGTTTCCCTTCTTTAAGGCCTAACCAGCCAACACAAAACACAACACCTTTAAAGTTTTCTTAAGTCTGCATTTCCCCTTTGACCTTACCCTCTATGGTTACCGAGAATCCTTCAGAAGTTTCCTTTCTCCGAATTTATCAATCTCCCCTTTTAAAAAAACTTTATGGCTCCTGTATTTCAGAAGTGAACTTACACTGCAGTTGCCTTATCTAATCTTCCAATTGTATATGTTCCTCTTTGAAATACAGCAGCCATCTTCAACAATATCTTTCTTTGCCTTATGTAACATTTTATTCAAATTCTCCTGGTTCCCTCTGTTCATCACCACATCAAACCAGCTGCCTTCACACCCTCCTTATTGATGGGTGACCCCTGGTCCTGATTGTCACCTTTACTACCCATGCTGTGCCAGTTCCTTGCCAAACCACACTACTTCAGTCCACAATGGTTGCTGCCTGGAGCCTCCTGCTAACCTATCTGGCAAGGTGTTCTGGCTAAAAGCAATACAGCGGAGGCAACTTGTATAACCAAACAAGGGTGCTTTTTGATAACAATGAAAAAATGGTACAGAGACCAGCTGGCCCTGCACCCCTGGAGCATCAGCCCCTTACACAGCTAACCACATGGCTTCTAGATGTACTCTGCCTGAGAGGGGACTCCACCCTCTGGGGTGATCACCAGCTCTCGGTCCCCAAATGGGCCCCCAAGCCAGGTGACCCTCATCTGCTGTCTTAAAGAGACAGACCACCACATTCTGCTACAGGAGGCTTTGCTGTTTCCCACTACCCATCACAAAATTAGAAAACAGCAGTTAATTTGTCTGTTTAACAGGCTGAATTAATGTCCATTTCAGAGTAAGGGCGTAACATATCCAGGCAGTGGGCGACTGAGCAGACCATCCAACATGACTGCCTGCCCCTCTTCTGCGGCTTCATTCGAGGCCGGGTGTCCCTGGAGAGGGAGCCCGGGTGTCCATGGGCACCATCGAGGCCTTCCTTGCCCAGGGATTGGGGTGCTTCATTGACCCCTTTAACTGCACTCTTATTTGATGTTTTTAAGTTTCTGTTGATCTTCGTTATGTTCGGGCAGTGCCCCCAACAGGAGCAGCCTTTTTTGCTTTGTCCTTAATTTTTGTTGGTAGTCGTCCTCAAAAGATTGGCCAATCCACCTAACCTGCACATCTTTGTGTTGTGGGGGTGAACCCATGCAGACACGGGGAGAATGTACAAACGCCACACGGACAGTGACCCAGGCCTTTTGGTTTAATGTTTTTAAGTTTCTGATTCACAATCAATGGACACGAAACGTAGGTGAAGTCCGAAACGAAAGGCTTTAATCAGCAAGAAGTGAGCAGCACCCATGCAGAAATGACCTGGCTGGACCTACCTTCCTCTTAGCCAATAGGAATATGGAGAACAGGATACCTGGGCCAATGAGCAGCGAGCCCTCTGCACCAATGGCAGCTCACACTCCCAGGTACCTTAATACCCTTAGTCATACTACCACAGTTTCCTATGCTCTGTGTTTTTGTTTAGGGCAGTGCCCCTTTTAATTTGTCCCTCAATTTGTTCGCTTCAGTTGGAACTTGAAAGAAGTTCAGAGTCAGAGTAAACCAGCCTCTGAGAAATTTGGTCCCGATGTAAAGACATCCGGTTGCTTGGCATTCCGCATTCCCCGAGGATTCGACTGATTACAATCCAAAACATATTTACAATGAGGTTAGCAAAAAGGAGCAAAACGTGAGCCCTGTTGTCCCGCTTCCCGCGCCACCGTAGAAAAATCAGATGCACGTTAGAAACAGTGTGTTTAAAAACTTTAAACTTGCTTCAAACGTTTTCTGTATTTCCTTTCTCTGTTTAAGAATATCACGCAGCTCCTGAAAGAGTTTGGAGCCTTCTCGGGCTACAAACTCAACATGAGCAAAAGTGAGATCTTCCCATTACACCCGCAAGGGGGGGGGGGGGGGGCAGCACTAAAGGGGCTGCCGTTCAAACAAGCCCGACATAAATTCCGCTACCTGGGGATCCAAATAGCCCATGACTGGAAAGGGATCCACAAATGGAACCTCACCAGCCTGACGGAGGAAGTTAAAAAGGACCTGCAAAGATGGAACACACTCCCGCTCTCCCTCGCGGGGAGAGTTCAGACGATCAAAATGAACGTACTGCCCAGGTTCCTCTTCCTGTTTAGATCCATTCCGATCTACATCCCCAAGGCCTTTTTCAAAGCGCTGGACAAACTCATCATGGCGTTCGTATGGGGGGGTAAAAATGCTAGGATCCCAAAGAAGGTCTTACAAAAAACAAAAACCAGGGGAGGGTTAGCCCTCCCGAATCTACAATTCTACCACTGGGCAGCAACAGCCGAGCGAGTAAGGGGATGGATCCAGGAGCCAGAAGCTGAGTGGGTGCGTGCGGAGGAGGCCTCCTGCATGGGAACCTCCCTCCGGGCCCTCGCCACGGCAGCACTCCCATCCCCACCCAAAAAACACTCCAGCAGCCCAGTGGTGACAGCCACCCTCCAATCCTGGAACCAACTGCGGCAGCAACTTGGCCTGACCAAAATGTCGAACAGGGCTCCCATCTGCAACAACCATAGGTTCAAACCAGCACTGACCGACGCCACCTTCAAAAGGTGGAGGCAGGACGGGGGGACACTGACAGTCAGGGACCTGTACACGGACGACAGGATCGCAACACTGGACGAACTGACAGAGAAATTTCAGCTAGCTGGGGGGAACGAGCTACGGTACCTGCAGCTCAAAAACTTCCTACGAAAGGAGACAAGGACGTACCCACAACCGCCACGACAGACACTACTGGAAGACCTACTGGACGCAAGTATCCTAGAGAAAGGGAACTGTAGTGACATGTATGACCGACTGGTAGATAGGGACGACACCGTACTGGACGCAACAAGGAGGAAATGGGAGGACGACCTGGGGATGGAGATCGGGTGGGGACTCTGGAGCGAAGCACTGCATAGGGTCAACTCCACCTCCACGTGCGCAAGGCTCAGCCTGACGCAACTAAAAGTGGTACATAGAGCCCACTTAACAAGAACCCGTATGAGTAGGTTCTTCCCGGAGGTGGAAGACAGATGTGAACGGTGCCAAAGAGGCCCGGCCAACCACGCCCACATGTTCTGGTCCTGCCCCAGACTCGTGGAGTACTGGACAGCCTTCTTCGAGGTAATGTCCAAAGTGGTGGGAGTGAGGGTGGAGCCATGCCCGATAGTGGCGGTCTTCGGGGTTTCAGAACAGCCAGATCTATTCCTGGGGAGGAGGGCGGATGCCCTTGCCTTTGCCTCCCTGATCGCCCGCCGTAGAATCCTGTTTGGCTGGCGGTCAGCAGCACCGCCCAGAGCTGCGGACTGGCTGTCCGACCTCTCGGAATCTCTCCAAATGGAGAAAATCAAATTTGCCATCCGAGGGTCGGACGACGGCTTCCACAGAACGTGGGAGCCATTCATGCGACTGTTCCGGGACCTATTTGTGGCCAATGTACAAGAGGAAGAATAGTCGGGGGAAGGTAGCGGGAGGGGGGGGGGGGGGGGGCTACAGGTTCGTTACGGGGGTTCGATGGCTAGCTAAGGCCCAAAACCAAGCTAAATAAACATGTTGAGGGGGGGAGGGGGGGGGGGGGGGGCGCAGTTACTACTACGAAGATGCTTACCTGTAAATATGTGTGTTAATTTTTGCGTGTTTGTTTTTGTTTGTTTTTTTTTTCTCTCTCCTAACAATTTGTAATTTGTTCAATATAAAATACGAAAACTGAATAAAAACATTTATAAAAAAAAAGAATATCACGCAGTATTTTCTACGTCAGCTGCTAAATATACGGAGGTGAATAGCGACCTATGAGTGAGAAGAAGGATCACGTGAGTACACGTTTTCTGCTGAGATTTCTGCTGGGTTAAATATCTACTCCATTGGGCTGGTGTTTTTGCCTTTTCGGTATATGTGGGAAACCCCCCGCCCTCCATTGAAAGTGACTGTCCTGATATTTCGCAAATGCTTCTTGCGGAGATCAGCCGCAGAGGGGTCCGACCGCCATCGTGTGTACTGTAAGTAAGCTTAACAGTGACTTTGATCTACTGATGGGGAAAACATTTCTCATGTGTCCAGGAGTTGAGTATAGGAATTGTGCGTGCGGTGTGCTAATTTAACAATCTGTTTAATTCAGAGTACTTTGCTTTAAGTATTTTGCTTTTCCGAGTCTGATTGTACCTGGCACCTACTTTCACCCTGCACTGTGCATTGAACTGTTGCTAGAATTTAGGTCAGAGTTGGTTGTTAATCATAACTAATTACACAATCGCCCAAATTACTGTTCGTCTTTAACCCGCGTCCCACCAAAACTTTCATTTTATTTTTATTGCTTCGGGTCTACCTGCCTCTTTCCTAACGGCACTAACCCCACTTCGAATGTATTTGCTTACAATCGTCTTGCAAGATCATTTTTTAAAAAAACTTGAGGAAGTGTCCCTTGATGCCGCTACTGGCAGCCAGGCCTGGGCTGAATTCTCCGCCCCGCCAAGCCACATTTCTATTTTCACCCCGCGGGAGGGATGCTCCGTTTGGCCGGCCGGTTTCCCCATTGTGGGGCAGCCCCACGCCGTCAGGAAACCTCCGGGCTGCCGGCAGAACGGAGCATCCGGACAGGGGAGAATCCAGCCCCGAATGTGGAATGGGGCTAAATTTGGGGGGTGGTGGTGGTGGTGGTGGTGGTGTGAGGAGGTGGTGGTGGTGGTGTGAGGAGGAGGTTTGCTGGTGCTGGTGAGAGGAGGAGGTTTGCTGGTGCTGGTGAGAGGAGGAGGTTTGCTGGTGCTGGTGAGAGGAGGAGGTTTGCTGGTGCTGGTGAGAGGAGGAGGTTTGCTGGTGCTGGTGAGAGGAGGAGGTTTGCTGGTGCTGGTGAGAGGAGGAGGTTTGCTGGTGCTGGTGAGAGGAGGAGGTTTGCTGGTGCTGGTGAGAGGAGGAGGTTTGCTGGTGCTGGTGAGAGGAGGAGGTTTGCTGGTGCTGGTGAGAGGAGGAGGTTTGCTGGTGCTGGTGAGAGGAGGAGGTTTGCTGGTGCTGTTCGGGAAGGTTTAAACTACTGTGGTGGGATATGGGAACTGAAAGGGCAAGCCAGTAAGTGCCACTTACTTAAGATAAAAATAAGGAGCCGGACTGTGGATCTGGAGTGCGTTTGCTTCAATGCAAGAAGTATAATGGGTAAAACAGATTACCTGAAAGAGTGGATTATGACATGGAACTATGATGTAATTGCAATAACGGAGCCCTGAGGTTGGATTCTTCGCTCTCCGAGGCTGAAATCACATTCGGCGACGGGGCGGATAATCCGTTTTGACACCAATATCGGGAGCGGTGCTGGTTTTTGTATTCTCTGCTCCCTGAAAAGCGGTGTACTCTAGGTGTACGCTGCACTGATTATTCGTGCCCTCAGGTGATTTCCTGTGTGCTCACACCGTTGGGGAACCTCGGGTGGCAGCTGCGGTCTCGGTCTGCAGCTGCCACAGTCGGGGGACTGTTGATCCGTGGGCAGTGGGGCTTCATTCGCGGCTGGGGGCACTGCGGGCGGTCCGGGGTGTGTGAGCAGCTGAAGGGGGGCATAACTTTTGCGGTGCGGGTCTGCAGGCTGAGTCCGCCATGAAGCATGGCGTGGCCGCTGCAGGCTGACGGCATGCACATGCGCGGCCACGGAACCGGAAATGCTGCAGGCCGGATCGGCAGCTCGAGCTGCAAGTTCTACGCTGCCTCCCTGCTAGTCCTCAGCAAAACGGGAAATCGGTGGCTGTTTTGCACCAGTTTTCCTGGCGTAAAAGACCACCATTTTCATGCCGGCTTGGGGACTTAGTCTCCAAAATGGAGGATCCAGCTCATGGTTAAAGGAGGGATAGGACTGGCAGCTTGACGTTCCGTGATATCGTTGTTTCAGACGGGACAGGAGAGGAAGCAAAAGAGATGGGGGAGTTACATTGCTGATTCGGGAGCAGATCATAGCTGTGTTGAGGGAGGAGACATTGGAGGGATCTTTAGTGAGGCATTATAGGTGGAACTCAGGAATAAGCAGGTTGAAATTGCACTGTTGATAGTGTAGTATAGACCTCAAAATAACCCACAGGAGACAGAGGAGCAGTTGTGTCGTCAGACTGAAAAGATGTGAAAAAAGCAGGGTAGTTATGATGGGTGATCTTAACTTCCCCCATATTGACTGTTTTAACTTCCCCCATATTGACTGGGAATCCCTTGCAGCCAGGGGCACGGATAGCGCAATTTGTTAGATGCGTCCAGGAGGGCTTTTTGATACAGTATGTTGACGATCCAAACGGGGAGGAGGCCATACTAGACTGGGCAATGGGGAATGAGCCAGGCCAGGTGATTGATGTTTCAGTGGGCATACCGACCATGATTCCATACGATTTCGAGTAGTCATTGATAAGGACAAGAGTGGCCCACAGTTGAGGTTGCTTAATGGGGGGGGGGGGGGGGGGCAATTACATACATATTAGACAGAAAATGTGGATTGAGGGCAAATCCATGTTTGACATGTGGGAGGCTTTTAAAGGCCAGTTGATTGAAGTGCAGGCCCGACATGCCCCCGCAAAAATGAAGGATAGAAATGGCAGGATTCTGGAACCATGGATGATGAGGGAAGCTAAAGAAAAAAAATAATTTTTATTATCACAGTTAGGCTTACATTAACACTCCAATGAAGTTACTGTGAAAAGCCCCTAGTGAAGGTGCCTGTTCGGGTACACAGAATTAGGAGGGCTAAAAGGGGCCATGAAATGTCTTCAGCAAACATGGTCAAAGAGTATCCCAAGGCTTTTTAATGCATATGTTAGGAGCAAGAGGGTAACAAAAGAAAGAGTAGGGCCACTTAAGGACAATGGAGGGAAGTTATGCGTGGAACACAAGACATGGATAAAATCGTTATTGAGTACTTTGCATCGGTATTCACCAGGGAGAAAGGCATGACGGATGTTCAGTCAGGTATAAGTGTGTGAACTCTCAAGAACATCAATATATCAAAGGAGGAAGTGTTGATTATCCTAAATTGTCCTCCGGGCCGATGGGATCTATCCTAGGTTACTGTGGGAGGCAAGGGGAGAAATAACTGGGGCATTAACAGATATCTTCACATCCTCCTTAAACACGGGTAAGGTTTTCAGAGGACTGGGGAATAAGATAGGAAGCCGGGACAATACAGCAAATTATAGACCGGAGAGCCTGGCAAAAGCAGGAAGCTTTTGGAAAAGATACTGAGGGACAGGGTGTACGCAGGTTTGGAGGAACGTGGACTAGTTAATGACGGGCAGCATGGTTTTGTACGGGGAAGTCACGTCTCACCAACTTGATTGAGCTTTTGGAAGAGGTGACAGAAAATTGAGGGAAGGGCTGTATATGTAGTTTTATATGGACTTTAGCAAGGCATTTGACAAGGTGCCACATGGCAGACTGGTAGAAAAATTAAAATCGCATGGGATTCTTGGTGGGCTGGCTAGATATATACAGAACTGGCTTGGTTATAGAAGACAGAGTAGAGGTGGAAGGGTGTTTTTCTGAATGGAGATCTGTAACGAGTGGTGTTCCACTGGGATCAGTGCTGGGACCTTTTGTAGTACATATAAATGATCTGGAGGAAAATGTGGGTGATCTGATACTAAAGTTTGCAGTTGACACTAAGATTGGCGGAGTTGCTGATGGTACCAAGGATTGTCAGAGGATGCAACAGGATATAGATAGATTGGAGACTTGGGCACAGAAATGGCGGATGGAGTTTAATCCGGACAAATGCATGGTAATGCATTTTGGAGGATCAAATCTAGGTATGAATTGTACTGTAAATGGCAGAACCCTTGGGAACATTAATATACAGAGCGATCTGGGCGTTCAGGTCCACAGTTCCCTAAAAGTGACAACATGGGTGATGAAGGTGATTTAAGAAGGCATATGGCACGCTTGCATTCATCAGCCGGGGCATTGAGTACAAGAGTTTGGAAATCATGTTACAGCTATATAAAACCTTGGTTAGGCTGCATTTGGAGTGTTGTGTGCAGTTCTGGTCACCGCATTATCAGAAGGACATGGAAGCTTTGGAGAGAGTGCAAAGAAGGTTAACCAGGATGTTGCTTGGGCCCGAGGGCGTTAGCTATGAAGAGAGGTTAAATAAACTAGGATCGTTTTCACTGGAAAGACGGAGGCTGAGGGGAGACCAGATTGAGGTCTGCAAAATTGAGAGGCATAGACAGGGTGGACAGTCGGAGGCTTTTTCCAAGGGTGGAAATGTCAATTGCAAGGGGGCACAGGTTCAAGGTGGGGGGGAAGATGTGTGGGGTAAATTTTTCTCGCAGTGTGGTGGGTGCCTGGGACACACTGCCAGAGGAGGCGGTGGAAGCATGCACATTAGCAACATTTACGAGGTGTCTGGATGGATACATTAATAGGGAGGGATTTGGATTTGTTTATTGTCACGTGTACTGAGGTACAGTGAAAAGTATCTTTCTGCGTACCGCTCAAACAGACCACTTAGTACAAGAAAAGAAAATACGTAAAAGGGCAACACAAGGTAAATAAATGTAGAATTAAGTTTTTAGGAGATTAGTACGGTTATAGGAGATGTAAGAAGAGGATCTGTGATTGAGTCGCCACGCTCCGTCACCATCTTTGGCAGCAGGATGCGGACCGAGTAAGGGCAGAAGGTTTTGTTTTTTAAAATTAGGGCATCATGATCGGCATATGTTTGGAGGACGAAGGGCCTGTTCCTGTGCTTTACTTTTCCTTGTTTGTTCTTAATGATGGGGTTCCTATAACTTGGCTACTTTCCATCTTCCTCTGAAACCCAATAGTACTAGCAAATCGTCCCCGAAGGAAACAGGTTTTGTCTACGTTGCCTAGGTGCAGCACGCCCGGCCTGTTTGGGTTCCACAGTTCCCAGGGCTGGTAATCATGTCCCAGCAATCTAAAGCATTACCTTTCCAGCTCCACATTTTCCAGCTCCACATTTTCCAATTTCTATACCCACTCCGCTTGATATTGGGAGTACCTGGATATTATTGCCTCTGTGGGTCTGGTTGCTAATTTCCTAGTTCTTTGCATTCTGATTGCAAGACCAAATTCTTTCTGCTTATGTTGGTAACAATTCAGACCGTGACTGCTGGGGTGTTCACCCCCCCCCCCCCCCCCCCCCAACCTCTCTGGGTGCTCCTCTGCAGCCATCCAGTGGTTTTATTTTTTGTTGCAAAAAAATACTTCATTTATAAAATATGTAAAAGAACATTACAAAAATTTTAATGTCCATAAAGCATAAAACACAGTGCAATAATATTTAAATTCTCCGCATAGACCAGGTTGCACCCTGGGATGTTTCATTACAATTGTTTAATCACCTGAGTCTTTAATTGGCCTGCCAGCCTGAGGTCAGGTTGTTCCTTTGTTTGGGGTTGGAAGTGGACACTACGGTTGCTTCTGGACCTGCTGATCATGTGTGTATGAGTGCAAAATCCAGGCACAGGTTTCTGAGATTTAATAAGGTACAGTTCAAGAAAGAAAATGGAGCAACATCCAGATCCGTGAAGGAGTGAAGTCTTGTCTAAGTTGCAGAGACATTGCATTGGCCTTGGCTGTTCCATTTGAGAACTGAACCAAGATTTTGCTACAGGACTTTGATTGCACCATGATTGGTGTTAGAAGGACATCCCGAACCTTTGTGTGCGTGTGTCCTTTTAAACCTTATGAGAAAAATCCCTGTAATTTACCTGTTCTTGACCAGTGCTGCAATGTGGGAGGCAACCCTCTATTTCAGGGGTGGGCAAACTTTTCCGTGCAAGGGCCACATTCAGAAATTCACAATTTTAAAGGGCCGCATAGTATATTAAGTAAAATAATTACTTCACCCGGTTATGATTCTGGGCGCCTCATATAGAACATAGAACAGTACAGCACAAAACAGGCCCTTCGGCCCTCGACGTTGTGCCGAGCAATGATCACCCTACTCAAGTCAACGTATCCACCATATACCAGTAAGTAACCCAACAGCCCCCCAATTAACCTTAAAAAAAAAGATTTAAAAATTTTTTAAAAAATGTTTTTTTTTAATGACTTGGTGGGCCGCATAAAGACCTTTGGCGGGCCGTAGTTTGCCCACCCCTGCTCTATTTCCTCCCGCCCCCCCCCCCCCCCCCACTCCACCCCAGCAAGACCTTGCTGTCTTTGAGTTGAGCAGAGAAAATCATCCCTAACAACAGTCCCCTGTTCATAAACATCATCCCAAATTTACATCTGCAGCCAAAAAATGCCAGTTTCTTCACCTAATTATTGAATTTCGTACCATTATTATTCTTCCAGTCTTCGTGTTCTCCTGACCCCTTTCTCCTTGCGCCTCCTCCCCCACTATGAACCATCTTTCAGAACTGAAGACTGGTTAGAGCAGGGGTGGGCAAACTTTTCCGTGCAAGGGCCACATTCAGAAATTCACAATTTTAAAGGGCCGCATAGTATATTAAGTAAAATAATTAATATTTAAAATAGCCAAAATAAAAGGTTTTGAAGAAAAAAGCAATTAATTTTTATTAATTAATATTTTAAAGTAGAAACTTTACATGAAACACATTTATTTGAAAAACAAAGTAACTCAGTTTAAAGAAAAAAAAGCAATTAATTTTTATTAATTAATATTTTAAAGTAGAAACTTCACATGAAACACATGTTGTGCCGAGCAATGATCACCCTACTCAAGTCAACATATCCACCCTATACCAGTAACCCAACAGCCCCCTCCATTAACCTTAAAATAAAATAAAAAATTTTAAAAATTAAAAAAAAAAGTTTTTTTATGACTTGATCTTGGTGGGCCGCATAAATACCTTTGGCGGGCCACATGCGGTCCGCGGGCTGTAGTTTGCCCACCCCTGGGTTAGAGTGTGCAATGCACTTGAGGGACTCCTGTACAACTGGAGGTTTCTTCTTGACTGCCTGGTGATTTCCTTCAAGCCTTCCTTCCCTGCATAGCCTTAAGCTGCAGGGTGACCACACCTATAAATGTGCTATCCATGAACCTCGCAACCTCTCGCATTCTCTGATGTTGTTCAATCTCCAAAAAAAACCAAGACAATTTCTTGTTAGCAGCCCAGAACCATAATGTCTTCAGAACCAACATTTCTACATCCTTTTGACAGAGGCGTGGGCCCACCAGTAGAGAATCTAGGGTTCCACAGATTTGCTGATGTAATTTAGGTATCTATGAATGCAGACCACAATCCCTTTGATTCAGTGAGAAGTCTGTTTCTGTTGATCTTTTTAGTTTTAGTTTAAGTTCCACAACAATTTTGTTTGTGGTCTAGTGCAGTCAGCTTGAACAAGATTTGCATCCCGTGATACTATTTATGGATACTCCACTTCGTGGATAGTGTATTGGTCCTCGAGTTGTTTGTTGATAATCGGGAAGCTCTTTTGCTGAGTGACTCTTAATCAATATTGAAGCCTGAAGCTGGCCATCTCCCATTTCCCATTTTGCCTGATGTTGGCTGGCAGTTGGGTTATCTTTTGGTCTCTTGTGGGGACTGTGATTCCGACTCTGATCTGGCTCCTGTGCTGGAACTTTCTTCACACTGCTAGGCTAAATGAAGTATTTTCCTACGTCACTGACATTTGATCAACCTCAACAGTCCTCCGGCATGGGGGCAGCAGGGTAGCATGGTGGTTAGCATAAATGCTTCACAGCTCCAGGGTCCCAGGTTCGATTCCCGGCTGGGTCACTGTCTGTGTGGAGTCTGCATGTCCTCCCCCTGTGTGCGTGGGTTTCCTCCGGGTGCTCCGGTTTCCTCCCACAGTCCAAAGATGTGCGGGTTAGGTGGATTGGCCATGCTAAATTGCCCGTAGTGTCCTAATAAAAGTAAGGTTAAGGGGGGGTTGGGTTATGGGTATAGGGTGGATACGTGGGTTTGAGTGGGGTGATCATGGCTCGGCACAACATTGAGGGCCGAAGGGCCTGTTCTGTGCTGTACTGTTCTATGTTCTATGTTCTATGTAGCAGATGTGCCTCTGTTATTGACTAAAGAGAGTTCCTGAAACTAGAGCCCACAGATGCAAGACGTGCTTGGGATTATCCGCCACATTTTGTTGTTTGTTGACAGTTTCCAATTGTCTGCCCATTCTGATTTATCCAAGCGTGCAGTACGTAGTGAAGGATGAAGTAATTAGTGTTTCTATTGCTCCTTGTACATTCTTTGGCTGCAATGTACATTGGGAATTTTCAATGAGGTATTTTTGGAAATGTAGTCACTGTTGTAATGTTACAAGCAGGGCAGCAAATTTGTGCACAGCAAGGTCCCAGAAAATGGCCCTGGTGCTAATAACTAGAGAATTTTTCAATGATGCTGATTCAGAGGTGAATATTGACCCAGACACAGCTCTGCTTGTCTTGATGCAAAACAAATTTGTAAAGAAAAATCTAGATGAGAGGATAGATCGGATGTAAAATCTGGAAGACTGCACAGTGACACAGTGGTTAGCACTGCTGCATCACAATGCCAGGGACCTGGGTTTGATTCAGGCCTTGATTGACTTGTCTGTCTAGAGTTTGTACATTTTCCCCGTGTCTGCGAGGGTTTCATCTGCATGCTCCGCTTTCCTCCCACAGTCCAAAGATGTGCAGGTTATGTTACGCGGATAGGGCAGGAGAAGTCGGCTTGGGTGGCGTGTTCTTTCGGAGGGTTGGTGCAGACTCGATAGGCCGAATGGCCGCTGCCTTGTCGGGATTCTGAGAGATGACCCTCTGCACCTGACCTGGGCCCCACCCTATGCCATAACCCCACCTAACATTTTTGGACACCTTGAGGATCAATTCAGCATGGTCAATCCACCTAAACTGTATCTCTTTGGACTGTGGGAGGAAATCGGAGCACCTGCAGGAAACCCAAGTAGACACAGGAAGAACATGCAACATCGCACAGCCACCCAAGGTCCGAATTGAACACGGGTCCCTGGCACTGTGCCCCTTATGCACTGTAGGAATTCTTTAATTCTATGAATGCCTCGCAGAATGCTGAACTCTCCCAGTGGTGTACAACCATTCTATACATTGCGTTAAGGTCTCTAGAGTAATCCAGATTGTCTGGTTTCGAGGTGACTGTGTTATAGCTAATCGCAATAGTTTTCGTTCCATAAAACGTATCGTCCCATAATTATTTTTCCTTCAAATTGTCTTTTCCCTCCCCCTAGATTCACTGTAACTTCATCCACGTCTCCAAGCTCTTTAATCCGATCACCATGTTTCAGACTCTGAACCTGCTCTTTTTCCTCCTCGCTGTTATAACAAAAGGTAGGTGAAACAATGTTACAAATGATTGTATTCTGCAGGAGTTACCATTTAAACTGCATTGTAGATCCACAAACTGACAAAAGAAACTATTTAAATAGGCCAGGTGATGGCTCTTTGTAAATTCAGACCCTTTCAATTATGGGCACAGTGACATAGTCCTTATGTTACACTTAGGGTCAATTCAGCATGGCCAATCCACCTAACTTGCACATCTTACAGGTTACGGGTCTATCCAGAGGCCTGGACTAATAACCCAGACATTGGTGGCGTGATTCTCCGCCCCCACGCCACGTGGGAGAATCGCGGGAGGGCTGCTCTGGCACTCCCCACAATTCTCTCTTTCCCCGCCCCTCCCCAAAATGGCGTGTCATGTTTTGCGTCACGCCGCTCGGAGAATCGCGGGGCGCCGTTTTTCACAGCAGCCCGCGATTCTCCGACCCGGATGGGCTGAGCGGCCTGCCGTTCCCGACTGGTTCACGCCAGCGGCAACCACACCTAGTCGCTGCCGGCATGAACATGGTGCTGACAGCTGTTTTGTGGCTTGTGGGGGGCGGAGAGGGGAATGAGCACCACGACCGTGCTCGGGAGGGGACTGGCCCGCGATCGGTGTCCACCGATCGTTGGGCCGGCGTCTCAAAGGGACGCACTCTTTTCCCTCCGCCGCCCCGCAAGATCAAGGCGCCACGTCTTGCGGGGCAGCGGAGGGGAAGACAGCCCCCGCGCATGCGTGGGTTTGAGCCGTCATCCGTCGTGACGTCAGCCGCGCATGCGCGGGTTGGAGCCGGCCAACCCGCGCATGCGCAGCTGACGTCATTAGGCACGTCGGCCACGTCATTCTCGGCGCGCCGGGCCTTGACGCCAGCGACAAGGCCCGGCAGCCGAGATTCATGGCACGGCCCTCCTAGCCCCCCGGCGGGGGAAGACTAGGGGGCCAGGAGCGGCTTCTGATGCCGTTGTGAACCTCTCCGGGTTTCACGACGGCGTTGGGCCTGGCGGAGAATTCTGCCCTGGGTTCAAATCCCATCATGGAATTTAAAAGCTGGTATCAGTCATGGTGACCATGAAACTGCCAGATTTTTGTAAAAACAAAACTCATCTGGTTCACTAATATCCTTTGGGGGGGGGGAAAAAATCTGCTAACCTTGTGCTTGTCCGAACTGGGTTTTGTGAAACTCCTCCAGATCCATAGCAATGTTGTTGACTCTTAACTGCACAATGACATTGATCACGAGCCAACTGAATGGTCTTGGGCTTAGGGATGGGCAGTAAAATATTTGCCTTGCCAGAGATGCCATCGTCTGGGAAATTAGATTTTAACAAATTGTGTAGCCTGTTACCATCATGCGCGTGCCACATTTATTTCCTATATATTTTGGCTTTGACAATGACGTCCTCATCTGTCCTGTGATCAAAGCGCAGATTGTATTTTTTCCCAGTGAGCACTCTAAGCTTTGTTTTATTTACAATGAACTTATACAATACACGGGACCATTCAGTCAATCATGTCTGTGCTGGTTCCATCGTGTAGCTATCCGAGTAATCCAATTCTTTATTCAGCCCGGATTTTTTTCCCCCCCCTTTTCTAAGTATTTTAACGGATTTCTTTTTGAACTGTCACTGCTGAATCAACTTCTACCACTCTTTCACAAAGTGCATTCTATCTCGCAACAAGTTGCGCTTTTTAAAAGAAAAAAAGTTTCCTCATGTAACTCTCTGGTTCTTTCGTCAATCCTCTTGAGCCTTCCCGGTGGGCACAGAGTCTCTGCTCAACGAAAGTCCCAGCTTCTCCAATCCACACAACTGGATTTCCTTACCCCTGGTACAATTCTAGTAAATCTCTTCACCTGCTATAAAGCCTTCATAAAGTGCGGTGCCCAGAATTGAACGCAGTACTGCAGCTAGGGCCTAACTAAGGGTTTGCATAGCTTCTTTGCTTTTGCACAACCATGTCTTTATCAGTAAAACAAAGAGTCCATGTTTTCTTTTTTTTTAAAATTTAGATTAGCCAATTATTTTTTCCAATTAAGGGGCAATTTAGCGTGGCCAATCCACCTACTCTGCACATTTTTGGGTTGTGGGAGCGAAACCCACGCAGGGACGGGGAGAATGTGCAAACTCCACATGGACAGTGACCCAGAGCCGGGATCGAACCTGGGACCTCAGCGCCGTGAGGCGGTTGTGCTAACCACTAGGCCACCGTGCTGCCCTTATGTTTTCTTTTTAATATGGCCTTCTCTACATGTCCTGCCACCTTCATGAGACTCGTCCGCAAACACCACCTCGATTTTGTCTTTCTGCACCCCCTTTTAATATTGGAAGATACAAAGCTTTTCGACTTACTATCTGCTGCTGTGCTGGCCAATTCTCAATGGGACAGGTTGTGTCCCTGACACAGCCTATTTCCTAGACTCGGGAACGGTTAAAGATTTTGGGGGTCCTGGTCAACATTGGCAAGGTGGTCATCTCAAATATAAAGCACCCCTCCCCTTCCGTAGCAGGTCCTTGCCAACACTGAACATAAGGGGTGCCTGGGTATCCTTTGTGGTGAGCATTGTGACATGCATTGCAGCACGGTAGCATTGTGGATGGCACAATCGCTTCGCAGATCCAGAGTCCCAGGTTCGATTCCGGCTTGGGTCGCTGTCTGTGAGGAGTCTGCACATCCTCCCCGTGTGTGCGTGGGTTTCCTACGGGTGCTCCGGTTTCCTCCCACAGTCCAAAGATGTGCAGGTTAGGTTGATTGGCCATGATAAATTGCCCTTAGTGTCCAGAATTGCCCTTAGTGTTGGGTGGGTTTACTGGGTTATGGGGATAGGGTGGAGTTGTTGACCTTGGGTAGGGTGCTCTTCCAAGAGCCGGTGCAGACTCGATGGGCTGAATGGCCTCCTTGGGCAGCACGGTAGCATTGTGGATAGCACAATAGCTTCACAGCTCCAGGGTCCCAGGTTCGATTCCGGCTTGGGTCACTGTCTGTGCGGAGTCTGCACATCCTCCCTGTGTGTGCGTGGGTTTCCTCCGGGTGCTCCGGTTTCCTCCTGCAGTCCAAAGATGTGCAGGTTAGGTGGATTGGCCATAATAAATTGCCGTTAGTGTCCAAAATTGCCCTTAGTGTTGGGTGGGGCTACTGGGTTATGGGGTTATGGGGATGGGGCGGAGGTGTTGACCTTGGGTAGGGTGCTCTTTCCAAGAGTCGGTGCAGACTCGATGGGCCGAATGTGCTCCTTCTACACTGTAAAATCTATGAAAATCTATACCTTTACTGTTGCTGGGGCAAAATCCTGGAACTCCCTCCCTAAGAGCGCAGTGGGTGTACCTATGCCTCAAGGACTGCAGCGGTTCAAGGAGGCAACTCACCACCACCTGCTGAAGGGCAACTAAGGATGGGCAATAAATGCTGGCCTAACTAGAGACACCCACATCCCGAATGCAATCGTTGGAGAAACGTATTGTGTTATTCAATATCCTCCTTTGCATATTGCAATCTTATGCCTGTCCACTTCTGGTGTGAATGGAGAAGGAGCAGTAACCCAGCATTTCCTGTCCAAATTACACTACATTCCTGATGTAACAGCACAGAAAATTCAAGGCCATTGTTTGCCATTGATGGAGTGCAATAACACAGCAATAATGGTCACAGCAGTTGTACTTGCCCGATGCAGCATGCTTGAATCTATGATTGTGTAAAGATGGGCTTATATATTTTATCTCTGTATTCAGCCGTGTGTTTAAGTTTTATTTTAAATGACACCATTTTGCAGCGCAGGAACAAGGCAGTCAATCTGTTGCTGGTGGCGGGATCTTCTGGTCCCGCAGTTGTCGGTAAATGGGGTGTCCCGTTGTTGCATCCTCGCTGTTGGGGAACCTGCAGTAGGGGTGTGTTGTCGGCGAGACTGGAAGATCCTGCTGGATTAATGGCTGGAAAACCTCGCCCTAGAGCCTACGTAGAATCTGTCCACTGCTCGATATTCTTACAGAGTGCTTTCACTTTACAGTTACAGCTCAAGAGAAAACGTACCCAATCACTGATGTTGGGAATGGATGTAGAATTAACACCGGAAACATCTTTTCTGGCTGCTTAGCTGGATGGCAGGAAGAAAAAGAATGGAATGTGGATGTAAGTTTTCCACCTTGAAATCTTGTTTTAGGAGCTCCGTGTCTAATGGTGTGGTGACTAGGGGATTTTCAGAGTAACTTCATTGCAGTCTTAACGTAAGCCTACATGTGACACTAATAAAGATTTGAGATGAAATTTGCTCTACTGTGGGCTTGTCGTTGGATTAGAAATTTTAAAGGCAATACCTCTTGCCCTTCACCATTCTTCTCCCCACCTCCGCACTCGACCCCTGGCCCCTCTGGTGTCTCTGTGCAGTAAGTGGAGTTTAGAGGGTTTGGCTGATGCATTAGGTAGTTGTGTCCAGAGTCTACTTTTAATTGCTTTCTTTGCTTATGGCTCTTTAATATGCCTATAATTTCTAATTTCACAGTAAATTTCAATTTTATTTGCAAGGAGTAATTTGTAACTGGATGTTATTTTGAGGAAACGAAGCATATTAATGGAATTTTGTTCTTGTCACAGAATAAACCTGTTGCTATTTTGGTACTTGGAAAATCATCAAATTGTACTGACCCTTGTCTAAATCTACAGCGTCAGGAGATATGGCTTAATTGCACTTTAGTAAAACACGCATTGGTGAAACTTGTATGCAGATGTACAAAAGAGAAACAGGTAAGCTTAAAGGGGGTGGGGGGAATCATTAAATGTTATTTAGTTTTAGTTTCAACATTTAGTAATTTATTTTCTAATCACATTTATGTTTTTCTTAATTTTAGCTGGATGAGGCCACCTTTTACTTTAGAGGCAAGTGACCGTTTGGATTTACTTTACTGACTGTTTTACATAGTAATGCACTAAATATTGGACACATCAGGCCGTAACGTTAGATCTCCGGGGGTGGATGACTCATATCCAGGATGTACCCCAGAAGATAGACTAGGAGGCTCTCCTGATGTCCCCACACAAGGACTGCAGGGTATTTGCTAGGGAAGTTCAAACTTCAGATGGACGATTACACTGCACTGGGACCAATCTGATACTCCGATTTTAAACTAGACTTCAGATGGCTCCTGCTGTCTTATCAGAATAGCTATCCAGGAGGAGTTAGAATTAAAACTATTTTTAACTTGAACGCACCTGACTGCTTAACCCCCCTCCCCGGCCTACCCACCTACGTTACACACTTGCTGGGACCTTCAAACCTGCCTATTTTACAGCAGATGGTGCTGTAAAGGGGGCCTGGCTTCCTTTCCTCTGATTCTGCTGCCCTGCACTGTAAGGTCCCGTGAGCCTGCTGCACTGCACTACCCACCTTCAGTCGTAAGGTCAATCCAGCTGTGATAGTCACGTTCCGGCTGTTATATGGTGCCAATAGTCTGTCTTGGGTCCCTCCAGCCGCCTCCTACCATCAGCATATTTTAATGAAACAATTGTTTATTCTTGGAGTATAAATCTGGTGGAGAAAGGACAGTTTGAATGTAGTCTTAAAAATGTTATAACTTGACCTGAGCTTGAAATGCATGTGGTCTTGAAGTTAACGCGAATGATTGCTATTTGCAAAGAGTGTGCGAAGGATGTAGTGAAGGCTTTTCATTCTAAACTTGCTCTTGCACAATCATGAGGTAACTCTTTAATCTGACCTTTAATTATCATTGCCAGTATTTTTGATGTGATACAGTACTATGCACTTCTACAATAACGTCATTGTGAAAGTGCTCGAGGCTGTTGACTCAATTTCCCACACCATAAAGCTGTCTCTCATTCATGTAAAAGATACCAGTAATCTTAGTTTAAAAAAAAATTTAGAGTACCCCCCCGCACAATCCCTTTCCAACCCCTTGATGCTAAAATGGCATTGTGAGTGGCTCTAATGCAGCGCCGGCCCTAGGGTTGCTGGCGCCTCGGGCAAGCTGAACTTCGGCGCCCTTGGGGGGGGGGGGGGGGGGGGGGGGGGGGGGGGGGCCGAGGAGGGGGCGGACCCGAGGGCGGGGCGGGGGGACGGACCCGAAGGGGGGGCGGACCCGAGGAGGGTGGGCGGGGGGAGCGGACCGAGCCGGGGGGGTGGACCGAGGGGGAGGGCGGCCACCGCGCATGCGCTGGTTGGCACCGGCCCAACTGCGCATGCGCGGGACCCGAGTCTCTGGCGCCCCCTAGCACATGGCGCCCCGGGCGACTGCCCGAATTGCCGGTGCCTTGAGCCGGCCCTGCTCTAATGCCAGGGCATAAAGCAACTGGGGCAGCGGGAAGTACAAGAAAAGTACGAAATATCCTTTGCCCTCGGTCTCCCAAACCTCCATGGCCTACCCATCCTTTCCTCAACCTGGTCTGATCCTCTGTCTTGAATTGAGTCTCTTCTTTCAGACAAAAGCCAGGTCCACCTTCGGACTTTTCAGATGCACAAACAGGCCTGACCGTTTGCCCAGCCCCCTCTCTTTCCACGTGACTAGCCTGGTTTAGAAGCCCCCCCATCCCCCATCGACCAACCACATCCCTTTTTTAGGCCATTGGGCCAGCCCCCATGTCACGCAACCCTCCGGCCCACCCTCGGATGTCCACCGCCATCACTTCCTTTCCTGCTGCGCCACAGCAACCACTCCCTTGTCAGCAACCCCCCGCCCTCACCCGCAGCAAAGCAACAACCCTGTACCAACCATCTGACTGCCCCCCCTCCACTGTGCTCCCGTTAACTAGCCCACCCAGCTACGCTGGCAGCCCCTGCCCAAAGTCTCCAATCCCCTCACTGATTTCCTACCCCTCCGCCTGCCGTTCACACTCCCTCAAGAAACAAACAGAAAGCTCCCCAAGCACCCCGCCACCAAGTCCAACAAAGCATCTCACCGGAGAAAAGCTCCAACAAACACCAAACAAAACCACACCTCCTCAAAAGTTCAATGTCCTCCTCCTGCCAATTTTGTCCCACAAAAATTCCATCACCTCCTCTAGCATAGCAAAATGTTCCTGGTTCTGGAAAGTCAACCACAGGTGAGCCAAGTCCAATACCCCAAACTTCAGCCCCTTCTTAAGAGGGCAACCGTGACCCAGTTAAACCTGGCTCCTCTTCACCAGTTCTGCGCCCAGGTCTTGATACACCCGCAGCTCATTCCCTTCCCAGGTGCACCTCTTCGTCTGCCTCGTCCATCGCAGAATGTTCTCCTTGTCCAGAAAATGGTGCAGAAGCATCACCATCGCTCTTGGTGGCTCGCCTGCCTGCGGCCTCCTCATCAGCGCCCTTGGCCACATATATACCAGCATCTGCTTTAGTGCCCTCTGGCATCTTCATGATCGGGGATTGTCTTCTGGAGCAGTGTTCCAGATCCTCCATCACCTTCAGCCGCTTTTGGGTCTCCTGCATCACTCCTATCTCGGCCACCAACAAGGCGAGCTGCTCCCCCACCATTTCCTCCTTTCTGGATTGGCTGGCCCTGGGACTCCAGCCTCTGCTCCACATGATCAATCCCTGTTTTTAAGCAGCTCTTCCACCCTGACTAGGTCCTCATGGGCGTCCCTTCTCTGCTGGTTGAACTTCTCATTCAAGAAGTCCACCAGCTGCACGGTTGACCCTTGGGCGGGCAGAACAGGCCCTTTTACCTACCACCATCGTGATCTGTGGCGTACAAAGATTCTCCTGCTCCCTTCTTCTTGACCCACTTCTTGTCTGTGGATCCATCCACCAACCATGCCAGGGGAGTCTCACTTTCTGCTGGCACTCCACACCTTTTCCATCCAAACGTCCATCCTACGAATAGGGAAAGGTCCAAATAAAAATCCACCTCGAATGGGGGCTACCAAATATGTGACTGCTCACTCCATGGATGCCAACAGATGTCGCCCCCCACCCCCCCGGCCAATGTTGATGGTGGGGGATTCCGTAATGGTAATGCCATTGAAAGTCAAACGGTGATGGTTAGATGGTCTTTACAGATGCAAATGGTTAGCTGTTTCAAATTCCTAGGGGTGCACATCACCAAACATCTGTCCTGGTCCACTCACGTCATCGCTATCACCAAGAAAGCACAACAGCGCCTATACTTCCTCAGGAAACTAAGGAAATTTGGCATATCCACATTAACCCGTACCAACTTTTACAGATGCACTATAGAAAGCATCCTATCGGGCTGCATCACAGCCTGGTATGGCAACTGCTCGGCCCAGGACCGCAAGGAACTTCAGAGAGTCGTGAATACCGCCCAGTCCATCACACAAACCTGCCTCCCATCCAGGGACTCCATCTACACCTCCCGCTGCCGGGGGAAAGCAGGCAGCATAATCAAGGATCCCTCCCACCCGGCTTACTCACTTTTCCAACTTCTTCCATTGGGCAGGAGATGCAGAAGTCTGAGAACACGCACGAACAGACTCAAAAACAGATTTTTCCCCACTGTCACCAGACTCCTAAATGACCCTCTTATTGACTGACCTCATTAACACTACACCCCGATGCCAATGCATTACATTGTATATCTTGTGTTGCCCTATTATGTATTTTCTTGAATTCTGTTTAATTCCCTTTTCTTCCATGTACTGAATGATCTGTTGAGCTGCTTGCAGAAAAATACTTTTCACTGTACCTCTGTACACGTGACAATAAACAAATCCAATCCAAATGTTATTTGCTACTTGCCACTGGCCCCCATACCCAATTCCACCACCACCAAGCCTGGATATTGTCCAGATCTTGTTGCATTTGTGCATGGACTGCTTCAGTATCTGAGGAGTCACAAATGGCGCTGAAAATAGTGCAGTTATCAGCAAACAACCCTCCCAATTATGGAAGGAAAGGCATCAACTTATGAACAACCAGTTCCCAGAACAGTAATTTGAAGTCCGTCCAGCCAATCTGAGATGTTTTTTTAAAAATAATTTTAATTGAAAAATTTTGAATTTATACAACAATAACGCACCATAGTAAAATACCAACAATAACAATAATATTAACAATCATAAACATTCGCCCCACCCCCATGCACAACACAGCATTTTAAAACCGCAAATTAACACAATATAAAGTCCCAGAATAGAAACTACAATAAGGACCCCCCCCCCCCCCCGGCCATCTTCGGGTGAACCCTAGTAGCGAACCTCTCAAGGCGAACTTGACTTTCTCCAGGCCAAGAAAGCTCGCCATGTCTGATAGCCATACCTCAGCCCCCGGGGGGCTTTGAGTCCCTCCACGCTAACAGTATTCTAGCCGGCGCATCTAGCACATTTGTCCTGCAGCCTGAAGAATCTGCTCATCTGGGCCACAGTCACGTGGGCCCGGTGCATGACCTTAAACTGGATCAGGCTGAGCCTGGTGCATGTTGCGGTCGTGTTTACTCTGCTCGGGGCCTCTGCCCAAATACCGTCCTCCAGCTCTCTCTCTCTCTCGCCCCCCCCCCCCCCCCCCCCGAGCTCCTCCTCCCACTTAAGCTTCAGGTCCTCGGTCTGCGGATCATCAGCTTTCATTAGCTCCTTGTAGACGTCTGAAACTCTGCCCTCTCCCCTAGAAACTACTCTGTCCTGCCTCCCCTTCAGCGGGAGGCGTGGGAAGGACGGCACCAGTCTGCATACAAAATCCCTCGCCTGTAAGTACCGAAAGTCGTTCCCCCTCGCCAGCCCAAACATCTCATCCAGCGCCCTCATCCTCGGAAAGCTCCTTTCCAGGAACAGATCCCCCCCCCCCCCCCCCCCAATCCTCACAATCCCCGCCTTCCTCCACAGTCGATACCCACCGTCCATGTTCCCTGGAGCAAATCGGTGGTTGCCGCAGATTGGGGTCCACACCAATGCTCTTACCTCCTCTACATGCCTCCTCCACTCGCTCCAGATCCGAAGAGCCGCCACCACTATTGGGCTGGTGGTACTGTTACGGCGAAAGCGGCAGAGGCGTCGTGACCAGGGATGCTAAGCTAGTGCCCCTGCACGAAGCAGCCTCCATCAGCTCCCAAACCGACTCCGCACCTACCACTCATTTCCTTATCGCTGTGTTGGCCGCCCAGTAATAGTTGCTGACATCCGGCAACTCCAGCCCCCCTTCTCTGTTCCTTTCAAGCATCACCCTCTTCACCAGCGGGGACTTCCCTGTCCATACAAATACCAGGATAATTTAATTCGGCCTCTTAAAGAAGGACCGCGGGATAATGATGGGGAGACACTGAAAAACAAAAAGAACCACGGGAGAATTGTCATCTTAACAGTCTGCACCCTTCCCACCAATGACAGCGGGAGCGCATCCCACCTCCGGACCTCCTCCCTCACTCGTTCCACCAGTCGGGACAGATTGACCTTATGCAGCCTGCCCCAGCCCTGTGCCACCTGAACCCCCAAATATCGGAAACTCTCCCCCTTCAGCCTACTCTCCTGCCTCCTTGCCTGAATTACAAACAACTTGCTCTTAGCCATGTTCAGTTTGTTTCCGGAGAACCGGCCAAATTCCCTCGGGGTTGCCAGAATACCGTCCAGACCCACCATTGGGTCCAATACATATAACAGCAGATCATCTGCGTAGAACGAGACTCTTTCCTCCACCCCACCCCCCCCCCCCCCCCCCCCCCACCCCCCTCCCCCACACCCCCGGACCAGCTCTTTCCAGCCCCTAGAAGCTCTCAGTGTAATTGCCAGCGGCTCTATGGCCAGCGCAAACAGCAGTGGGGAGAGAGGGCAGCCCTGTCTTATCCCACGGTGCAGTCTAAAGTAGTCCGATGTCGTCCTGTTCATCTTTACACTCTCCTCCGTGGCCTGATATAATAACCTAACCCAGTCGATGAACCCCGCCCCGAACCCGAACCGTCCTAGTCCCTCCCACAGATAATCCCACTTGACCCGGTCAAAAGCCTTTTCAGCATCCATGGCTACCGCTATCTCTACCTCCCTACTCTCCGGGGGCATCATAATCACATTGAGCAGCCTTCTTATGTTGGCCACCAGCTGCTTCCCCTTTACAAACCCGGTTTGGTCCTCCACAATTACATCCGGTGCACAGTCCTCAATTCTGGTTGCCAAAATTTTGGCCAGTAACTTGGCGTCTACGTTGATCAAAGAGATCGGCCTGTATTACCCACAGGCCTCCGGGTCCTTATCCCGTTTCAGAATGAGCGAGATGGTGACCTGTGACATCTTCGGGGGTAAACTCCCTCTGTCTCTTGCCTCGTTGACCCTGACCGGCCCCGGCCCCACTAACATAGAACGATACAGCGCAGTACAGGCCCTTCGGCCCACGATGTTGCACCGACATGAAGTCAAAAACTAAAGGCCATCTAACCTACACTATGCCATTATCATCCATATGCTTATCCAATAAACTTTTAAATGCCCTCAATGTTGGCGAGTTCACTACTGTTGCAGGTAGGGCATTCCACGGACTCACCACTCTTTGCGTAAAAAACCTACCTCTGACGTCTGTCCTA
Source organism: Scyliorhinus canicula (assembly GCF_902713615.1). NCBI lineage: Eukaryota > Metazoa > Chordata > Chondrichthyes > Carcharhiniformes > Scyliorhinidae > Scyliorhinus > Scyliorhinus canicula. Next base: position 49,772,721 of record NC_052150.1, read on the forward strand.
TATCTATTACCCCTCAATTTAAGGCTATGTCCCCTCGTGCTAGCCACCTCCATCCGCGGGAGAAGGCTCTCACTGTCCACCCTATCTAACCCTCTGATCATTTTGTATGCCTCTATTAAGTCACCTCTTAACCTTCTTCTCTCTAACGAGAACAACCTCAAGTCCATCAGCCTTTCCTCATAAGATTTTCCCTCCATACCAGGCAACATCCTGGTAAATCTCCTCTGCACCCGTTCCAAAGCTTCCACGTCCTTCCTATAATGAGGCGACCAGAACTGTACGCAATACTCCAAATGCGGCCGTACCAGAGTTTTGTACAACTGCAACATGACCTCATGGCTCCGGAACTCAATCCCTCTACCAATAAAGGCCAACACACCATAGGCCTTCTTCACAACCCTATCAACCTGGGTGGCAACTTTCAGGGATCTATGTACATGGACACCGAGATCCCTCTGCTCATCCACACTGCCAAGAATTTTACCATTAGCCAAATATTCCGCATTCCTGTTTTTCTTTCCAAAGTGAATCACCTCACACTTCTCTACATTAAACTCCATTTGCCACCTCTCAGCCCAGCTCTGCAGCTTATCTATGTCCCTCTGTAACCTGCAACATCCTTCCACACTGTCTACAACTCCACCGACTTTAGTGTTGTCTGCAAATTTACTCACCCAACCTTCTGTGCCCTCCTCTAGGTCATTTATAAAAATGACAAACAGCAACTGCCCCAGAACAGATCCTTGTGGTACGCCACTCGTAACTGAACTCAATTCTGAACATTTGCCATCAACCACCACCCTCTGTCTTCTTTCAACTAGCCAATTTCTGATCCACATCTCTAAATCACCCTCAATCCCCAGCCTCCGTATTTTCTGCAATAGCCGACCGTGGGGAACCTTATCAAACGCTTTACTGAAATCCATATACACCACATCAACTGCTCTACCCTCGTCTACCTGTTCAGTCACCTTCTCAAAGAACTCGATAAGGTTTGTGAGGCATGACCTACCCTTCACAAAACCATGCTGACTATCCCTAATCATATTATTCCTATCTAGATGATTATAAATCGTATCTCTTATAATCCTCTCCAAGACTTTACCCACAACAGACGTGAGGCTCACCGGCCTATAGTTACCGGGGTTATCTCTACTCCCCTTCTTGAACAAAGGGACCACATTTGCTACCCTCCAGTCCTCTGGCACTATTCCTGTAGCCAATGATGACATACAAATCAAAGCCAAAGGCTCAGTAATCTCTTCCCTGGCTTCCCAGAGAATCCTAGGATAAATCCCATCAGGCCCTGGGGACTTATCTATTTTCACCTTGTCCAGAATTGCCAACACTTCTTCCCTACGCACCTCAATGCCATCTATTCTAATAGCCTGGGTCTCAGCATTCTCCTCCACAACATTATCTTTTCCTGAGTGAATACTGACAAAAAGTATTCATTTAGTATCTCGCTTATCTCCTCAGCCTCCACACACAACTTCCCACCACTGTCCTTGACTGGCCCTACTCTTACCCTAGTCATTCTTTTATTCCTGACATACCTATAGAAAGCTTTTGGGTTTTCCTTGATCCTACCTGCCAAAGACTTCTCATGTCCCCTCCTTGCTCGTCTCAGCTCTCTCTTTAGATCCTTCCTCGCTTCCTTGTAACTATCAAGCGCCCCAACTGAAACTTCACGCCTCATCTTCACATAGGCCTCCTTCTTCTTCTTAACAAGAGATTCCACTTCTTTGGTAAACCACGGTTCCCTCGCTCGACCCCTTCCTCCCTGCCTGACTGGTACGTACTTATCAAGAACACGCAATAGCTGTTCCTTGAACAAGCTCCACATATCCAGTGTGCCCAACCCTTGCAGCCTACTTCTCCAACCTACACATCCTAAGTCATGTCTAATGGCATCATAATTGCCCTTCCCCCAGCTATAACTCTTGCCCTGCGGGGTATACTTATCCCTTTCCATCACTAACGTAAAGGTCACCGAATTGTGGTCACTGTTTCCAAAGTGCTCACCTACCTCCAGACCTAACACCTGGCCTGGTTCATTACCCAAAACCAAATCCAATGTGGCCTCGCCTCTTGTTGGCCTGTCACCATATTGTGTCAGGAAACCCTCCTGCACACATTGTACAAAAAACGACCCATCTAATGTACTCGAACTATATCTTTTCCAGTCAATATTTGGAAAGTTAAAGTCTCCCATAACAACTACCCTGTTACTTTCGCTCTTCTCCAGAATCATCTTCGCCATCCTTTCCTCTACATCCCTAGAACTATTAGGTGGCCTATATAAAACTCCCAACAGGGTGACCTCTCCTTTCCTATCCTGGCAAATTTTTTGTAGAACTCCACCGGATACCTGTCCGGCCCCGGGGCTTTACCCGACTACATGACCTTCAGGCCTCCCAATACCTCTTTGATCCTGACCAGGGCCCCCAGTCCGTCCACCAACCCCCTCCCCACTCTTGGGAAGGTCAGTCCATCCAGGAATCGCCTCATTCCCCCCCCCCGGTCCCCCGGGTGGTTCTGAAGTGTACAGCTTCCTATAAAAGTCCCTAAACACCTTGTTCAGCCCTGCCGGGTCACCCACTAGATTACCCTAGCCGCTTCCCTCTTCCTCAAGTTGCTGTGCAAGCATTCTACTGGCCTTCTCCCCATGCTCATAAATCGGGCCTTTTACCTTTTCTAAGCTGCTCTACAGCCTTGCCTGTAGTCAGCACCCCAAATTCGGCCTGCAGCCTCTGTCGCTTCCTGAGTAACTCTGGCCTCGTGGATTCCACGTAACTCCTGCCGTCCGTAGAATTTCCTAATTCAGTCAGTCCGTTTCTGCCCTGTCCGTCCTGTCCCTGTACACCTGGATTGAAATCGGCTCCCCTCTCACCACTGCCTTCAGCGCCTCCCAGAGCATCGCTGCCGAGACTTCTCCAGTATCGTTCACCTGCAGGTAATTCTGCATGCATTTCCTCAGCCTCTCCCACACCGCCTCGTCCGCGAGTAATCCAACTTTCAGCCTCCATGGTGGGCTCTGAAAGCTGACCGTACAAAACTGCAGGTCTACCCAGTGCAGAGCATGGTCCGATATGGCAATTGCCGAATATTCTGCCCCCACCATTCCGGCCGGCAGGTCCCTACTCACAACAAAGTAGTCAATTCGAGAATACACCATGTGGGAATAGTACGAGAATTCCCTCGCGTTGGCTGGCTAAATCTCCATGGATCTGCTTCTCCTCCCCCCCCCCCCCCCCCCCCCCCCATTTGTTCCATGAACCCTCTCAGTTCCTTTGCCATCGCTGGCAACCTGCCTGTTCTTGAGCATGACCGGTCCAGGCTCGGGTCCAGGACTGTATTAAAGTCCCTGCCCATGATCAACCTCGTGAGTCCAAGTCGGGGATCTTCCCTAGCATCCTCCTAATAAAATCCACATTGTTACAATTAGGGGCATACCCACTGACCAGGACTACTCTCACCCCTTCGAGCTTACCCCTCACCATAACGAACCTACCACCCCCATCCACGACTGTGCCCTCCGCCTCAAATTGTACCCTTTTATTAATCAGGATCGCAACCTCCCTCGTCTTAGAATCAAGCCCCGAATGAAAGACCTGACTGACCCAGCCCTTCCTTAACCTAACCAGGTCTGCAACTTTCTGGTGCGTCTCCTGCAACAAGGCTATGTCTGCTTTCAGAACCCGCAGATGGGCAAACACACGTGCCCTCTTCACTGGCCCATTTAACCCTCTAGCATTCCAGTGATCAGCCTGGTTGGGGGGCACTTGCCCCCCCCCCCCTTTGCCAATCAGCAATCCCCTTTCCTTGGCCAGCCCCCCAGCCATGTGTCGCGCTTCCTGTGGCCCGCCTCCTGGCCGGCTCCACCCATGACCTCCTCACTGTTACCATGTCCAGTTTCTAACCCTGTCAGCAGAGCAAATCTCCCCCCCCCCCCCCCCCCCCCCAGCAACACCATCCTACCACCTAACCCCTGCTCTAATCTAACTATATGGACACCCCCCCCCCCCCCCCACCGCAGCTTCCATTGACTAGCTGCACTCAGTCACAGTCACCCCGACCCCTCCATACAACTTCCCCACATCAGCCCTACTTAAGCAAACACTCTGTACAAGTCATAAACAACACCCACAATAGCACAATTCAAGTTAAACAAGAAAAAAAAAGATAAGAAATAACAGGCACTCTTCAGTCCTTCCCATACAGACACAGAAAAAAATTGCACAAAGTTCCCCTGAAGCATCCATTTTAACCCAACCCTTTTAACTGTTTTCTTTATTAATTCCCCCAGCCAAACTCCAACTAAGCAAAGAGCCCAAACAGGAAACATTCGGGTAAACCACGCAAAAACAACAAACAAAAGATACATCCCGAAACGAGAGAGACACCACATATACTTAAAAGCTCTAACACTAGTCCAAACGTCCTCAGCTCAGGGCCAGCTGTTGCTTCTTAACGAAGTCCATCATCTCTTCGGTTTCCTCAACATAGTGGTGTTGACCCTTGTACGTAACCCACAGTCGCGCCGGAAAAAGCAGCCCGAATTGCACCTTGGTTTTATGCAGTATCTCCTTCACCTGCCTGTAGCCTCCCCCCCTCCTGGCCACCTCCGCGCTCAAATCTTGGTTCACACGCAGGGTGGTATTGTCCCAAGTACAGCTTTGTGTGCTCTTTGCCCATTGCAGCGCCCGTTCCTTGTCCAGGTACCTGCGAAAGCCTCCCACCATCGCTCGTGGGGGACCCCCTTGTCGCGACTGCCTCACCTGCACTCTGTGTGCCCTGTCCACCACCGGCGGGCGCGGGAACACCTTGTTCCCCAGCAACTTCTGAAACAAACCCTCCACATACGCGGCAGCGTCCAGCCCCTCTGCCCCCTCCGGGGGGCCCACGATTCTCGCGTTCTGCCGTCGAGATCTGTTGTATAGGTCCTCCAGCCTTTTCAGAAGCACTTTTTTGCTGGTCCCTCAGCCTCCGAATCTCCACATCTGCCACCGTTTGAAAGTCAGCCTGCTCCTCCACTGACTTCTCCAACTGCTGGAGCTTCTCAGCCTGATCATCCAGCCTTTTTCCCATCTGATCAATCAACTTCTGTAGCGGCTCCAAGTTGTCATGCTTCAAAGCCAAAAAGCCCTCCTGCATAGTCTGCAGCAGCTGCTCCATTGTGGGCTGGGCTGTCGGCTCCTTGCTCTGAACATCAGCCACGCTGGTCACTCTCACAGCCTCCACTGTGCCCTTACTCAACCACTTCTGCTGTTTCCGGTCCCTCCGGCTTCTTAGGTCCATACAATTCTGCATGGGTCCTGTGCCGGAGTACTATTGCTTTCCAGTTCCGCGCTCAAAAGCGCAAAAAAGTCAGGGGGAAAAGGTCCAGAAGTTCGACCGAAACGGGAGCCACCAAATGTGCGACCTACTCCCTCGTGGCTGCCACCGGAAGTGGTTCTTTCTTTATCTTTAAGCGATGTGTTCTCTTCTAAGCAAATGTGAACCTTAGAAAAGAGGAGGAAGGGTTGTTAATTTAAGACCATTTAGAAGGGAACAAAGACATTGAGTCAGATCACGTTAATTTCTTAATTGATCAAAGGTGTTATTAAGCCCCAAAATAATTACAGTTTCCTTAATAGATATACAAGAGCAGGTATCTCCCTTTGAAAACCTGACAACAGCTAGTCCAGGTAAGCTCTTCGCAATTATTTCTGAGCCGGTTACTGCATTCCTTTATACTTCCATCGTGTGATTTTCATTCATGATTAATTGTGCACTTCTTAAAAATTTTTCCATCCAGAATCTCTCTCACCAACATCAAAAGCGGAGCATATGCATATAGGTAAGGCACAAAAATCTTGGCAGTTATGAAAACTAATAATCTTTAGTGTCACAAGTTGGCTTACATTGCAATGAAGTTACTGTGAAAATCACCAAGTCACCACACTCCGGTGCCTGTTCGGATACCCAGAGGGAGAATTCCGAATGTCCAATTCATCAGTCAAATGGTGGAAGTGTTTTATGTTCTGAACTGATCGATGTGCCATATTTGCAGGCACAGTGTGAGGGCGTTTCAGCTGCCCATGTTCCCAAGACTCCTTCAAGAACCGGTTTAATATGTGTTAATGGGTTTGCTTTTTTTGGTTTCTTACGGATGTGGTAGGCATCAATACCAATTTATCGAGTTCCTTAAGTGTTTGGACCTCTGTTTCTGATTCCGTGAAGTAACCTGGACAGTAAGCCAACTGCTAGTCACACTGTGGGTGACATAGTAGAATGTGCAGTAAAAGTTGGCATGTAGGATTTGGACAACTTTTTTTGTTCTTTGGCTGTTGCTGACTTTGGTGAGGCAGCAGTTATTATCCATCCTTGCCCTGAATGAGAGTTGCAACATCTAGGGCCACATGTAGGCCGGACTGAGGAGTTGCAATGATCCCTCCTTTGACTAATGTTGGCAAACCAACTTTACAACAATCCAATAGCTTTCATGGTAATCTTGCTACTGTTGGCTCCCAAATGACCAGATTTATTGAATTCAATTTCAGTGGTGGGTTTTGAACTCGTGCATGTTGGAATGCTTGTCTACATTTACAAACCACTAGACCATTGTACCCCTAACAGGATCCTTGGGCAACAAGAGGGAAAAACGGTAGATCAAATGTAATGCTGAAAAGTGCCATCTGTTGGTAGAAATCGTGAGAGACACCTGTGTTTTGGATGGATTAGAAAGGGACATGTGGATGATGGTGGACTCTTCACATCAAAATTGTGCAGCTTAATAATGATGTCCTATTTGCCAGGAATGTGGACTAGCTATTTGGCTGTGGAAGGCTGCACACCAAGAACTGCATTTTCTTTTCTTTATGAAGGAGTCTCTTTGATTACATTTTATTTCATTCTTCCATGGAATGTGGGCATGGTATTTCTTGTCCATCCTTAATTGCCCTAGAAGTGAGTAGTTGGCTTTAGCGAGCAGTCTATAATCTTTATTATTGTCACAAGTAGGTTTACATTAACACTGCAATGAGGTTACTGGGAAAATCTCTTTCCCCCTCCCCGGTCGCCACACCCCGTCACCTGTTCGGCTACACTGAGGGAGAATTCAGAATGCCTAATTCACCTAACAAGCTCGTCTTTCAGGAGGGAGTTGTGAGAGGAAACCAGAGTGCCCGGGGGAAATCCACGCAGACATGGAGAACTTGCAGACTCCGCACAGACAGTGACCCAAGCTGGGGTTTGAACCTGAGTCCCTGGCGCTGTAAAGCAATAGTAATAAACACTGTGCTAGTATCTGTCTGTGCTGTAACTATTCTAGGATCCTTTGTTAATGTGATGGCATCAAGGTGCTGCATAGGGCACACATGACCGGGTCAAGGCCTAGCCGGTTCTTTGGGAGAGAGAACAGGTGTGTCAGGTGCTCGGGGAGCTCAGCAAACCACACCCACATGGTCTGGTCGTGCCCAGCGCTGGAGGGCTTTTGGAGGGGCGTTGCGGAGATGATGTCCAGGGTGGTTGGTTCCAGAGTTGGGCTGGGGGCTCGCAATATTTGGGGTAGCAGTGGAGCTGGGAAGGCAGGAGGCGAAAGAGGCCGGTATTCTGGCCTTTTGTGTCCCTGGTGGCCCGGCGAAGGATTCTTTACAGTGGAAGGATGCGAGGCCCCTGAGCATGGAATCCTGGGTCAACGATATGGCTGGGTTCATCAAATTGGAGAGGGTCAAATTTGCCTTAAGGGGGCCGGTGCAAGGGTTCTTCAGGCGGTGGCAACCGTTTCTAGACTTCCTGGCGGAGCGTTAGGTGATGGTCAGCAACAGCAGCAAGGTCATGTGCGCCCTATGCAGCACCTTGATGCCATCACATTAACATGGGGGTGGGGGAAATGGGGGGAGTTTGGGGTGGGTGGGGGGCTGGTGAGGGTTTGTTTGTTTTTCTTGATTGGGCATGTATATTTGCCTTCATGTTAATTATTTCTGTTAATTTATCATTTGTGTATACGGGGCGGGGGGGGGTTTGTTCTTATTTCTTTGTGTTTTCGTTGGTGAAAATTTTTGAAAACTTGAATAAAAATTATTTTAATAAAAAAGTTAATGTGATGGCGCAATGATTGAATCGACGATGATAAGGTTTGTATTTGAAGATGGTGTGTCTTTTGCTAAAAAGAGTGGAGGAAATGTAATAAATGTGACGGATTGAAAGCCAAATTGCCAGAGTCACATGTGGGATAGACCTCACTTCTCTAAATGAGGTTGGTGAACCAGATGGGTTTTTACCACAATCACTAGTTTTATAGTACTGTGACTAGCTTTGAAATGTTATTAATCAATTGAATTTGTTAAGTGGTTGAATTCCAATTCCCCCTGCCTGCCATTGTGCGATTCAAACCTGGTGTCCCCAGGGCCTAGGTCTCTGGATTACTAGTCCAGTGACATTACCACGACACTATAGCCTCCCCATTGGTGCCCTGGGAAGAAAGGAAAAGTAGTAAACATTGGCTATGTCCTTCTGAATGCTGTTACAATCCTCGTCAGAGTGGTGAAACGGGCAGGTATATGACAAATGAAGAGGTGGGAAGTTGGTTATGTGGAGCTGAATACATGCAGCTAAATGTGAGTGAATTTAGTGGCATCCAGTATCTGCCTCCATCTCCTAGTGAAGTGTGAAATAGTTGGATTGAAACGATTCAACCATACGCTCAATTCTAACATCAGAAATGACCCTTACTAATAATGGCTCAATAAGCCTGCTGAGTATTTTGGAGCAGGGTTGCGAGTCTCATGCCAATTTGCACTAAATTAGGCACAGTTTTGATTCATTACAAACTGCTCAAGGCAATTCAAATAATACTCTGACCAGAATTTCAGTGAATCTAGGGTTGTGGGTTTCGGTTTTTAAAAACCCGGAAATGCAATCCAAGCTGACATTTGCAATACTGAGAATTGATTGATGCATTATCAGAGGCACCTCTCAGATGCGATGTCAAACCAATGCACTTGTTCTTGCAACTGTGCATAAAAGATTCATTGGCACAATTTGAATAAGGGTAAGGGAATTCTCCAGTGCCTGGCTAACATGCCTCAATCACCATCCCCAAAACACTTTATCCGGTTGTTTACCTCGTTGCTGTTTGTAGGGCCTTTCTTTGTGCCATTCGACTGCTGTACGTTTGTATAAATAAGTGACAACACTTCAAAAAGTGCTTGGTTGGCCGTGAAATATTTGGGATGCCTGAGGATGTGAAAGCTATCAAACAATTGGAAGCAGGCACCACTAAGTTTCTTTGCTTGTGCGTCTATTTGTATGTGCTTGTGTGTGTAGAAGGAAGAAAATATGTTGATGGAGGAATCCTGGCACAAGACCAATTCATTAATTTGAATATCTCATCATTTTTCTTTAGGTATCGGCATATCTATTGTGATTGTAGTTCTCGTTGTGCTTTGTTACGCTTTTTATCAACTTAAAGGTGAGTGGGACTTAACAAATGTAATTTTGAACCTTGACATTTTCTTTATTTTTGGAAGACTGTATCTGAAGAGTTCTAAATTATCAGTTTTAATGAGTTAATTCTGGGCAATTGACCAATAGTAGTGTAGGAGACGTATTCAGACTGGTATAAACGCAGATTTGATAAAATCTCTTTTTTGTCCTCGCGCTCTCTCTCCTTTCTTTCTTTCTCTCTCTCTCTCACTCACACTCTCTCACACTCACTTTCTCACACTCTCTCGCCTAGTAGGAATCTTTTAGCTGCAGGAACTGACTTCCGAACATACAGTTTCAGACAAAAGAAATTGTGGGATGCAGCATCAGAATTCCTGGGCTGTCTTCCAGGCAAAAGAGCGTCATCACCAAGGGCATGATTTTTAGTTCATTTGATTCATTGTGATGTTGCAAGAGAGAATTCTCCTCTGTTTACCCTGTTGAAACAGCAAAGAGTGAATCATCGCAAATTGTTTTGAACCGACATTGATGACCAATTATATAAACGTGGAATTATTGAATTCCGTGCCTTTCATTTAGCCTCACGACCACTGGATTACTCGCCCGCTGCCATAACTAGCAGGTTGCTGTACATTGAGAGTCATTAAGCAAGGAATGAGACAAATGAACGATCAAATTTTACCCAATTTCTTTTTTCCAATTCTGGAGCAATTTTAGCGGGACCAATCCACCTACCCTGCATATCTTTTTGGGGGTGAGACTCACATAAACACTGAGAAACTGGGATCAAAGTCCTAAGCTCTGAGGCAGCAATGCTGGCCACTGTGCTGCCTGAGATGAATTTTAACATTGAGAGATACAGCGGCCTAGAAATTGGATTGTGTTCAAATCGGAGTGTGATCTAGTACTTTGCACATGTGTAACGAGACATGCAGCAGGACCACAGTGCATCTTTTTAAAAAAATGTATTTTATTACAAACATGTATTAAAACAGGTTACAGCAAATAAACGCCCTGGGAAACATACTTCCCAGCAATCAACTACACAGGCTATACAGATTTTTTCCCCTTTCTCGCCCCCTGCAACGAACAGATCCTCAAACATCCGCAGAGCCCCTTAACTCATTTTATCTTCGCCAACTCAGGAAGTCGTACAGGTCACCCAACCAAGCCTCTACTCCTGGTGGCGACTTCCACTTCAATAAAATCTGTCACTGTGCAATCAGAGGCGAAGGCCACGACATCGGCCTTCCTCTTCTCCATGAGTTCAGGCTTCTCTGAAACCCCAAATATTGCCACCAAAGTGTCTGGGTCCACCTCCTCCTCCACTATCCTGGCTCAGACCGTGAACACTCCTGCCCAGAATCTTACCAATTTTCCTCAACCCCAAAACATGTGCGAGTGATTCGCTGGTCCCTGCCCACACCTCTCACACTCATCTGCAACCCCTGAAAGAACCCACTCATTCTCACCCGAGTCATGTGCACCACCCCAGGCTCGTCCTTGCACAAGAGGAGGTCCCGTTTACCCTACGCAGTGCCTCACTCCATACTCTCCAATTGTTCTCCTCTCCCAACTCCGCTTCCCATTTCTCCTTGGTCTTCACCACCACCTCCCTGATCCCCCACCCACTTGTGATTCCCCAATTTTTCCCTCCCCTTCCACATCTGGAAGCAGCAGTCACTCCAGCAGGGTGTATCCTGGCAACCGAGGAAAACCCCCTCCAGATCTTTTGTGCAAAGTCCCTAACCTGCAGATTCCTAAACTCACCCTCTTTTCTCTTCTCCCCCCGCTACCCTGTACCCTCTCCCTTAGCTCCTCCAGACTGGCAAACCATTCCATCAAATACTGATCCCTCACCTTGACAAGTTGCACTTCCCTCGACTGCTTATATGCACTATCCATCCCCTCCGGGTCAAACCCGGATTCTCGCACAGCGACATTAACACAGACATCCCTTCCATCCTAAAATGCCTCCTCAGCTGATTCCATACCTTCACTGTGGACTGCACCACCAGGTTCCCTGAATACCCGGAGCCATTGGCAATGCTGCCATCACCATAGCCCTCAAACTAGATCCCTTACAAGATTCCTCCTCCATTTTAACCCACTCTACCCCGTCTCCTTCCAACCACCGCCACACCTTGTCCACATTCACTGCCCAATAATAATGAAGCAAGTTTGGCAATGCCAAACTCCCCCGCACCCCCTGCCTCTGTAGTGCGTCCCCCCACCCTCGGTACCTTCCCCGCCCATGCAAAGTCCAAAGTGGCCGTATCCTCTTTCCGAAAAAAAGGCCTTTGGTATAAAGATCGAGGAGAGTCTGAAAAATAAATAAGAACCTCAGCAGAATATTCATTTTCACCACTTGGACATCCCCACCAACGTTAAGTGCCGTGTATCCCACTTCTTAAGATCCTCCCTGGCCGCTTCCACCAGCTTCATTAAGTTCCACTTATGGAGCCCTGCCATTCCCAAGCTACCTGAATACCTGAACCAATCCCTCGCTACCGCAAATGGCATCTCTTCCCCACTAAATTAGTCCGCTGTCCCAGCCCATTCACTGGGGAAAACTCACTTTTCCCTACATTCAGTTTACACTCCGCGAACCCTCCAAACCTCCCCAACAGGCCCATAATCCTTCCCATACTCTCCAATGGATCCAAAACATACATCAAGAGGTCATCTGCATAGAGCGACACACAATGCTTCCTCTGTCCCCTCATAATTCACCGCCACTCCACCGACCTCCTAAGAGCCATCGCTAATGGTTCTTAGCGCAAACAGCACCGGTGACAGTGGGCACCCCTGCCTCATACCCCTGTGTAAGTCAAAGCTTTGTGAGCTCAGATCATTCATCCTCGCCCTTGGTGCCACATAGAGCAACCGCACCCATGCCACAAATCTTGGCACAAACCCAAACCTTCCCAAAACCTCAAACAAGTACTGCCAATCCACCCGATCAAATGCCTTCTTGGACACCACCACCTCCGGTACCAGAGCTCTCGACGGATTCATCACCACATTCAACAGCCGTCTTATATTACTCACGAGCTGCCTGTCCTTCACGAAGCCTGTTTGATCTTCTGCAACCATCCCCGGGGCACAATCCTCCATTCTCCCCGCCAACAATTTAGCCAATACTTTCACATCCGTGTTCAATAGTGATATGGGCCTATAAGAACCACATTCCACCGGGTCCTTCCCCTTTTTCGGGATCAGTGTGATTACTGCCTGCGTCATCGTCTCCGGCAACTCCCCCTTCTCCAGCGCTTCATTAAAAGCCCCCAACAGATGTGGTGCCAGGTCCGCCGCAAATTCCTTGTAAAATTCCGCTGGGTACCCATCCGGCCCAGGGGCCTTCCCTGTCTTCGTACCCCTGATACTATCCAGCACCTCCCTAAGTCCAAGGGGCTCCTCCAATGCCTGCCTCTTTGCTTCCTCCACTTGAGGAAATTCCAGCTCATCCAGAAACCCGCCCATGTCCCCCTTTCTTTCCCTGGGTCCCCCTCGTAAAGGCCCTGGTAGTACTCTAAACGCCTCATTTATCTTCCCTGGCTCCGACACCACATCCCCAGTTCCTGGACGCGGCCTGTCTCCACAGCTGGTGCGCCAGCATGCAGTTCAACATCTTCTCCCCGTACTTGTATTGCACCCCTCTTGCCCTATGCAGTTGCCCTACCGCCATCCCCGTTGCCAGCCTGTCAAACTGCTCCTACAACTTTTTCCACCTCGCTAATCGCTCCGTGGTGGGCACCCTCGAATATTCCCTGTCTTCCTCCACTGTCTCGCTCACTAGACGGTCATGTTCCTCCCTCCTTTCCCTATCCGCACGAGCCTTAAACAAAATAAATTCCCCCCCCCCGGACCACTGCCTTCATGCTTCCCAAAAAATGGCCACTGACACCTCCCCATTCTGATTCAACTTCACATGTTCCTTAATCGCCCCCCCCCCCCCCCCCCCCCCACCTTATCACAAAAATCTCCATCCATCAATACCCCTCATCAAACCTCCACCCCAGCCTCTTCTCTCCACCCGATCCAAACCGAATCTCCAGCCAGTGGGGCGCATGGTCCGAGATAACTACCCCCGCATACTCTGCCCCCTGCACCCCAACCAAAATCTCACTACTCATTACAAAGTAATCAATCCTTGAATACTCCTTTTATAGACGTGTGAAAAGAAGAAATACTCCCTTGAAAATAAAATGAAAATCGCTTATTGTCACGAGTAGACTTCAACGAAGTTACTGTGGAAAGCCCCTAGTCGCCACATTCCGGCGCCTGTCCGGGGAGGCTGGTACGGGAATCGAACCATGCTGCTGGCCTGCTTTAAAAGCCAGCGATTTAGCCGAGTGAGCTAAACCAGCCCTGGGTTCTAAAAGCGCCATAGATCCAACATGCCGATCCTCTCCATAAACCACCCAACCCCAGCTCCCTCGCCATTCGCACCCACCCATCGACCTTGGGCTCAACCTGTCCACCCTCTGCTCCAGGGCACAATTAAAATTTCTTCCCATGATCAACTGGTGCATGGCCAAATCTGGGATCGTTGCCAGCAATCCCCTTCTATAACCCACATCATCCCAATTTGGGGCATGCACAGTTACCAACACCACTCGTGGCCCATCCAATACCCCACTCACAATCACGTATCTCCCACCCGGATCCCTCGCCTCCTTTGCACTCTCAAATCCCATTTTTTTTGCTCATTAAAATCGCCACTCCCCTCGGTTTCGAATCAAACCCCAAGTGGAAACCCTGCCCGACCTACCCCTTCCTTAACCTAACCTGGTCCTTCCCACGGAGGGATGTCTCCTGCAAAAAGACAACTCCCGATTTCGAGCTCCTGAGGTGTGTGAGCACGCGCGACCTTTTAACTGGCCCATTTCGTCTTCGGACGTTCCATGTTAGCAGTCTTACCGGAGGCTCACACCTCCAATCCCCTCTACTGTCTGTCATCTTCCTCACTAAACTCCTGCCCCTTTCTTCTCTTCCCCCCCCGACCATGTCAGCTCTCACCACCCAGCCACCCCTCTTGGCCTTCCACCCCTCCCCAACCACCTCACTTCCATTCACAGCATCACCTTCTAGCGCAGCAGCCCCTGGCCAAAGGCACCTCCCAATGGGCTCTCCTTTTTCTCCCTCCCCCCTCAGGTCAAGGAGGAAGGCTCCCTGCTGACCTTGCCCTCCCCCACCCAAACAAAGACTTCTCCTGAACTCCAGGCAGCCTTCTCCAAAAGCAGACAAACAGATTGATGGAACCATCAATTCACCAGACCCGTGTTTCCGATGTGAATCTAGGCTTTAATCGACTTACTTCAGAGCCAGCCTGTTACCTGTCTATGAACTCGTAGTGAACTAGTCTGACTCTGGACACGGGTATTTGTACAGCTGCACTAGGGGGAGGAGTCGTGGGCGGAGCCAAGGGTGGAGCCCAGTATAAGTTCCTGAGTGCTCTCAGCGCTACTCCCCCTAGTGGTAGGATAGCGCTACTGTGCTTACAAAGACTGTGTGAATTAACATATATACATCTATATTACATTCACCCCCTACAAAAAAATTAAGTCCGGGGGGGGGGGGGGGGGGGGGGGGGGGGGGTGGTGGTCTAGTCTATAAAGTCAGTCTGTCCGGCGGTCGGATTGTCCGCTGAGATCTGCGGAGCACCGGGGTTGCAGCCTCTTAAGGTGGCTGGATGGGTGTAGTGTGCTGGGGTACAATGGGGGACTCCAGGGATGGTTGTATCCGAGCTTCATACTCCTGGTTCGACTGGGTCCAGGGTGACCGCGCTGAGTTGTGGGTAGTCGGCTCCTCGATCAGCTGTGCTGGAGTGGCCCCGTGATGACTGCCGTCTGAGTTCATAGTCTAATTCGAATTCCTCCACGGAGTTGTCCGAGCGCGGAGATGCCAATCGGACCCGTGGATCGCACGTGGTGGGCAGCGGGGAAGATGGCGTCCCCCATGAGTCACATGTGTCGGGCGGCGAGGAAGATGGCGTCCAAGATGGCGGCCCCCATGAGTCGCACATGGCCAGCTGCGTGGTGGAGGTTTTCCAAGATGGCCGCCCCCATGGATTGCACGTGGTTGGAGGGGGCGGAGTCAGGGCATAGGCTGCAGCGTTTCGGGCCCCGCGGGGCTGCAAGTGAGGGGAGCGATTGCTGCGAGTCGCTGGGGAGTTGGAAGCTGGGGCCCTTTTTGTGACACACATTCTTGCGTAATGCCCTTTTCGCCCGCAGCTGTTGCAGGTCGCGTTGCAGGCTGGGCAGTGCTGCCGCGGGTGCTGATTCTGGCCGCAGAAGTGGCAGGCTGGAGCAGCATAGTGGCAGGCTGGAGCAGCATAGTGGCTGGCTGGGGCAGCATGGTGGCTGGGCGGCCGCATAGCACAGACCTGGGGGAGTCGCTGGTCGGGGGCCCATGATTTGGTCGCGGGGTCCGTGGGGAATGAGTTAAGGCTGCGGAAGGAGACTTCCATCGTGGTAGTGGCTTCCACAGTCATTTCTAAGTCCTCGGCCCCCTTTTCCAGCAGTGGTTGGCGCACATAGTTAGACCTGAGGCCCACTACAAAAACATCGCATACCGCCAATTCCCTGTGTTCAACCGCGGTAACCGCTTGGTAATTACAGTCATTGGACAAATTATTAAATTCTCTCAGGAATTCGGCGAGTGATTCCATAGGCCGCTGACGGCGAGTCGTGAACACATGGCGAGCGTAAACTTCATTAATGGGCCGTACATACATTTTTTCAAGAACTGCTAGCGCCGCAGTATATGAACTGGCCAAGTTTAGTTGCGTAGAGATTCTGTGGCTCACCATCGTGTGCAGTAGACTTAGCTTCTGATCCTCTGTAGTTTCGGCTGTGCTCGCTTCGGCCAGGTAGGCCTTGAAGCACCGGATCCAGTGGGGGAAGATTTCTTCAGCCTCTGCATCCTGCGGGTTGAGTTCCAGGCTTGAGGGCCGATTCCATAATCGATCTTTACTGTTCTTAAGTCGATTAAATTGATGGAACCATCAGTTCACCAGACACGTGTTTCCGATGTGAATCTAGGCTTTAATCGACTTACTTCCGAGCCAGCCTGTTACCTGTCGATGAACTCCTAGTGAACTAGGCTGACACTGGACACGGGTATTTATACAGCTGCACTAGGGGGAGGAGTCGTGGGCGGAGCCAAGGGTGGAGCCCAGTACAAGTTCCTGAGTGCTCCCAGCGCTACTCCCCCTAGTGGTAGGATAGTGCTACTGTGCTTACAAAGACAGTATGAATTAACATATATACATCTATATTACATTCACCACACAGATGTTAAACACAAACAGTCCCATAAAACAGGAGGGGGATGGGAACATCCATCCCCACATAAACGTTTAACCCCTACAACCCCCTACAATCCCAACCGTAACTGCAACCCCCCCCCCCCCCCCCACCCCCCAAAAAATAGACAATCCCCCACTTCAAACATGCTGCCCACCATTAAATAGTGCAAGCACCCCGGTTCCCAAGCATTGTCCGCTCAGTTCTCCCCCAGTTAATGCTCCTTAATGAAGTCTTTGGTCATTTCTGAGGTCTCAAAATATGAACGTCATCCATAATTACACTGGGTAGAGCACCCCAAACCTGATTTGCTGCTGGTACAGCACCACCTTGGCCTTAGAACATAGAACAGTACAGCACAGAACAGGCCCTTCGGCCCTCGATGTTGTGCCGAGCAATGATCACCCTACTTAAACCCACGTAACCTGTATACCCGTAACCCAACAATCCCCCCATTAACCTTACACTACGGGCAATTTAGCATGGCCAATCTACCTAACCCGCACATCTTTGGACTGTGGGAGGAAACCGGAGCACCCGGAGGAAACCCACGCACACACAGGGAGGACGTGCAGACTCCACACAGACAGTGACCCAGCCGGGAATCGAACCTGGGACCCTGGCGCTGTGAAGCATTGATGCTAACCACCATGCTACCGTGAGGCCTTGTTGAGGCCTACCTGCTGCTTCGTCAACTCTGCTCCGATGTCCTGATAAATTCGGATCTTATTCCCCTCCCAGTCGCAGGTGTGCTTTTTCCTGTCCCAAAGCAAAAATTCTTCTCTTTTTCTCCACAAATTTGTGGAGTCTCACGATCACCACCCGTGGCAGCTCCCCAACTCTAGGCTTCTGCCTTGGCGACCTATGTGCTCGGTACACCTCAGGCACCTTATCCAGCACCCTTTCCGCCACCAGCCCCGCCAGCATCTTTGAGACTTGCCTCATGACACTCGCATCTTCCACTCCTTCAGACAGGCCCACTAAACGCATGTTCCGCCTCCTCGAGGCATTCTGCTGCTCCTCCACCTTTGTCCTCAACATTTTACAGAGGTCTCCTAGGAGCTCTGCCTCCGGAGCCACCACACGATCGTTGTGGTCCTCCTTCGATCTCCTGGATCTGCGACCCCTGCACCTCCAAGCACCTCTCCACCCGTTCCAACAAACTCTTCAGATGTGCCACAGTTCCTTCGATGGCCTTTTGAGAGATCCTCCTGCATTTCCTTCCTCTGCTGCCGAATTCCTCCATAATAAAAACCATCAACTGCTTCATGTGGGGCCTTCCAGCTTACATCAGCCCTTTCCCCTTACATCAGCCCTTCCCCCGCTGCCTTGTTTACACTGGCTGCTGCTGCAGTACAGGCCTCCTCCAATTTCTTTGGCCTGGCCTCACTGTGTTCTGCCGGGATGATAACCAGCAGACTTACCACTTCTGGGGGCAACTATTCTTCCAACCTTCACCTAGGCCTTTTCATTAAAATTCCACCAAGTATCGGGTAAAAAGAGCTCTTTTCTGTGTCTTCAAGCAGGATATTCCCTGTGTGTAACCACTCGCACCGTGGTCCCCACCGGAGGACCCACAGTACATCTTTATCACTGGCATGTTGGGGAAGAGAATTCAACTGGATTGGACTCTGTTGAGGTCTTGCGATGCTGTCTTTCAGGGGAGGTATGATCTTACTCCTTGGGGTTTGCAATAAGGCAAATGAAAACCTTAGATAACGCTTCAGCTGGCAGCATCCAGTGGTCCCTTCAAAAACAGTTAGATTTGGCTGCTAATCTGGAGTGAAATTTTCCAAAAGACCCTCAGTGGAATTCTCTGGTAGGATATCCCGGTCTGCCAGCAGCGCACCCATGCCCACGGTTTCCCGATGGTGTGAGATGGCCACAATGGGGAACCCCCATTGGCTGGCTGTGGCAACAGAGTCCCGCTGCCGCCAGGGATGCGCCGTGCAGGAAAAGACGGCTGGTGGACTGGAGAATCCCGCCCCCTGACTTTGCATGTGTTAGAAGTTTTTAACACCCATTTCCAGTATGTGCTCGAGCACCTGCAGAGGAACCTTAAACAATATTCAAACACGCACAATGAATGCCATGCATCACCTCGGATATTGAGGTCTTGCGTGCATATTTTTATGCTTATAAAAATGGGAGCGACGCAATCCATTTTCTAGATTGTGTGGGGGAGAATAATATACAGAATGCAAGGCTTGTGATTTGAATAGGACCGGGTAAAATAGCAACAAATGTGTTGAAAGTACACCCGGGAGTGACATGGATCTGGTCACACTAATGCTTGAAATTCACCAGCAAAATGCAAATTGCTGTGTTCAGTGTTTGACATTTTTAGCAATGACGCCACCTATCCTGTATAGTTAATAATACAAGGATGAAATGAGCAAGTTTGGGATCAGGCAGGAAACATATTGCTAATTTGGCTCTGCAATGTTATTACTATCATGGACCAAGGGTGGTAGCTGTAAATAAATGCAGCTTATCATAACTTACTGTTGCCACTTTTTTCTTTTCTTAGGCAGTGCAAGAGAAAGCAGCTGAAAGAGATAATGCTGACCTCCAAAACCAACTCAACTGACAGAACATTGAATTTGAATATTTGTATGAATGAATTTGGTTTTTACTCTGTTAGATCTTTTGGACCAGATCTTAATTCTCCGGAGGATCATACCCTAGACCAGGGGTGGGCAAACTTTTCCGTGCAAGGGCCACATTCAGAAATTCACAATTTTAAAGGGCCGCATAGTATATTAAGTAAAATAATTAATATTTAAAATAGCCAAAAGAAAAGGTTTTTAAAGGAGAAAAAAAAGCAATAATTTTTATTAATTAATATTTTAAAGTAGAAACTTCACATGAAACACATGTTGTGCCGAGCAATGATCACCCTACTCCAGTCAACGTATCCACCCTATACCAGTAACCCAACAGCCCCCCCCCCCCCCCCCCATTAACCTTATTTGAAAAAAAAAATTTTAATTTAAAAAAACACATTTTTTTTTATGACTTGATCTTGGTGGGCCTCATAACGGCCCGCGGGCCGTAGTTTGCCCACCCCTGCCCTAGACGTACCCCCAAAAGACGCACTGCGGACCCGTTGGAAATCTGTGTGCGCCCACTACACTGGAATTGCCAGGGAAGTTTCAATTTCTGCTGGGCAATCGCCCTACAAATGCAATGTTCCGGAACTCCAATTTAAAAGTCAGTTCCGACTAGTTACCCCAGACAATTTAGCATTAAAAAAAGCTCTAACCCATGGGTAACTATGTACAACCGATCTCTATCCCCCTCACCCACTTGACAGTCTTCTCCTAGCTTGTCAAAGTGGCACAGCCATTTCAACCTGTTGGAACACGGCAGCTAGTGCTGTAAGAAGCAGGCATGGCTTCATTTCCCCCAATGCTCCTATGCTAAACGCAAGCACTCCAGGAGCAACTGCGCTCCACATTTCTTACCAAACCATGGACTTCCGGGAAATCTGGCGCTCCAGCTTAAGATAATAAATGTAGGAGCAGAGTGGCAAACCAATAGCGACTGCCACATCACAGAAGATTCACTCCCCCACCTTTTGTCAGGGTAGGCGTTTCCGCTTTGGCACAAGTTGTGCTGTTTTATTTTGTGAAATCATGTTTCAAGGCTGAGAGGGCGGGACCCGTCTCGGGCAAAATGGAGAATTTTGATTGGGTAGGAATTTCCAGCCCTGCTCGGTTTTTTAAAAATACTGATGTAAAATCATCGCCAAATCGTTTTTTTTCATTGTAAGATATTTATTGATGCATTTAAGAATGCTAACCTGGCGCAGTGTTTACTAATATAAATGAAAATGGATTTTATTGTTTTTTTAAAAAAAGATTTATTATCTGTCTACTCCCTCACCTACCTGGAACCTGATTTTAAATCACTAAAAACCTCTTTTTTTTTTTTGTTACTAGCTTCATTGGTGTACGGTCTTAGAATATTTAAATATTTTTCAAACATGTCACAAACTTAATTTGAAATGCCTTCTCAAATGGGTCCAATCAGCAGTGTTGAAGACTCATTAGTCTAGTGTGATCAATATTATATTGAGGTACATTGAGTTGTGTTCAACAGAAACCTGAGCTTAAAACCCTTCGGTATTTTTAGATTGGTTGATCTCAACAAAGTGCAAACTAGTGGAAACTCTTGGTCAATATTTAATTTTTAAATATGTATTTAAGTTATATTTATGAAATATTCATAGTGTTTGATGGAAGGCAATTGCGTTCCTTTTTTTAGTAGCGATAAATCATAGCTATATGTAAAATAATATAGCTATAATTTTCAATAACATTTGAGGATATTTTGTAATGATTTCTACCCCTGCCCCCCGCAAAAGCATTCCAATCATCTTTAGTACTGTGGATGTCTGCTCAGCGAGGATCTGATCACTTCCTCCTACCACTCTCCTCCATAATCCCCCTTCCAAGTCCCATCATTACTTCCTTCTGTCTCGGTCTCGGACACACTAACCTCCAGTTCACTTAGTACAGCATTCCCCCCCCCCCGGTACAGTGGTCATCTCCACTCCCTTATGTTCAAGGGACACAGACTTGAATGGGGATATGGCGGAAAATTAACTGGGTAGCCATTCACCTCCAGATCTGATTCGACAGCATAAAGCACTATAGGGCCTGCTCTGTCTTGCTAAAACAGCTCACTATTTCAGGATCCTCCTGGAATACCAGGATAACCTTTGTCTTCTGTTCTTTTGTCAAATGCAAACTGTCATCTTAAATTCCCCATTTAGGGCTGAGATGAGGAAACATTTATTCACTCGGTAGTGACCCTGTGGAATTCTCCATCACCACCGAGATGGTGGAGGCCAAATCACCAAATGTATTCAAGAGAAGTGATGGATAAGTGTTAGATTTTAATGTCAGTATGGGAAGAAAGTGGGAATATGGCATTGAGATGATGATCAACCGTACTATTGAATGGCAGAGTAGGGTCGAAGGGCCGAATGACTTACTCCTATTTTCAAGATTCCTGGTGGTTGGGAACCTGACCCTTTTGTTTTACTATTTACTATCACTAAGCTAGTCCCACTTGCCCGCTTTTGGCCCATACCCCTCTATACCCAGCCATGACTCTATCTATGACTATGCAGGGTTGCTTTCAGCTTCCGATGAGCTGTACACAGAGGAATCTTCAGCTGTGTACTGCAGCTCTTCCACTCCCTTATTGGCGGATTTGCTTTTTCACCCATTCTTGCCACTATCTTCAGTTTCTACGGTCTTCTCTCTGACAACTTAATTCTTTCGTGGTTTCATGCCTATCAACACCACTTCCATGCCCTCATCTGATTTTTCTAAGTGACTCATTGCTTTGATTTGTAGATTCAACATCTTCAAACTCTGCAATCACACACGCTTTCATTCCCAGCTGTGAATACCGACTGCTCAACCTTTTCACATCTGCAGGAAGCTCCTTTCCAGGCTTGAGAACACGAACAGAAGAGATTGTGCCAAACAAGCCAAATACCTCTACCATGTACTCCATTACCTTCTCCTGCAAGCCACCATTTCCAGATTCCTGGTTTTGGTTTAAAGCTTGAAACTCTGGGCACGTATGCATATCATGTAACAACAACATCCGACTGGGAAGATTGTCACTAGGGAACACTGGGGCAGCAGTTTCTGTCTGTGGGAACCTTAATGATCAGGAGTGTGAAATCTATCACACCCTGCCCCTGGGAGAATCTAGCAATGACTTTAAATCCTCTGGCTCTCTCAGACTGTCCGGTTTAGATCATAAGTAGGAGTAGGCCATTTGGCCCATCGGGTCTGGTGCACCATTCAATAAGATCATGGCTGATTTTTATTCTGGCCTTAACGCCACTTTCCTGTCTGTCCTCCATAACCTTTAACTTCCTTACCAATCAGAAATCTGTCCAACTCTCCCTTCAATGCGTTCATTGACCCATCCGCCAATGCTCTCTCTGGAAAATCCAATATGGCGCCGGATCATGGCGACTCTCAGCGAGCTCTCCCCCACAGACCCTCTTTTTTTAAATATAAATTCAAAGTACCCAATTCATTTTTTTTTTAATTAAGGGGCAATTTGGCCTGGCCAATCCACCTATCCTGTGCATTTTTTGGGTTGTGGGGGCGAAACCTACACAAACATGGGGAGAATGTGCAAACTCCACACAGACAGTGACCTAGAGCCGGGATCGAATCTGGGAACTCATCGCCGTGAGGCAACAGTGCTATCCTATATCTTTTATAACCGTTCTAACCTTTTCCTTGTAGTCCATACGCTGCACCCAATGTCTATATTTATGTATTTACATTGTGTATTCATCGTATGTTCTCATGTATGTTTTCATGTACGGAGCGATCAGCCTGGACTGTATGCAGAACAATACTTTTCACTTGTACCTCGGTACATGTGACAAATCTAAAAGAATTTCCAACACTAACAACCCTCCGTTGAAATTTATCCTCATCTCCGCCTTATAATGGGAAACCCTTATTTTGAAGCTGCCCCTCATTCAAGATTCCCCCACAAGTGGAAATATGCTCCTAGTATCTACCCTAATCGCATTTCCTAAAAGATCACCCCTCATTTTTCTAAACCTCCGTGAATATAGACCCAACCTGTTCAACATTTCCTCATACCACAACCCTTTCATCCCTGGAATCAGCCTAGTGAACCCGAGCAATGTCCCTCCTTTTGGAGACCAAACTTGTATATAATACAAGTCTGGGTGCGGTCTCACCAATGCCCTATTCGGCTGTAGCAAGAGTTCTCTCACTTTATGCTCAATCTTTCTTGCAATAAAAAACAACCGTTTGCCTTCTGCATTATTGCTGTACCTGAAGAATAGATGTATATTTTGACACCTACAATTTGTATACGTACTGAGGTTGTTTGGCCACTTCTTGTAAAATTGGGACATGCTCACCTCTAAGCTTTGTGATGTTAGTTAGGACTTTATTTATTTATTTATTTATTTGTTCACATAAGGAGGGCGTTGTGGGCCAGGCCAGCATTTGTTTCCCATCCTGCAACTACCCTTGCGAAGGTGGTGATGGTGAAGAGCTGCCTCCTTTACCCTCTTGTGGTCCATGTAGGTCACCCACAATGCTGTTGGGGAGGGATTTTCAGGGTTTTGACTCTCTGATGTTGATACCCAGTGAACAGTGATGTATTTCCAAATCAGTTGGTATGTTCTGCACAAATGTCTTTGTTTTACTGATTTAAAAAAAAAACTTTGTATTTTAACTTATTTGTGCCCTTTATTGTAATTCCTTTTATTGCACTTTCTTTTATAAGTATAATAAACATTTTTGAAACTTCCCTTAGCATCTGAGCATTACAGACCAAATCTATGATAAAACTACTTCCATTTGACACTTACAATGTTGGGTAAGAGATTTATATGGAAGAGATTATGCCACTGTACCTGTTTGGTCTCAGCATGACCTGGTTAGTAGCCAGGGATGGTAGTGAGGTGATTTCGTATATTCCCGATTACAGGGTTGGGTGTGCTGAGATATCCTTGCACTGACTCGTTTTTTCGAATTGATTTAAAAGGAAATCGGGAACTGCAGGTGAGGTTGAAACTTCCAGAAAAATAGAAGCTCAAATAAAACCACGTTCAATAAAACCAAGAAATATAGCCAGGTGAAGCCACGAACGTGTGCTTCATTAGTTAAAAACTGCTAGTCTTTGTGATATCAAAGACGGGATAAAGTTAACTACAGAGATGGGATAAAGTTAACGACGGAAAATAAGATCAAAGGTAATGTTTAGAAAGCAGGTATGTTTCAATTTCAGGAAGTGGGAAGATTTAAAGGGTTTACCTAGAAACAGTTGAGACAGAATGAACTGCTAAAATCTATGGCACAGCATGGCAAGAATGACAATGTAAAATGATGATTTGCTGCCATATGATAGATTAATAACTTACACATAATTTCAGGAAACCAGCAAACGCATGGACTTGTCGCCTGAAGCTACTTACAGTTCAGATCACTGAATTTACTCCAGTTACTAAAACCATTCTGAAAAAAGACAAGGATGTGATCAGACAAGGAGCCTTATCGCAACAAATGTAATTAAGTGACTGTTTACTTAACAACAAAAATCCTGCAAGAGAATGGTTCTTGTTATAACTAAGTGCTGTGTAATTGGTGAAGATGACAGGGAGGCTGATAGGCTCGGCTGGCAGAAAGGAGATGACGATGACAGCCCAGATCTTTACCATCGAGATCTGAGGAACTTGATATCCTGAATGAATGATCCCCGCTGATTTGGTCAAGCAGGAGCATGGAAGGAGTGCAGCCTGGAAGAGCGATCATCTACCACCAGGTGCAGCAGAGAACACTGGAGAACATGATGCAGTCCGTAAACGTGTTTGGTGATATTCACCCTCGTGGATTTGGATTCTGTTGAGAATTTGCTATCCTGGAGCTTCACTGCCCCCTGTTGTACACCTGAAAACACTGACAGAGAGAAACGATGAATTAGGTTGCCATGTTTTTACTTTGTCAATACTATCAGCGTGAAGATGGTTATTTTTGACCTGCTGCTGAAATCAAATTAACATAAGACCACATGAAATAAGAGTTGGAGGTGGCCATGTGTTTCGGGCTTGCTTCCTCTATTCAACAAGGCTATGACTGATTTTCTACCTTAATTCCACTTTGTATCCCCATGTTTGGGTTGACCCTTTAATTCCCCAAACATTTATGACCCCATGTACAATCTGTTCAATTACTTGAGATTCCACAACCGCTGCCGACCTGAAAATGTCCCATTTACCCCAATCTCTGTTTTCTGTCTGTTAACCAATCAACCATGATAATATAGTGTTCCCGATCCTAGGAATCCTTATTTTGTACAATAGTCTCTTGTGTGTAATAAGCTCTCACTGAATGCCTTTCGAAAATCCAAATATGTTACATCCGCTGGTTCTCCCTTATCCATCTTACTCATTACATTCTCAAAGAACCAATTTGACAACCGTGATTGAGTGCTGGATGACATGTCACATCTGGTAACTTCCAATCTCCCCATCTTGGATGATCAGGGACATCAGCATGCCACTGATCTCCAGCACTTCCTGCTTTGCAGCTGTCAACTGGGAAATCTGTGTGAGAGCACTTCTAGAATTCTACGTTCCGATAATACTCTGCTTTTTTTTCTGGAATTGAAGAATATCTGCTCCATGACCAAGGAGTCCCTCCCGTCCCGTTCCCCCCCCCCCCCCCCCTCGTGGCAAAGGCTGCCTACTTTTGACAGATTCCCGAACTTCTAGCTCCATAATTCCTTGTTTCCATAGAGTTGACAATCCGGTATTTCCCTCAGATGTTGCGTCACCAGAATTATGTCAGCAGTGCAGTGGAAGCCGTATTTCAAGGCAAAGCAGTGGAAATGAAGATTGAGAGAGATGGGTAAGCTCTGCCCTCTTGTTCATTTTGTCCCATCAGCCGAAGTAAATGTCCTCACCTCCCCCAGCCAAATGTGAATAGGTAAGGTTTATCCATGCAGCTGTAAACTGGGCATTTGAAAGGTACAGCTAAGGCATAATAGACTGAACATTTGTGGCCATTAAAGAGCCTTCTGGAGAGCCAGTGAATCCATAAACTGGAAGGGATACCATTCCTTTGAGGTGCAGTTAGTATGTGACCACAAACAATGTATCATGCAGATCTGTGCATGCTTCCCAGGCAGCAGCCATGATTTTCAACAAGCAAGCTTGAGTTGACTGTCATCTCGGGAGACAGAGGATTGAGGTGGCTGATGATGCCAGTGCAAAGCCCATTGGGACAGAGGGTGAGAGGAGGTACAATGAGAGTCATTCATCCACCAGGGCCCTCATTGAACAGGCCACTGGTCTCTCTAAAATGTGATTCTGTTATCTGGACCAATCTACTGGTGCTCTGCAATATGCACCTGCGAGATTAATCGTCCTGGTATTCTGCACAATGTATAACCTGGTCCGGCTGAGTGGGGACGCCCTGGTAGAGGACAATTCGTGACGACAGATCCATCCTCTGATGCTGACTCTAATGTGGTGCTAGCCAGTGAGACTGTCCATCCGTGGATGGTCTGGTTGTGGGAGTGACGAGAGATGCACTAATTCTGCAAAGGTTCCATTAGAATCATAGAATTTACATAGAAGGAGGCCATTCGGCCCATCGAGTCTGCACCGGCTCTTGGAAAGAGCACCCTACCCAATCCCACACCTTCACCCTATCCCCGTAACCCAGTAACCTCACCCAATCCTTTTGGCCACTAAGGGCAATTTAGCATAGCCGGTCCACTTAACCTGCACGTGGGAGGAAACCGGAGCACCCGGAGGAAATCCAGGTAGACAAGGGGAGAATGTGCAGACTCAGCACAGACAGTGACCCAAGCCGGGAATCGAACCTGGGACCCTGAAACTGTGAAGTAACAGTGCTAACCATGTGCTACTGTGCCGCAATGAGTCTGCAACACAACACCTTCTTAGCACTTGCCACATTCTTGTCCTATCTCCCATTAGATCAACAAGACCAAGCCTATGAAGGGCTATGTAGCATCAACAAATATGCTGTGCAGAGGGATCCACATGAACAGAATCTCCCAGAACACTGCCTCGTCCACCCAAATCAAAACCATCACATCCCAAACAGATGGGGTCACACATCAATGCAGCCAGAACATCATGTTCAAATACATCATTAAAGAGCACTAATGAGAAATTACATGTGGAAATCACCAATGCAAACCCATGAGTGTATACCGACTCGTTTCCCGTCTTCCAATGCCAATGGTGGACAACGATGGTGACGCCGAAAAAGCTCGAGACAGAACACCAAAGATTTAGCAGAGGGAACTATTTGACGGCAGGAGGTTTCAGAGATGGGGAGGGGAAAGGTCATGTGGGTTACAAAAATACAGATAAGAATTCTGAGGTGGACATTTTCGGGGACCAAGGGTAAATGCGGGAGAGGAGGCTGGTGTCTTGGTGTGGAATAGGATGTAGACAGTGGAGTGAGGTTTACAGAATTTCTTTTTATTAATAAATGGAATGTGGGCATCACTAACCATCCTTGATTGCCCTTGCGAAGGTGGTTCTGAGCTACGTTCTGGAACTGCTGCAGTCGATGCGGTGTAGGTACAGCCACAAAAGATTATGTATTTCCCAGTCTGGTTGATATGTGACTTGGAGGGGAACCTGCAGGTGGTGATCTCGTGTACCTGCCTCCCTTGTTCTTCTACAATAGTCATGGGTTTGGAAGGTGCTAACGAAGGATGCTTGGCAAGGTGTGGCATTGCATCTTCTAGATGGCATAAACTGCAGCTATGGTGTGCCAGTCATGGAGTGTATTCCCTCACACTCCTGGCTTGTCTTGTAGGTGGCGGATAGGCTTTGGAGAGTTGACAAAGTCATCGGCTCTGACAAAGAGTCATCGGACTCGAAACGTTAGCTCTTTTCTCCCTACAGATGCTGCCAGACCTTCTGAGATTTTCCAGCATTTTCTCTTCGACCTTGGAGAGTAACTGGGTGACATACTCGCCACATAATTCACGGCCTCTGACCTGCTCTTGTTGCCACAATATTTATATGACTGGTTCAGGATGTTGATAGTAGGAGTTTAGCAATGTTAATGCAATTGAATGTCAAGGGGAGATGGTTTGATTCTGTCACGCTGGAGATGATCATTGCCTAGCACTTGCGTGGCTCGAATCCTACTTGCCATTTATCAGCCTCCATGTTATCCTGGTGTTGCTGCATGTAGGCATGGATTACTTCAGTACCTGAGAAATTACAAATGGTACAGAGCTCTCTGTAATCATCAGTGAACATCCCGACTTCTGACTGTATGATGGAGGGAAGGTCATTGATGAGAAAGCTGGATATGGTTGGCCGAGGACACTACCCTGAGAAACTCCTGCAGTGATGTCCTGGAACTGAGATCATTGACCTTCAGCATTCACAAAAACCTCCCTTTATGCAAGGTGTGGCTCCAACTCCTGGAGATTCTTTTCCTCTCTAATTGACTTCAATCTTTCTAGGATTCCTCACCTTCCACTCAGTCAAATGCTGCCTTGATGTCAAAGGAAATCACTCTCACCTCACCTCTGGAATTCAACTCTCTGGACAAGACTGTAATAAGATCTGGAGCTGGGTGGCTCTGGTAGAACCCAAACTCAGCATGGAGAGACTGAGGGAGGCTGTGGAGATGTAGAGCTGAGTGTTATCAGTATGGAAAGTGCCCCCACTTGCTACTATCTGTGGATGATGACAATATGTGGCAGCATATTAATGAGGACAAGTATGGAGGGAGAATAGATTCTTGGAGGATTGCAGAGGGTTTGTTACTTGGGGGAGGTAAAGGATGGTGGAATGAGATTGCGGGAGAAGCCATTTCTGATGACGCTGTGTCTCAGATTTTATAATGAAAAGTGGAACCAAGTTAGGGTAGTCTGGCTGCGTTGGGCAACAGAGGAGAGGCATTGGAGGAGGAGGATGGTGTGGTAAACTTTACCAAAGGCTGTAAAGAGGTGAAGACAATGAGGAGAGCAATGTACAACAACAGCCACAAAGGATGCAGAACCTGATTGGATTCATCCAAATTGAATTGTGAAAATGATGGATTTGGGAAGTGAAAGCCACACTATCAAGAACTTTGGAAAGGAGAGTGAATGAGATATTCGGGAGCAGTGTGCACGTGCAAAGGAATTGTGGGTCAGTTTTCTCATTGGATGATTTTCAAAGGGAGGACGGACAGTCTATGGTGGCCTTCATTGATATACTGCCCCTTGGTGGCATCATCCGCAGAGGGAACCATTCACAATTTCAGCTAACTAACCTGTGGGCAAGGGAGGGAGGCATTTAATGGGAATAGGCCGACTGAGCAGAGGGTGCATGGGGTTCATAAACGGAGACCGAGAGAGGTGGGGGTGCCGGGCTAGGATGGCAAAGGAGCCGATTGGAGAAGAAGGGAAGGAGCAGTAGCAGCTAACCAGAGGTGCCGAATATTAGTGACAGGATCACTCGCTGCACTTGTTGTCGGAGCTGGAGATGGAGGCTTTGTAGTACAGAAAGGGAGCTGGGGGCGACAGAAAAGCAGAATTAACATTAACATTGTTATTTGGGGGGAAAAGGTCCCTCGCCTTTAATACATAAATCATACTCTGTTTTATACAAACCCAGCATTGACGTGCTTTAAATTTGTATATCAACAGGCGTCGGGGGTAAATTCAACACTGAATTAATATATCCACATGAGGGCAGCAGAGTATGAGGAATAAATTCAGCCATGGTCCTGTGTCAATCAAAACAAAGGCAATTCCCACAAGCTTTAGGATTCCACGTGAACATTTTTCAACAGAATTATCCATGGCTTTGCCATCACTAAACTTGACTGCATCTCCGCTACAATTCTGTCTGCAATCCAATGTCAGGGTTTGGTTGAGTGTGAACTTTCCCTCCGCTGTAACAGTGACAAGACTGAAGCCATTCTGTTCTGCTCAAACTTTACAATCCAGCCCAATGCTTCCATTCCACTGTTGCCCACTTTGAATGAACCCAGTTCATATCGGGGGCCAAAATTCGACAGCTCCTGAAAAGGGGGTGACCTACAACAGTGTTTTTCAAACTTTTTTCCCCGCATTTACCAACCGCCCACCCCGTCGTGGGTTCTCCGCCCTTTGGTCCCTTTTCCCTGCTTCCCTGTGCTCTGGGTGGTGTTTATCCCCTTCCCTGCTTTGGCCTTGAGTGTGGCGACCACCACTGGACTTCTTGAGTACTTGGCTTGGAGGGATAGGTGTGTGGCTGTGGCTGTGCCCAGAAGGAAGTCCCCGTTCAGGAGTTCTCCTCCATTTGTACCCATTCTGCTCCTGGTTCCTTGACCCATCCCCATACTCTTCCCCCTCCCCCCCCCCCCCCCCCCGACACACCCACACACACACACACAAATGCCTTGATTTCTTTCTCTAACTTAGTGAAGAAAGCCATGGGTTGAATATCGGGAGGGATCTGAACAGGAAGAGGAATCTGGGCAACACATTCACCGTGACCGTCCGCACTCTCCCCGTCAGAGAGAGCGGTAGAAAGTTCCACCTCTGCAAGTCCCTCTTTGCCTCCTCCACAGGGCCGGCTCAAGGCACCGGCAACTCGGGAGCAGTCCCCGGGGCGCCATGTGCTAGGGGGCGCCAGAGACTCGGGTCCCGCGCATGCGCAGTTGGGCCGGTGCCAACCAGCGCATGCGCGGTGGCCGCCCTCGCGCGGTGGCCGCCCTCTTCCAGGGCTGCCAATCCCGGTCCGCCCCCCCCGCTCGGTCCGCTCCCCCGCTCGAGTCCGCTCCCCCCCCGCCCCCCCCTCGGTCCGGTCCCCCCGCCCCCCCCCCTCGTTGCCCCCCCCCCTCGTGTCCGCCCCCCCCTTGGGTCCGCCTCCCCCCCTCGGGTCCGCCCCCCCCCTCGGGTTCCGCCCCCCCGCCCCGCCCTCGGTCCGCCCCCCCCGCCCCCCCTCGGGTCCGCCCCCCCTCAGGTCCGCCCCCCCCCGCGGGTCCGCCCCCCCCCGCCCCACCCTCGGGTCCGCCCCCCCCCCTCGCGTCTGCCCCCCCGCCCCCCCCCTCGGGTTCGCCCCCCCACGCCCCCCCCCTCTGGTCCGCCCCCCCCCGCCCCGCCCCTCGGGTCCACCACCCGCCCCCCCCCCTCGGGTCCGCCCCCCCCCTGGGTCCGCCCCCCTCGGGTCCGCCCCCCCCCCCCCCCCCCCCCCTCGGCCCCCCCCCCCCCCCCCCAAGGGCGCCGAAGTTCAGCTTGCCCGGGGCGCCAGCAACCCTAGGGCCGGTGCTGCTCCTCCATGAGGCTTGACAGTTTCCTTTTATGATTCCATGTCCAGTCATGGGGTATTTGGATCCCCAAGTGTCGAAATTTGGTTTGGGCTAGCTTGAAAGTCAAGTTTCCCAGCTCTGAATTGTCCCCCCTCCCCCCCCCCCCCCCCCCCCCCCCCCCCCCCCGTGGGCTCACAGGGAATTATCTTGCTCTTGCTTAAGTTTGTAACCTGAGAAGGCTCCAAACTCTGGGCGGTACGGTGGCACAGTGGTTAGCTCTGCTTCCTCAGTGCACCAGGGACCCCGGTTCAATTCCGGCCTTGGGTGACTGTGTGAAGTTTGCACTTTCTCCCCATGTCTGTGTGGGTATCCTCTGTGTGCTCTGGTTTCTTCCCACAGTCCAAAGATGTGCAGATTAGGTGGATTCGCCACACTAAATTGACCCTTAGTGTTCAAAAGGTTAGGTGGGGTTACTGGGTTACAGGGATAGGGTGGAGACATGGGTTAAGTAGGGTGCTCTTTCCAAGAGCTGCTGCAGACTCAATGGGCCGAGTGGTCTCCTTCTGCACTGTAAATTCTATGATAAACTCCATTCGGAGTTCCATCATTTCTCCCATGCTGGCTAGGGGGCTTGAGACATAGAGGAGCAGGCCATCTGCATAGAGTGAGACTCTGTGCTCTCTGTCTACCCTCTGGAAGCCTCTGCACCCCTTTGCTGATTTGAGAGCGATAGCCAGTGGTTTGTTTGCCAGGGCAAATAGCAGAGGGGATAAGGGGGCATACCTGCCTCGGGCCTCCGTGCAGCCAGAAGTATTCAGAGCTGGTGGTGTTTGTCCGTACGCTCACCATGGGAGCTGTACAGTAGTTTCACCCAAGAGGTCCTCCCAAGAGGGTTCACCCTGACCCAAACCCAAACTGTTCCAGGACCTCCATGAGGTACCTCCATTCAACTCTATCAAAGGCCTTTTCTGCGTCTAGGGAGATGATCACATCTGGTGTCTCCTCCCCGGGTGAGGCCATGAGCACGTTCAGCAGGTATCTGGTGTTCGCTGTTAGTTGTCTGTCCTTGACAAAGCCTGTCGGATCTTCCACGACTACCACTGGCACGCAACTCTCCAGTCACCTTGCCAGGACCTTTGCCAGGACTTTGGAGTTAGTGTTTAGGAGTGAGATGGGCCTATCTGACCCGCACTCCGTCAGGTCTTTGTCTTTTAAGGAACAGTGATATCGA
The DNA here is from genome assembly GCF_902713615.1 of Scyliorhinus canicula. Taxonomy (NCBI): domain Eukaryota; kingdom Metazoa; phylum Chordata; class Chondrichthyes; order Carcharhiniformes; family Scyliorhinidae; genus Scyliorhinus; species Scyliorhinus canicula. The sequence goes on from NC_052150.1 coordinate 49,805,501, forward strand.
GGCCTGTGCCTGTGTGGGTGGCAGGATCCCCCTCGATAACGAGTCGTTGAACATCTCCCACAGGTGCGGGGCCAGTGCTGTCACAAATGTTTTATAGATATCCATCTGAAATCCGTCCGGATCCAGTGCCTTCCCCAACTGCATGGAATTGATACTCTCCATGACCTTCCCCCTGTTCTAGTGGTGCTTCCAATCCTGTTTTCTCTCCTCTAGCCCATCAAGAAACTGTCTCGTCTTCGAGTCCCCCTTTGTTGATCTTAACTGGGACTGTGGTTAGTCTACTGTTCCTGCCTTTCAACTGCACTGCCTCCCTCGTGGCTGTCTGCTTTCTCAGCTGGTTAGCCAGCAGGCGACTCGCCTTGTCTCCATGTTCATAGAAGGTCCCCCGTGGCTGGCAGAGTTGGTGTACAGCTTTCCCAATGGCGAGCCGGTCAAATTCCATTTGTAAATTTTTCCTCACTGCCAGCAGTTCCACAATCAGGGCCATGGAATACCGCTGGTCAACCGCCAATATGGAGTCGATCAATCCTTGCCGAGCCGAGCTCTCCTTCCTATCCCTCAATGCTCTGTACGCAATTATTTCCCCCTTTATCACCGCCTTCTGTGCCTCTCAGAATATGAGGGCGAGACCTCCCCATTCTGGTAGCAGATTACATATCCTTCAATGGCTTGTGACATCTCCTCGCAAAATGCCTTATTAGTGAGGAGGGCTACGCCCAGCCTCCATGGGGGGGGGTGCTGGTCCCAGCCAATCTCCTACCTCACATCCAGGTAGTGCGGAGCATGGTCAGAGATTACTATTGCGGAGTATTCCACCCCTACCTCCCCTGGAAGCACTGATTTTCCCACTACAAAGAAACCAATTTGGATGCAGACTTTGTGGACCTGGGAGAAGAAGGAGAACTCTCTCTCCCTCGGGTATGTGAACCTCCACGGTTTACTCCCAAAATCTGCTTCATAAAGGCTTTCAGTTCCCTCGCCATCGCAGTTTGCTTCCCCAATTTCGGGCTGGATTTTTAAGTTGAAGACCCCCCCCCCCACCCCATGATGAGTCAGTGGATTTCTGCCATGGTCTTTTTGACAAAGTCTGTATCGTCCCAGTTAAGGGTGTATACGTTCACAACCACTACTGGTGCCCCTTTCAGGACACCGCTGGCCATGACATACTGTCCCCCGGGTCTGTCACTGTATTTGTTGCTGTGACTATCATCCTCCTATTGAACAGTATAACCAGCCCCTCATGCTTGTCACGTAGCACGCATGGTAGGTCTGGCCTATCCAACTCTTTCTTATGCTCAATCGGTCCTTCTCACTCAGGTATGTCTCTTGGAGGAAGATTAAGTCAGCCCATCGCGAACCTCACATCCACGTAGTGTGGGGCGTGGCCAGAGATTACTATTGCGGAGTCAGGCATTTCAAGTGACTGAAGACTCTGGATCTTTTCATCAGGCCATTTAGTCCCTTGACGTTCTAGGTATCTAACCTGGTGGGGGGTTTTTGGAGCCACACTTCTGCGGAGTCAGCTATACTCACCAGATGGATGTACCCCTGCACTCCGGGGTTTCCTTTTATTTGGGGGCCATCCACGCTGGCTGCCGTTGCCTTCTTTGTTCTGGTCATCCTCATGTGTGGCCTGTTGGAACCAGCATTCTCCAGGTGCTCCCTCCCTTTTCAGAGCTGCACCATTGCCCCCTCCCTCTTCTTACCCCCATGTGTTGCATACTTGCTAATCCAGTGGCTCCCCCTCCTGGGAACATTTCTTCCTGTCTTTTTCCTGTTTTGTTTCCCCTCTTCCCATTTCGGTGTCCCACTGCCTTACCCCCTCTTAGGAAATGCAGGCAGTCATTCCAGTGAGGGCCAAAAACATACTATATAGTAATAAACAAAAAGAAAGAAAAGACAAAGAAAATGGTTAGTGGTCTAAGTGTGTCCCTTACTGTTGTCTTTCCAGCCCTCTCTTTTTAATAAAATCATCTCCTTCTCCCAGCGTGTTGAAGTACTACTCCTTGTTGCCATACGCCATCCAAAGTTTTGCCGGGTCTAGCATCCCGAACTGCACTTTGTTTTTAAATAGGCCCACCTTGGCTCCGTTGAACTTGGCCCGGCGTTTGGCCAGGTTATGTCCTGATATATGCGGATGTCCTGATATATGCGGATCACATATTCTTCCCATTTGCAGGACTACGTACCCCTTGTCCATTTCAGAATTTGTTCCTTGTCCTGGAACCTGTGGAGCTTTGCAATGATCGCTCTTGGTGGTTCCCCTGTTTTGGGCTTTGTCTGAGCGACCTGTGGGCTCTGTACACTTCTGGGGCTTGGGAAGCTTTTTCCCCTGACCAACTTCCCCAGCATCTGTGCTACATAGTCGGCTGGGCTCCTGCCCTCCATGCCCTCAGGTAGCCCGTTGATTCTGAAGTCTTGGCGGCGGGATCCATTTTCCTGGTCTTCCACCTTCCCCTTGAGCGCTCCCTGGACCGCCACCAACCTTGCCACCTCTGTTTTAAGCGAGGCGGTCCAGTCGCTCTGGTCAGTGGCTGCTCTCCCAATTCCCACACTGTTGCCTCCCGGATTTCCAACCATCGCTCCGTCTTCTCCAGTGCCTCTTTGAAGGGAACCAAAGCGATTACTATGGCTGCCTTTACGGTCTCCATGGGGTCAGCCTTAATGGAGTCCCTGAATTTTAGATAATCATGTGCTATGAGGTCCATCCACTGCCCAGTCGGTGGATGGGTCAGCAGTCACATTGACGATCTTTCCCGGTCCGCCATGCCCTGCTCTGCTTCACTCCTCATGCCTACCGCCTCCGTTTTCCTCTCTTCACTCTTACTACTCTTGTGTCCTTTCTGCTTCTTTGTGGATTTGAGGGCATTTCCTCGTGTGGTTGTTTGCTTTAAGTGAGGGTAGAGGGGGTGGTTCATGGGTTTAGTGACTGATTTCCAGGTTTAATGGGCCAAAGTAAGTTTCTAGAGGAGAGCCGCTTTTCATGCGACTGCTCATCTCATCGCCACCACTGGAAGTCATAACAGACATAACTGATGTCTCCTGGAAGCAAATAGCTTGTGCCAGAGGAGGTACCTGTTACTTCAACTCCTATTAATGTTTATCCTGTGGAAACATCTCAGACTATCGAATTATGCTGCTGTACAAGGGACATTAAAGCCCCTCAAAGACTCGATTTATAGTTGTCCAACTCGTGCATATAATGCTTAGTTAGAATTTATTGATGATTGTATAAGGGAGTTAAAGGGGAGGGATGTGATGATTGTTGCATTAAGGACAACACAATAGAAATAGAGTAAGGATTACATGGCCTGGGTGACCAATCGGGACTCAGAGTGGGGAATCACTAAAAGGGAATTATTCTCTTAAGCAAAGCTATTCCAGAATTATTATCAGACATTCTGCTGCTCTTGTAGATCCCTGTAAATAAATCCTTTGTTGTTCAATAATGAAAAATGTATTATTACAAAACTATATTGCCACTCCTTTGCTATTGCTGGGTAAAAACCTGGAATTCCCTTCCTAACAGCACTGTGGATGTCCCTACATCACATGGACGCCATATTCTCAAGAACGATTAGGGATTGGCAATAAATTCTGACCTTGCCGTGGTGCAAGTATCTCTTCACATGAATTTTTAAACCTGTCCTTTTTGTGTATGATTGTCAAATTCAAACCAACGATTGGAGATTGGAATGCAAAGGCAGCTTTCGATGGCACGTCCATTCACTGGGAACACATCAGCATGGGAGACAAAGTATTGTGCACACCCCTGTCTGCATCAACGGGGCTGAGATGGAGATGGTTGACAGCTTCAAATTCTTAGATGTGCATATCACCAAAAATCTGGTCCACCCACGTCGACGCGACCAAGAAAGCACAACAGCACCTATACTTCCTCAGGAAATTAAGGAAACTCGGCATGTCCACATTGACTCTTACCAACTTATATAGGTGCATCATAGAAAGCATCCTTTCTGGCTGCATCACAGACTGGTGTGGCAACTGCTTGGCCCAAGTCCGCAAGAAACTTCAGAGTCGTGAACACCACCCAGTCCATCACACAAACCCGACTCCCATCCATTGACTCTATCCACTCCTCCTGCTGCCTTGGGAAAGCGGGCAGCGTAATCAAAGATCCCTCCCACCCGGCTTACTCACTCTTCCAACTTCTTTCATCGGGCAGGAGATACAAACGTCTGAGAACACGCACGAACAGACTCAAAAACAGCTTCTTTCCCACTGTTACCAGACTCCTAAATGAAACTCTTATGGACTGATCTGATTAATATGACACTCCTGTATGCTTCACCCGATGCCTGTGTCTATGTATTTACATTGTGGATCTTATGTTGCCCTATTACATATTTTCTTTCATGTACTAAATGATCTGTTTGAGCTGTACCTCGGTACACGTGACAATAAACAAATCCAAATCCAACCTCCACAGCCCTCTGCCGTAATGAATTCCTCAGATTCACTCCCCTGTGAGAGAGGAAATTCCTCCTCATCTCTGTCTTAAATGGGTGAGACCTTACTTTGAGATTTTGCCCTGTCATCCTCGACTGCCCTACAAGGGAAACAATCTCTCAGCATCTATCCTGTCAAACCCTCTGAGAATCCAATATGTCTCAATAAGTTCATTTTTCATTCTTCTAAACCCCAATGAGTACAGACCCAACCTCTCCTCATAAGAAAATCCTTCCAAACCCAGGATCAACCTAGTGAACCGTCTCTGGACTGCCTCCAATGCCAGTATAATCTTTCCTTAGATAAGGGGACCAAAACTGTCCACAGTATTCCAGCTATGGTATAACTAGTGACATTTTGGAACAAGCCCCAGGTATTAGTAAGGTGGACCTTGGAGGGTCGACATGGGTTTGCTGTTGCCGTTTCCAGTGCCTGAGTGAAAATCAGGTGGTCCATCTGGTTTCATTCCTTTTAGACTTCATCGTGGTTTAATAAAAAATGCTGAGTGGGTTGCTGGACCATTTCCGTGTAAGAGTCAGCCACATTGTTGTGAGCAGGCCTGGAGTCACGTGTAAGCCAGACCAAGTAAGGGCAACAGATTTCCTTCCCTAAACAGCATGAGTGAATCAGATGGGTTTTTACAACGATCGACAATGGTTTCATGGTCACCATTACTGAGACTAGCTTTCAGTTTCCAATTTTTAATAATTTAATTGAAATTCCTGATGACATTTGAACCCATGTCCCCAGAGCCTCGATATTACTAACCCATTAACATTACCATTCGGCTCCCACCTCCTCCAACTTTCAAAATATAATTGAATAATTTTTGATGAAATAGGTATGTGGAGGTACTGTTTCCTTGGTTCATGTTAGCCACATGCAACACAATAGCATCACTTGTGTCACTTGATAAAGCCATGAGGATTGTTTTTGAGTCCTCACCCATTGCAAGATGCATTGAAAAAATTGAAGTCCACTGCCCATGGTTTTCCAATACTTGCCTGTGAGAAGGACCATAGGATCATACAGCACAGAAAGCATCAGTAAGGCCCTTCAGTCCACTGTGCCTCCTCCAGTTATATAGCCCTCTAAATGTTTCCTGTTCAAATACGTATCAAATTCTGTTTTGAAAAATAATATCGTACTTTTTAAAAAAAATAATTTTTATTGAAATTTTTACAAAATACAAAATATAAACATCTTAACTCTATTAACAAACACCCGCGGTAACACCCCATGAACAATACCCCCCCCCCAGCTTCAAGAGCAACTTCAAACAAAAGGAAAGAACAAGAACAAAAACAAAACAAAAAACAAAAAAACCAAAAAAAACCAAAAAAAACCCAGAAGAGCACCCAGACAACGAAAGGGAAAGAGATAGCACCCTCCACAAACCCATGTGCACAGTTCTCCCTCCCCCTAATCCTTACCCCCCCCCTCTCTCCCCCCCCCCCCCCCTCCCGGGTTGCTGCTGCTGCCGGCCTATTTCCCTACCGTTCCGCCAGGAAGTCCAGGAAAGACTGCCACCGCCTGAAAAAAGCTTGCACTGATCCCCTCAGGGCAAATTTCACTCTCTCCAATTTAATGAACCCCGCCATATCAGAGATCCAGGCCTCCACGCTTGGGGGCCTCGCATCCTTCCATTGGAGCAAGATCCTCCGCCGGGCTACTAGGGACGCGAAGGCCAGAACACCGGCCTCTTTCGCCTCCTGCACTCCCGGCACCACTGCAACCCCAAAAATTGCGAGTCCCCAGCCTGGTTCGACCCTGGATCCCACCACCCTCGCCACCGTCCTTGCTACCCCCTTCCAAAACTCCCCCAATGCTGGGCACGCCCAAAACATATGGGCGTGGTTCGCTGGACTCCCTGAGCACCTAACACACCTGTCCTCTCCCCCGAAAAACCTGCTCATCCTCGACCAGTCATGTGGGCCCTATGCAGCACCTTGAACTGTATGAGGCTAAGCCTCGCACAGGAAGAGGAGGAATTCACTCTCTCCAGGGCATCTGCCCACGTCCCCTCCTCAATCTCCTCACCCAGCTCCTCTTCCCATTTTCCCTTCAGTTCCTCCACCGAGGCCTCATCTACCTCCTGCATTACCCGGTATGTGTCCGAAATCCTCCCTCCTCCAGCCCGAGAGCACCCTGTCCCGTACCCCACATGGGGGCAGCAAGGGGAACCGCTCCACCTGCTGCCTGGCAAACGCCCTAACCTGCATGTACCGAAACATGTTCCCCGGGGGAGCCCAAACTTCCCCTCTAACTCCCCCAAGCTCGCGAACCTCCCCTCCACAAACAGGTCCCTCAACCTCCTAACCCCTGCCCTGTGCGAGCCCAAAAATCCGCCATCAATGCTCCCTGGGACAAACCGATGGTTCCCCCGTGTCGGGGCCTCCATCGAGCCCCCCATTTCTCCCCTGTGCCGTCTCCATTGCCCCCAAATTTTGAAGGTAGCCGCCACCACCGGGCTTGCGGTATACCTCGTTGGAGGGAGCGGCAACGGCGCCGTTACTAGCGCCTCCAAGCTCGTGCCCACACAAGACACCGCCTCCATGCTGCCCCCTTCTCGTCTATTACCCACTTACGCACCATTGCTGCGTTGGCAGCCCAATAGTACCCACAGAGGTTGGGCAATGCCAGCCCCCCCCACCCGCCCCCCCCATCCCTGCCTCGTTCCAGGAACACTCTTCGAACCCTCGGAGTCCCATGCGCCCACACAAATCCCGTGATACTCCTGTTGACCCTCCTAAAAAAGGCCTTCGGGATAAGGATGGGGAGGCACTGGAACAGGAACAAAAACCTCGGGAGCACCGTCACCTTAACGGACTGCACCCTCCCCGCCAGTGACAGCGGTAACATATCCCACCTCTTAAACTCCTCCTCCATTTGCTCCACCAACCTTGTGAGGTTGAGCTTGTGCAGGGCCCCCCAGCTCCCCACCACCTGGACCCCTAGGTACCTGAAACTCTTCCCTGCCTGCTTCAATGGGAGCCTACCAATCCCCTCCTCTTGATCCCCCGGATGCACCACAAACACCTCACTCTTGCCCAGGTTCAACTTATACCCCGAGAAACCCCCGAATTCCCTAAGAATCCTCATCACCTCCGGCATCCCCCCCACCGGGTCCGCCACATACAGCAACAGGTCGTCCGCGTACAGCGACACTCGATGCTCCTCCCCACCCCGCACCAGGCCCCTCCAGTTCCCTGACCCCCTCAATGCCATGACCAGGGGCTCAATCGCCAACGCGAAGAGCAAGGGGGACAGGGGGCACCCCTGTCTCGTCCCCCGGTACAGCCGAAAGTACTCCGACCTCCTCCTATTTGTGGCTACACTCGCCATCGGGGCCTCGTAGAGCAGCCTCACCCACCGGATAAACCCCTCCCCAAACCCAAACCTCTCCAACACGTCCCACAAATACTCCCACTCAACCCTATCGAAGGCCTTCTCCGCATCTAATGCCACCACTATCTCCGCCTCCCCTTCCACAGCCGGCATCATAATAACGTTGAGGAGCCTTTGAACGTTTGTGTGCAGCTGCCTTCCCTTCACAAACCCCGTCTGGTCCTCATGTATGACCCCAGGCACACAATCCTCTATTCTAGTGGCCAGGATCTTTGCCAGCAGCTTAGCATCGGCGTTCAGCAGCGAAATCGGCCTGTATGATCCACACTGCAGAGGGTCCTTGTCCCGCTTCAGGGTCAAGGAAATCAACGCCTGTGACATAGTTGGGGGCAAAGCCCCCCTCTCCCTTGCCTCGTTAAAGGTCCGGACCAACAGGGGGCCCAACAGGTCCAAATACTTTTTATAGAATTCCACCGGAAACCAGTCCGGCCCCGGCGCCTTCCCCGACTGCATGCTCCCTATCCCTTTGACAACCTCCTCCAGCTCGATCGGCGCCCCTAGCCCCTCCACCTGCTCCTCTTCCACCCTCGGGAATCGCAGCTTGTCCAAGAAGCGCCCCATTCCACCCCCCTCCACCGGGGGTTCAGACCGGTACAATTCCCCATAGAAGTCCCTGAAGACCCCATTGACATCTACCCCCCTCCGCACCACCTTCCCAGCTCTATCCATCACTCCCCCAATCTCCCTGGCCGCGTCTCGCTTCCGGAGCTGGTGCGCCAACATCCTGCTCGCCTTCTCCCCGTATTCATACACCGCCCCCTGTGCTTTCCTCCACTGAGCTTCCGCCTTTCTGGTCGTCAGTAGGTCAAATCTGGCCTGAAGGCTACGCCTCTCCCCCAGCAATCCCTCCTCTGGGGCCTCCGCATATCTCCTATCCACCTGCACCATCTCCCCTATCAGTCTTTCCCTTTCCCTCTGCTCCCCCCTCTCCCTATGGGTTCGGATGGAGATCAATTCCCCCCTCATCACCGCCTTCAATGCCTCCCAGACCGTCCCTACTCGAACCTCCCCGTTATCATTGGCCTCAAGGTACCTCTCGATACACCCCCGAACCCTCCCGGCCACCTCCTCATCTGCCAGCAGCCCCACCTCCATGCACCAGAGCGGACGTTGGTCCCTCTCTTCCCCCAGCCCGAGGTCCATCCAGTGTGGGGCATGATCCGAAATGGCAATGACGGAGTATTCCACATCCTCCACCCTCGACACCAGCCCCCTGCTCAGGACAAAAAAAATTAATCCTCGAGTAGGCCTTATGTACATGGGAGAAAAACAAGTATTCCCTGGCCCTTGGCCTCGCAAACCTACAGGGTCCACCCCCCCCCATCTGGTCCATGAAGGCCCTCAGCACCTTAGCCGCCGCCGACCTCCTACCCGTCCGGGACTTGGATCGATCCAATGGGGGATCCAGTACTGTGCTAAAGTCCCCCCTCCAGTTCCGGAATGCGGCCCAACATACGCCGCATAAACCCCGCATCGTCCCAATTTGGGGCATAGACATTCACCAACACCACCCGCTCCCCCTGCAGCTTGCCACTCACCATCACGTACCTCCCGCCACTGTCAGCCACCACCTTCAACGCCTTAAACGACACCTTCTTCCCCACCAGGATCGCCACCCCCTTACTCTTCTCATCCAGCCCTGAGTGAAATACTTGGCCCACCCACCCCTTCCTCAGACGGACCTGGTCCACCACTCTCAGGTGTGTCTCCTGGAGCATGGCCACATCCGCCTTCAGCCCCTTCAGGTGCGCAAATACTGAGGCCCGTTTGACCGGCCCATTCAGCCCCCTCACATTCCAAGTTATCAGCCGGATCCGAGGGCTCCCTGCCCCCTTCCCTTGCCGATTAGCCATACCCCATCCCTTGCCCACCCCCGGCCAGCGTCCCACGCTCTGCCCGTTTCCCATGGCGGCAACTCCCCCCCTCCGGCACCCCCTGCGTCCTTCAGCTCCTTCCTGACCGTTTCAGCAGCAACCCGGTACCCCCCCTCCCCCCCCCCCCCCCCCCCAGGCTAGGACCCCTCCTAGCCGCCCCCCCCCCCCCCTCTACAGCACTCCCGTGAGCCAGCTAACTTCTGCTGACCCCGGCGACTCCCGCCCTACTTTCGGCTCCTCCCAACGTGGGCCTGCCCCACCTCCATTGTGCCCGCCAACGAGTCCACCCTCCCCCCGCTCCTGCGCGGGAAAAGAAAACACGCCCCCACCCTCTCACAGCACCGGAACCCCGCAGAAAGCCCGCGCTTTCGCCCTGCCGGGCCCCGCCTCCTCCAGGGCCACTCCCATTGTCAGTCCCCCCCACCAGCTCCCCAAACTCCCCGTTTACCCCTCTGCCCGAACCCGTCCACCTGACCCCGGCTTAAAAACCCATATAGAAAAAACCGTACATCACCCCACCCACCCTAAAGCCACCCCACATCTTACACTAAACCAAGCAAATGCAAATTAGTATTATACAGCATCCCCCATCCGGGGGACCCTCAGTTTGAGTCCAGCTTCTCGGCCTGCACAAAGGCCCACGCCTCCTCCGGGGACTCAAAATAATGGTGCCGATCTTTATAGGTGACACACAGACGCGCCGGCTGCAACATTCCAAACTTCACCCTCCGTCTGTGTAGCACCGCCTTCGTACGGTTAAACCCGGCCCTACGCCTCGCCACCTCCGCACTCCAGTCCTGGAAGAACCGCACCTCCGTGTTCTCCCACTTGCTGCTCCGCTCCTTCTTGGCCCACCGGAGCACACACTCACGATCCACGAACCGGTGGAACCTCACCAACACCGCCCGCGGCGGCTCGTTCGGCTTGGGCCTCCTAGCCAGAATTCTGTGGGCCCCCTCCAACTTCAGGGGCCCCTGGAAGGACCCAGCCCCCATCAGCGAGTTTAACATCATCACCACATAGGCTGCTAGGTCCGACCCCTCCAGCCCCTCCGTGAGGCCCAGGATCTGCAAATTCTTCCTCCTCGACCGGTTGTCCAGCTCCTCGAACTGCTCCTGCCATCTTTTATGGAGCGCCTCGTGCATCTCCACCTTCCCCGCCACGGCCACGACCTCGTCCTCCCTTTCGGAGGCCTGCTGCTGCAGCTCTCGGATCGCAGCCCCCTGGGCTGTCTGGGTCTCCAACAGCTCCCTGTTGGTTACCTTGATGGACTCCAGCAGCTCCAACTTCAGCTCCTGGAAGCAGCGCAGCAGAATCGTCTGCTGCTCCTGGACCCACTTCCTCAGCTCCTCGAGGCCTTCGCCGGCCGCCATTTTGTTTTTCTGCCCCCAATTTTTCCTAGCTGTTTCCGACGGTTTTCTCGCTGCCCCACTCCTGGTCCGGACCATGGGACCGTTGGGGTCGACTCCTGGGCTCTTCCCCCGTTGGGATTCGCCGCCTCAGCTCCGTTGGGGGCCCTGAAAAGAGCCCCAAAGTCCGTTATTCGCGGGAGCCGCCGAATGTGCGGCTCAACTGCGCATCGCCGCCACCGGAAGTCAATATCGTACTTTCTTACATCTCGCCTTCAGTCAGAGCCTTCCAGGTCATAACAGCTCACTGTGTAATTTTCTCTCCTCATCTCCCCTCTGGTATTAGTTATCTTCAATTTGTGTCCTGTGGTTACCAGTGTGCTGCTAGTGGATACCATCACCCTTGACAACGCAAAAGATCAAACGTAATGCATCAAGTGAAAAAGGTGCTTCATCATAGGCATCACTGATGATTCTTTTCACCCCCCTCCTCAAAACCGTGTTGATTCCCTGTCAATGGGGGCATTTTGATCACATTTTACAATCTCCAGTCGCCCTGTGTTATCAACTGAACTGAAGACTTGAGCTCTTAATGTCATTCTTGCCAGAATGTGTAAACACGCTTCTAATTCCTTTCTCGCAGAAGCACATTTTAGGTTTGATTTGTTATTGGCACAGGCCTCACAGTGAACTTCAGAATCACAACACTGATGAAAATTATAAACCAAACCCGTGGACAAACAATCGACAAAACAAAGTACTCTACATTTTTTGAACAAAGGGGAAATGAATGTGACTGAAAGCCTCCAGTGACAAGAGTCATCAAAGGTGATCTTTGAGTATTATTAGACAGTGATTCAACTAACCAGGCAGGAAAGACAGATACAAAGATAAAACTGGGATTTGGAATGCACATTGTTGCCTGGAGACTATGCACTTCAAACAGCGTTGGTGACTGGAGGACAATAAATTAGCTGCTGGGAACATCCCATCATTTGGAAGAATTATTGTAAGGGTTGTGTGCTTCAAATGGTTGAGAAGAAAGAAGACAAGAATAAGGGAGGATGATGAAAAATAAATAAGAACGCTCTCTTCAAACAGGCTCAATCTGCCTTTGTTATCAGAACAGCAAATAACGGCCATGTAAAACAGAGTATAGCCACTTCATCGCAGCTTGCAATGGCCCTTGGAATAATGCCAAACCAAAACCAAGCAGGCTGACTGGATGAATAAACATAAACCCCTTAGAACAAGGAGTTGAAGAGATAACTTACACGGGATCACACATTAGTTAGTCTGTCGGCTAGATTACTCAGCTCCTCATAGATAGAACAGTACATAGAATAGAACAGTACAGCACAGAACAGGCCCTTCGGCCCTCGATGTTGTGCCGAGCAATGATCACCCTACTCAAACCCACGTATCCACCCTATACCCGTAACCCAACAACCCCCCCTTAACCTTACATTTTAGGACACTACGGGCAATTTAGCATGGCCAATTCACCTAACCTGCACATCTTTGGACTGTGGGAGGAAACCGGAGCACCCGGAGGAAACCCACGCACACACGGGGAGGACGTGCAGACTCCACACAGACAGTGACCCAGCTGGGAATCGAACCCTGGAGCTGTGAAGCATTTATGCTAACCACCATGCTACCGTGCTGCCCTCATAATGATATCAACTACACCCAGTAGTGAGTGTAAGATTTAATTTTGTTATTTCCACTTGACTGTCGCACTAACTGGATGGAAGGCAACTCAGCACAAAGACACATCAACCAGTCATGAAGATTGAGGTCGCATGCAGCACCTTTCACCTTTGCTCGAGCCTAAATAAGTTTGCTGTAATTTAGGGGAGGTAGTGGTGTAGTGGTATTATTGCTGGACCACTAATCCAGAGACCCAGAGTCATGTGCTGGGACCCAGGTTCGAATCGCGCCATGACAGGTGGTGAAATTTGAAATCAATATGGAATTAAAAACCGGAAAAGTGACCATGAAGCTATTGCCAATTGGCATAAAAACGCATCTGGTTCACTAATGTCCTTTAGGGAAGGAAACCTGTTGTCCTTACCTGGTCTGGCCTATATGTGACTCCAGGTCCACAGCAATGTGGTTGACTCTTAAATGCCCACAGGCAGGGCCGGCTCAAGGCACCGGCAACTCGGGCTGTTGCCCGGGGCGCCATGTGCTCGGGGGTGCCAGACTCGGGTCCCGCGCATGCGCAGTGGCCGCATTCCCCGCGGTCCGTCCCCTCGGTCCGCTCGCCCGCTCGGTCCGCTCCCCCCCCCCCCCGCCTCGGGTCCGCCCGCCCCGCCCCCCCTCGGGTCCGCCCGCCCCGCCCCCCCTCGGGTCCGCCCGCCCCGCCCCCCCCCCCTCGGGTCCGCCCGCCCCGCCCCCCCCCTCGGGTCCGCCCGCCCCGCCCCCCCCCCTCGGGTCCGCCCCCCCCCCCGCCCCCCCCTCGGGTCCGCCCCCCCGCCCCGCCCCCTCCTCGGGTCCGCTCCCCCCCCCGGGTACAGATTTTAATCTGTAATATTTTTTCTCTCCCCTGTTTAGTATGTGATGCGGGCAGATGCTACAGAGCTGACTGCGTGGCTGCTGTTCTGAGACCTTAAGATCTGTGTTGGAATACAGCCATTTTATGAAGCAGTGGAGTGCCCATTGAGCAGTGGTAGTTCGTTAAGGCCTTGGGCAAAGCTTATGGGTTTAACAATATCGTCAGAAGCCCGAGACACAAACGTCTGACGCCCTGATGTAAAGTCTTGCCACATTTACTGAAGACATTCGCTCACCAGTTCCCCACACACCCGCACACCCCCCCCCCCCCCCCCCCCCGCCATGTGTGCGAGAATAAAGATAGAAGTAAGCCATTACATGTTTGTATAAGTGCTCTTCATCTGTGGATTTATTAACAAAAGTAAATAAACAGACTCCGCCGCGGTGCTGGGAAAATACTATTTTTGGACGTAGGGTTTTTCTTTTCCTATTTTACTAAATGGGAAAGTAAGTGAAGGGTTATTATTGTAAACTGGCAGATGTTTTTATGTCATAGACAGGAAGTCACCAACAGTCATGATGTTGTCAACAACCGCTTTCATTTCACTGCATCTTTAAAGTCGAGGGTGCTGCACAGAATGGTTATCAAACAAAATTTGACATCAAGTCACATGAGGCGCGGTTGGATCAGGTGACAGGAATCTTGGTCATTCATCAAAAAAGTAGACTAACGGAGTGTCGTAAAGGAGATTTGAGGAGAGCATTCCGGAGCTTCAAGTCCTGGACAACTGAAAGCGGGTTCGACGTTGAGAATGCGGAAAAGGTCGGAGGCCCTCTTGGCCCCGCCCCCCCTCTCGGCCCCGGCCCCCCCCCCCCCCCCCCCCCGGCCCCGGCCCTCCCCCCCCGGCCCCGACCCCCCCCCCCCGGCCCCGGCCCCCCCGGCCACGCCCCCCCCCCCCCGGCCCCGCCCCCCCCCGGCCCGGCCCCCCGGCCCCGCCCCACCCCCCCCCCCCCCCCCCGGCCCCGCCCCCCCCCCCCCAAGGGCGCCGAAGCTCAGCTTGCCCGGGGCGCCAGCAACCCTAGGGCCGGCGCTGCCCACAGAGATGGGCAATAAGTGTAGGCCCAACCAGCGACACCCACATCTCATGAATGAATAAATAAAAATGTTTCCTTTGGCATTAATTTCATTGAAAATAACACAGAGGTAGATTAAAGGTTCCCTGTCAGAAACACACCTTAACGAGATTCAATAGGGTTAGTCAGATCAGGATGAGATTCAAACATTGATTGTTATGGTTGTTAGTTTTATTTTACAAGATATGGAAGTAAGAGGCAGTCACATTTGTATGGAGTCTCTTTCGCTGGTCAAAATATTCCAAAGTTCACCAATTATATTTTGATTTGTAGTGCAGTATCTTTTATTTTATTTTAATTCATCTAGCGTTGCGGGCATTACTGACAAAGTCAGCGGCTATTATCCATCCCTAGTTGCCCCATGGTGATAGTGGGCTAGTGACAGTGGTTTGATATAACTTAGTAGACCACTTCAGAGGGCAGTTTGTGAGGGACTGGAGTTATCATTGCCCTGGGACTGGAGAGGCAATAAAGACGGCAGATTATGGGCGGGGTCTTGTTGCGGTACCAATTAGAGGTATCAACAGCAAGCCGGAGAGCTGGTGAGAGATCCAATTTACCTCGTTTCAGCAAGTCCCATTGAACCACAAGTCAATCAGGCATTGCTGAGGCCAGTGTTGGGCCTGGCCCTGGCAGAGGTCTCGCCCACCAACGGCTGCTGGCCAATCAGAGGCCAGCAGCTTCTGTGCTCAGCAGTGCCACAGGGGAGGCTGTGGCTACTGTTGGAAGTACAGTTTTATGATCTCAAAGGCTACAAACTCAAGGCTCTGCCGATGAAGCGGAAGATCCCACCGATGGAGAATCCAGCCCACAGTCTTTCTAGTGTAATGTCTTTATTGAACTGATGCGTCGTGAATGATGATTCCTTTGGTGATTTTCACTTGCAGCTCAGCATTTCAGACATTCCCTCATTGCAGAGGTCCCATGATTATGGAAAGCCAGATAGGAAACTTAGTAATGATTGCATTTCAAAATGCAAACATCCCCTTTTCTATGACAGCAGACAACTTTGCTTGCACTATCATGTGTAACTGTGAGTTACCCAAATTATCCACTATTCTTCAATTGGTCTCATGTATTAATGAACTTCTCTTTAGTCTCATCAATCACTGCATATACATTGCACACATTATATTAAATCATGTAAGTATCTGAATGGTACGTGTGCATGTTGTCATTGGCTGTTTGTCTGGATGATGTTCCTTCTCCGGGCTGTGCTGTTCCCATGGTGCTTATTGTTGATGTGGTATTTGTGCTGTTGGTCCATTGTTATTGTTGGGGACCGATGGACCACTGGAAGTGATGGATGTTCTGTGTTCTGTGCAACCAGTGAGATCGCAATGGCCACCTGCAATGAGGCAACAGCTTCTTTAGATGTTTGTATAGGTCTGCGTTTGTGCCAGTATATTTAGTTGTTCACTTCCACTGTGTATGATTGAGATGACAGCTGCTCTACACATGTCTCTATTGTTGATGATTCCTTTGGTGATGTACACTGCCAGCTCAGCGTTTCCATTCGACTGGGATTAGTGCGGAGATGGTGCATAGTGTTGAATTTCCCAATCCTTTGTAAAGCGGCTGAATTATTCTGTTGGCCACTGTTGCTCATCACAATGTCTGGAATGCTGGAATGACTGAAGTGTGCTTTCAGGCAATCTACAAGCTCATCAGTAGTCATTGGAGTCAACGGGTTGAATTCCCAGTAGTCAGTATAATAGTCTATGGGGCGAAATGTGGCGCAGTGGTTAGCACTGGGACTGTGGCGCTGAGGACCCAGGTTCGAATCTCGGCCCTGGATCACTGTCCGTGTGGAGTTTGTACATTTTCCCCATGTCTGCGTGGGTTTCACCCCCACAACCCAAAGATGAGCAGGTTAGATGGATTGGTCACGTTAAATTGCCCCTTAATTAAAAAAATAAATAATTGGGTACTCTAAATTTAAAAAAAATAGTAGCCTATGGTCACTAGATAATCAGTTCCTGATATAATGAAGAAGTCTCCTCCTAGTCTCATCCATGGTCTGTCTGGGATGTGATGCGCCATCAGTGGATCTCTAGCTTATTTCGCTTGACACTCGGTAAAAGCATTGGCCAATGTGGTCTTCAATTTAATTGCTCATGTTTGACCCAGTTGAGAATTTCTCTTACTTTCCTCAGACTCAATTCAGTTCCTTGGTGGCTTACAGGAATATGCTTTAGTATCTCCTCATTTCCTTTGGGATAATGATTCTATTTCCTTTGTACAAGATGCTATCTTGGGCTGTCAATTCACCTCTGAAAGCCCAACATGCTCTCATGACCAGAGGTATGCTCTCAGGCCATCCTTTCATCTCTATCTCATGCAGCACTTGTAAAGTTGCATCTTGTTGCGTAGTTGGCTTGATTTGAGCCCTGTCAGATTCAGTGCCTCTGTTGGGTTGGTAATTTCCAGCTCATGTCGAGCTGCTGCTTCACGTTCAATCGGAAAGATTTCATATTCTGTTGCAGAATCCTCAACTTTCTTCATGGGAATCGCTGTCCTCGACAGCATGTCAGTGATGTATATTTGTTTCCCTTGCTTGAATTTCACATCCAGATAATATCTCTGTAAACAAAGTTACATTCTTTGTAGAGGCTTTGGAGCAGATAGTATCAGTTTGATAAAACAATGTTTTGAAGTGGATTGTGGTTGGACTCCACTGTTTATTTGTCTCTCCCAAGCAGGTTTTTCTGAAGAGGCTCACAAAGCAAAAATAATAGCCAGGCCGGCTTTCTCAGTCTGAGGGAAGCATCGTTCAGTTTGCATTAATGCCCTGGGGGCAAATTCAGGCTGCCCTTGTTGAATTAGGGCTGCTCCCAGACCTGTCTCGCTAGCGTCGCACTGCAAGGTGACTTCATCATTGACGTCATATTACTTCAGCACTCGTGTTGTTGTCACTACTTGTTTGATTGAACGCTCCTTCTTGTTCTGTGTCTCCACATCACTACACATCCTTGGCAGCTTGCGTAATGGTTCACTCTCCAACGACAAATTAGGCAAAATAGTTCGCAAATCCAACAAATTGTTACACTGCTTTCACATCTGTTGCTTGCTGCTTCACAGCTCCCGCTCTCACCTTATAAGGATCCAGGCAAAGACCTTTTGCTGTCAGCACATGACCTAGGTATTTGATGTCAGTCATCTTCAATTACAATTTGTTCAGCGTCAGAATCATTTGGCAAGCTCTCTCTGGCACTTTAATTAAATTCTGATCATGGTCAGCTATGGCTTCTTCCATTGTGTCTGTGCACCCATAGATGAGCAGATCATCCACTATGGCTTTCACTCCAGGAAGATCACTGCCTATCTCACACTGCCTGCATTGAAACTCTTCTGGAACCATGGAAATGCCAAAAGGCAGGCACTACCATTTATATCTCCCGAACGGTGTCCGGAATATCATTCGAAAGCTAATATTTTCATCCAGCTTCACTAGTCACTAACCATCTAAGGTAGTAAAGATTTTGGATAGTTGTGGCAAATTTCCCTTGGTGAGTGGCATGGTGTGGTGAGATCTCTTTACCCTTATTTAGACCTTTCGGGTCGAAGCATACTCTCAGGGGTGGGGTTCCCCCATGCCGCGCCAGATGGGAGAATTGCTGTTCGTGCCATTTTTTCCCGTGCCGCCAGTCCAACGCCAGCTGGTGATTCTCCGAGGAGCGGAGAATCGGCGCCATTTGCACTGGCAATCAGAGCTGAATCAGGGCCCCGCGATCGGGGTTCACCAATCGGCGGGCCGGCCTCTCCAGCCCCGGCTCTATTTTATTACGCGGCCGGCCCCTGAACCTCAACGCCATGTTGCATCGGGGCCAGTGCGTTGAGGAAATCCCCCACGCATTCGCGGGTTGGCACGGCGTCAGTTGGCCCTGGGAAGGGAGGCTGGAGCGGCGTGAACCGCTCCAGTGCCGTGCTGGCCCCCTGTGGGGGCCAGAATCGGTAGTGCCCGCGCCGTTTCGCGCCGTTGTGAAACGCAACGGCATTCACGACGGCGCGAATACTCTGCCTCCATTTCGGAGAATCCGCCTGTTCCACTGTTACCATGCTGCTAATCCAGGACTTGTCACTTTCTTGATTACTCCCGTTTTTTCCAGTTCTTCAAACTTGTTTTTAAGGCTTGACTTGAGGGCAGCTGAATGAGTGGCTGTTGCTTACTGTCGATTGTCTTGAACTGTAGATCTTCAATCTTTCCTTTACATTGGCATCTCAGGCTAATTTGCCTTCTCAGTATGAGCATTGTGTCATCATATAGCCTCAGTCTTGCTCTAGAGGGCTTCAGTTTTGGGTCTACATGTTGAGCCGCTTTCACAGGTCTGTGAAGGTCATGATGTTGCACAATGCACCAGTATCTATCTGACACTTCTTGCTCACTTCATGCTCTCCTTCTGTGATCATTAACACTCTCAAACTTTTCAGAACCAACCTGGTGTGTGGTGTATCGTGCTTCATCAGACTCTTTTGCTGAGATCTCTCCTATGGCAGTCTCTACAGGGTTATTTTGCTTCTTTATACGCAAACCCTTGTGTGCAAAATGATTCAGCTTTTTGTGGTTAAAACACTTTTCTCTCTCCCCATGCGGGACAATCCTTCTTGTCCATTGTATGGTGTCCTCCACAGTATTTACATCCTGTCCTTTGTCCACGATTGTTCTACTCTTTCAGCCTGGAATGTTTCTCAACATGTTTCTCATAGTGCGTTCTATATACATGTGCTCTAGATGGGGTTTTACAATCTCCGAGTTTCTTCACATGTCCATTGCATTCTTGAGAGTAAATTCCTCCTGTCTCAGGTGAGGTAAGACTGACTGCCCTTCCTTCAAGGCACATTTGATCGAGTGTGGCATGTAGGAAACCTGGCAAAACTGGAGTTAATGGGAATCAGGGGGAAATTCTCTGCTGGTTGGAATCATACCTGGTACAAAGGAAGATGTAATTTTTGAAGGTCAATCGTCTCAGTTCCAGGATATTACTGCCAGAGTTTCTCAGGGAAGTGTCCTCGGCCCAACCATCTTCAGCTGCTTCATCAATGACCTCACTTCCATCATAAGGTCAGAAATGGGAATGTTTGCTGATGATTGTACATATCCAGCGCCATTCACAACTTGCCAGATACTGGGGCAGCAGGGTAGCATGGTGGTTAGCATAAATGCTTCACAGCTCCAGGGTCCCAGGTTCGATTCCCGGCTGGGTCACTGTCTGTGTGGAGTCTGCACGTCCTCCCACTGTGTGCGTGGGTTTCCTCCTGGTGCTCCGGTTTCCTCCCACAGTCCAAAGATGTGCGGGTTAGGTGGATTGGCCATGCTAAATTGCCCGTAGTGTCCTAATAAAAGTAAGGTTAAGGGGGGGGTTGTTGGGTTACGGGTATAGGGTGGATACGTGGGTTTGAGTAGGGTGATCATGGCTCGGCACAACATTGAGGGCCGAAGGGCCTGTACTGTTCTATGTACTGTTCTATGTTCTATGAAACAGTCCATATCCAAATGCAGCAAGACCTGGATAATATCCAGGCTTCGGCGGATCTTCTTGGCCTCTCGAGAAACAATGGGTGCACGCCAATGGGTCACTGATTGGTTTGGCAGGTCTGGCTCTCATTTTGCGGTGTCATCTCATGTCTTGCCAGCAGCTGCATCTCTTCTCTTCGCCTCTTTTCACTCCCTCCTTCAGTGCTGTACACGAGCTCAGTTGATCGCTGGCAACTTGCTCCCAATGCTTGTGGGCCATGTCACAGGATTTCATGTCACATTTGCAGATGCCTTTGAAGCAAAGGGATGGGCAAAGGGAAGCAAATCAAGTGGGTCTGCTGCCAGTGGTGAGCTCGCTGTACAACATGGCTTGGAGCTCCTGCCATCCTCCATGCGGCTCACATGGTCAAGCCATCTTATATGCCGCTGGCTCAATATGGTGTACATGCTAGGGGTGTCAGTGATCTTCATTGTTTGAGAGGCGGTCCTGCCACCCGATGCTGAAGATTGGGCAGAGTCAGCGAATATGTTATATCGAATATGTTAAAGCATTGTTCTTGGCTGGCATACATTGTACAAGCCTCACTGCTGTAAAGCAGGCTTGTGAGGATGCAGGCTTGAAACACTGGAACATTTCTGTTCCGTGTGGGTATGTCGTACCACACAGACTTGATGGAGCAAGGCCGTGTCCCAGTGGCAAGGGGGCTAGGACAATGTGGCACCTGGCTCCGTTGTATGGACCTAGGACATACAAGCAGACATACTCCTACTATCCTCTTTTCTCTGTCCCACAGGATTAGAGCATGTGCAGCTTATTTTAATAACTTCTAAGATCCCTATCACTGTAATCAGCTCCAGCCTCACAACCCTCCAAGATATCTGTGCTCCACTGATTCTGCCCTCTTGTACATCTGCAGTTTTAATCACTCCACCATTGATGGCTGTGGCTTGAGTTAGCTAAGCCCTGGAATCTCCTCCTCACATCTTGCTGCCCCTCCACCTCACGTCCTTCTTTGAGACACTTCTTAAAATCTCTTTGACCAAGCTTTTGGTGATCTGGCCTATGTGGCTCAGTGTCAGACTTCATGTTCCGAAGTTCTTGCGAAATGACTTGGAATCTTTCATTACAGTAAAGGTGCTTCACAAATATAATTTTTTGTAAGATCTAAATTATTGCGTGTGAATCTCCACCTGGTAAAGAAATTATTTTTTTTTAATTTAGAGTTCCCAATTATTATTTTTTCCAATAAAGCGTCAATTTAGCGTGGTCAATCTACCTCTCCGGCACATCTTTGGGTCTATGGGGGTGAGACCCATGCAGAAACGGAGATGATGTGCAAACTCCACACAAACAGTGGCCCAGGCCTGGGATCGAACCTGGATCCTCAGTGCTGTGAGGACCACTGTGCCACTGTGCTGCCCTTGGTAAAGACCTGAGGCCCTCCCCCATGCTCTGCCCCCAATGGGCCAAGTTCCTGACAGTGTGGAACACTTATCCTTTTTTTTGTGAACCTGGCATAGCAGCTGTGGACTGAGCCCAGCACCGCCACAGTTGGGGAGCAGCCGTTCCGTGGGCAGGGGGGGCTATGGCGGGAGCTGGGGGCACTGGTGAGGGATGGTCTGGAGGTGGTGAGGGAGTACAGGGGGGCAGGTTTTGGCAGGCTGGGTCTGCGCGTGCCTACGGCGCGTTGTATGGCGAGGACGTTGCAGGCCGCCGTCGGGCCGTTGCAGGCCACCGCCGTACGCACGCGTGGCCACGGACCTGGCAATTCTCCGACCGTATCCGTAGGTGAAGCCGGGGGCTTTACGCTGCGTGCCTGCTGACCCCCCACCAGACGGAGGATTGATGCAGCTTTTGTGCCGTTTTTTTCGGGCGTAAAACGCCACTGTTCCCACACTGGCGTCAGCATATCGTCCTCAAATCGGAGAATCTAGCCCATTATTTTGAATCTGTTCGTGCATTTTCTCAGACTTTTGTATCTTCTACCCGGTCGAATAGAAAAGACCCAGGTGGGAGGGGTCTTTGATTATGCTGCCCGCTTTCCCAAGGCAGCAGGACAGAGTCGGCTTTGCATGATGGACTGGGCTGTGTTCACGACTCTCTATAGTTTCTTGCGGTCTTGGGCCGAGCAGTTGCCATACCAGGCTGGGATGCAGCCAGATAGGATGTTTTCTATGTGCATCTGTAAAAATTGATTAGAGTCAATGTGGACATGTCGAATTCCCTTAGTTTCCTGAGGAAGTTTAGGCGCTGTTGTGCTTTCTTGATTGTAGCGTCGGCTTGGGTGAACCAGGACAGATTGTTGGTGATGTGCACACGTAGGAATTTGAAGCTGTCAACCATCTCCACCTCGGCACCATTGACGCAGACGGGGCGTGTACGGCACTTTCCTTCCTGAAGTCAGCGACCAGTTCCTTAGTTTTGCTAACATTGTGGGAGAGATTGTTGTCATTGCACCATGCCACTCGGTTTTCTCTCTCCCTCCTGTATTCTGACTCACTGTTGTTTGAGATCTGACCCATGATGGTCGTGTCATCAGCAAACACGTGGATGGAGTTGGAGCCAAATTTTGCCACACAGTCATGTGTGTATAGGGAGTATAGTTGGGGGCTAAGTACGCAGCCTTGCGAGGCACCAGTATTGAGGACCAACTTGGAGGAGGTGTTGTTGCTTATCCTGACTGATTGTGGTCTATGGGTCAGGAAGTCAAGGATCCAGTTCAGAGGGAGGCCCCAAGTCCTCGGTTTTGGAGTTTTGATATGTGCTTGATATTTTGATATGAGCTATTTAACAAACTCTGTCGCTGTAAGAATCACATGCTCTATCCAGGTCAAGGGAAAATCTGGCATGCTCCTGCTACGTGACACTAGACATGATCCCATCCGTCATCACGTAGTCACCTGCCAACCCGGTCTGCAGATACTTTAAATAGGACAATATGCCAGACGTGTGGAAGACGAGAGAGTCAGTGCTCGATGGGATACAGACATTAATTTTATAAAAGAGCACAACGTTATCTACTCAAGTCACTGGAATATAGCATGATAAGTGAACGAGAAGAGACTGAAAATTGTGGGGTGAGCACTGGTCATTTTCCTTACACACATATAACATAGAACAGTACAGCACAGAACAGGCCCTTCAGCCCTCGATGTTGTGCCGAGCAATGATCACCCCACTCAAACCCACGTATCCACCCTGTACCCGCAACCCAACAACCCCCCCTTAACCTTACATTTTAGGACACTACGGGCAATTTAGCATGGCCAATCCACCTAACCCGCACATCTTTGGACTGTGGGAGGAAACCGGAGCACCCGGAGGAAACCCACGCACACACGGGGAGGACGTGCAGACTCCGCACAGACAGTGACCCAGCCGGGAATCGAACCTGGGACCCTGGAGCTGTGAAGCATTTATGCTAACCACCATGCTACCGTGCTGACATGATCTCCAGTGCCAATCCACCCTTTGTTTTAGGATAATTCAAGCATTATGAACAGCGATCCTCCAGGTTAGTACAGTCGGTTTTTCAGCAACTATAAGTGGGCACTCTGCACTGTGCAATAATATACATGTTCCAGAACAGAATGTTCTTGGCCCAGTTTATCTGAATTCTGGGTTCCCTGTGAAAGCACTTTTCCAATGTTATTCCACAATTTGAACATTTATTTAGACATAATTAAGGAATCCATTTCCTAATCTTGCCAGTTCTGCTTTCTTCTAGACTGCTCTCTACACCAGTTAAAAGACCAGGTTTAATTGTGAGCGTTATGCTTTGTAACCAATGCCCTTCTGTATAAAGTCGCCATAGTGCCCCCTTTGAGGGAGAGAGCTGACTGGTGGTGATTTAACCTGAGGATCACCATACCTCGGGTGAGGGGCAAGGTTGAGAAGACCACCTCAGCTGGTACAGGAACTGAACTTACCCTGTTGGCCTCGCTTTGCACCACAAACCAACTGTCCAGTTAATGAGGAACAGGATCTCTCAGTTGGATGGGTAACCGATGCTGCACATGGAGGATCTCTATGTGAAGTTGGCTGGAGAGTACTCCTTTTCAAAACTAGACATGAATCACAGATACTTCTGGTTGGAGCTGGATGCGGTATCCAGATGGTTTGTGACATCAATACCCACAGGGGTCTTTACAAATATACCAAACTTCTATTTGAAGTATCATCTGCCTGTGCGATATTTCAGAGGGTCACGGAAAGCTTCCTCCAAGGGCTTCCAAGGGTGGCAGTTTACTGGATGATGTCCTGATCACCGGAGCCACCGAAAAGGAACACCTGAACAATTTAAAGGAAGTCCTTTGCCAGTTCTCTGAGGCAGGCGTACTCCTTGTAAGGAGCAAGTGAGTTTCTCATGCAAAAAGGTCTCATACATAGGATACCAGGTCAACAAGGACGGCTTACACCTGATGGTGGAGAAGGTACAGGCCATCAGGCAGCCCCTACGCCTGACGACATGACCGACCTATGGTCATTCCTCCGACGTGTAAATTATTATGCCAAATTCATCCTGAACGTGGCAGCCATATTGGCACCACCGCGTGCACTCCTTAAAAAGCACCAGGGCTGGGCATGGCGGACCGCAAGAAGAGGTGTTTGGCAAATGAAGCACAGCTATCGTCCTCGAGGCTGCTAACGTACTACGGCCCTTCCAGGCAACTCCTGATCTCATGTGATGCCTCCCCGTGTGGTACTGGGGTGGTGTTGTCCCACTGGATGGACAATGGGATGGAGAGGCCAATATCCTTCGCATTGAGGACTTTGACCGATGCAGAGCGGAGATACTCTCAGATCGAGAAGGAAGGGCTGGCCCTCATCTTCGCGGTCAAGGAGTTCCACCAATACGTTTATGGGCGACGCTTTATGATCATATCAGACCACGAACCGTTGCTCAGATTGTTCAAGGAGGACAGGGCATTTCCGCTGATAGCATTGGCCGGGAGACAGCGTTGGATGCTACTATTGGTGAAACATGAATGCATGTTTGAGTATCGCCTGGGCACGCAAATGGCACATGTGGATGCTTTCAACCAACTCCCATTGCCAACCTGCCCCCGTCTCCACCCCCGTTTCCCACCAGTAGCAGATAAAGTCAAGTTGGTAATGAATTTTATGGGCATCCTGCCAGGCACAGCCTCGCAGATTTGTGAGTGGACACAAAAAGACCTGAACTTAGCCAAGTTGCGCCACGTCATCCTGCATGGGGGACTACAGGGAAAACTACCTGAGCAGCTGCGGGTTTTCGTGACTAAGCAACAAGAGCTTAGCACGGAGGACGGCATCCTCCTATGGGAAGCTCAGGTTCTGGTCCCGGGCCAAGGCAGGATAGTCATATTTCAGGACCTGCACAATGGACACCTAGAACTGTGTGGTGACCAAGACTGGATGACGACAGCGAGCTGTTTCTGCAGCAATGTACCGCATGTCAGGAACATTGAAATTTCCCACCAGCAGCGTCTCCTGTGGCCAGTGGCCAGCCCGGTCCTGGGTACAGTTGCATGTTGGCTTTGCCAGACCTTATCAAGACTCGATGTTCCTGCTAATAGTGAATGCCCCATGAAAATGTCACCTACCACTAAAAGGACTACCATTGGCTGAGTGGACCATACAGACATTTAAGAGGGGCATGAAGAAGCAGGCCATGGGATCCATAGAGACAAAGTTGACGTGGTTCCTATTCAGCTACCAGACCTCACCACACGTAACAGCTCAATTGGTGTCGGCGGGTCTACCAATGGGCCGAAAACTGAGGACCAACCTGAGCCTGACATTCCCTGATATTGGCGGGAAAGTGGAGAGGAGACAGGATCTCCAGAAACAATAGTCCAGCAGACAGATGCAGGACATAGGTTTCCGGCCAGGGGAAAGGGAATTTCGGAGAAGGTTCCCAGTGGATATCAGGGACTGTAGTAAGAGGACTGGACCAGTGTCGTACATGGTGAAAACCAAGGAGCGGACAATGGAAAAGCAGGGAACCTGTACAAGGACCAGCCCCACTGGATGAGTCAGCCCTCCATACCTCCTACCCGTCATCCAAGGGTCAAGGGGCAGCACTCCCCAGAGGCCAGGACACAGAGATGCCTGAGGTGGAAGACTTGGGGTTAGACTGGAGACACAAACATCCATAGTATCAAATGACAGTTTGACCATGGAGCAGTCGCCAACGGCCCCCCGAGATGATCAGTGCGGAATCCAAGCTCCCCAATCTGTTGCATGCCCCCCCTAACCCAGCCTATACATAACGTGGCTCCCCTTTCACTCCTGTAGTTTGACAACAAATATTAACAAATATTAACTTAAACTTTTACTCATGCTGAACAATGATGATTTAACCAAGTATTATTATTATACAATTATATATACATCAGTACAAGACTCATTTAGCCTTGATCCAAACTTCTTGGTTTCGATGTCTGTTCATGGCGAGTAACTTGGTTTTATTGCTGTCACGCTGTTAAGGTAGAAATGTCAAGTGCTCAGGTGGTAAGAACATATCAATTTTGATTCCCCCATAGAAGTACTCCATTTTCTACCGTTAATCCAAGTTCCCTTGCTCGGTACAGCTTGAATTCCGGATTCGTCCTCTGGTTTACCTTTCAAGATCATATCCATGACCTTCCCCATCACCAGATCTGACCTCGTGTGCCTTTGCACTTGAGATGCAGTAACAGGTACACTCTCTACCTGGGAAAAGTGCACATTGTTCACATAATTCTCCTGCGATTCTGTGGTTAGCACTGGTGCTTCACAGCGCCAGGGACCCGAGTTCGATTCCAACCTCAGGTTACTGTCTGTGTGGAGTTTGCACTTTCTCCCCGTGTCTGCGTGGGTCCCCTCCGGGTGCTCCGGTTTCCTCCCACAAGTCTAAAGATATGGAGGTTAGGTGGATTGGCCACGCTAAATTGCCCCTTAGTGTCCAGTAGGGATTCTATGATTCTATGAGCTGGCTTTGTCCTGGATTGGTAAATGTGACAGAGGATCGGCATTCACATGTCGCTCTGATCCTCTGGATTTAATATCGTAATTATGTGATGATCAGTTGAGGGACCATCTCTGCAAATGACTTGCAGCTAGAGGCCATATTCCTTTGTATGGGCCAAAAATCCTTGTCAAATGCCCGTGGTCTGTTAACAAGATAAGATGTCTTACAAAGAACAAAGAACAAGAAAAGTACAGCACAGGAACAGGCCCTTCGGCCCTCCAAGCCTGCGCCGACCATGCTGCCCATCTAAACTAAAATCTTCTACACTTCCGGGGTCCGTATCCCTCTGTTCCCATCCTATTCGTGTATTTCTCAAGATGCCCCTTAAATGTCACTATCATCCCTGCTTCCACCACCTCCTCCGGCAGCGAGTTCCAGGCACCCACTACCCTCTGTGTAAAAAACTTGCCTTGTACTGCTCCTCTAAGCGTTGCCCCTCACACCTTGAACCTATGCCCCCTAATATTTGATCTCTCTACACTGGGAAAAAGTCTCTGACTATCCATTCTGTCTATGCCCTCATAATTTTGTAGACATCTAACAGATCGGCCCTCAACCTCCGTCATTCCAGTGAGAACAAACCGAGTTTATTCAACTCTCATCATAGCTAATGCCCTCCATACCAGACAACATCCTGGTAAATCTCTTCTGCACCCTCTCTAAAGCCTCCACATCCTTCTGGTAGTGTGGCGACCAGAATTGAACACTATACTCCAAATATGGCCTAACTAAGGTTCTATATAGCTGCAACATGACTTGCCAATTCTTGTACTCAATGCCTCGGCCAATGAAGGCAAGCATGCCGTATGCCTTCTTGACTACCTTCTCCACCTGTGTTGCCCCTTTCAGTGACCTGTGGACCTGTACACCTAGATCTCTCTGACTGTCAGTACTCTTGAGGGTTCTACCATTCACTGTATATTCCCTACCTGTATTAGACCTTCCAAAATGCATCACCTCACATTTGTCCAGATTAAACTCCATACGCCATCTCTCCGCCCAAGTCTCCAAACGATCTAAATCCTGCTGTATCCTCTGACAGTCCTCATCGCTATCTGCAATTCTACCGACCTTTGTGTCGTCTGCAAATTTACTCATCAAACCAGTTACATTTTCCTCCAAATCATTTATACATACTATGAACAGCAAAGGTCCCAGCACTGATTCCTGCGGAACACCACTAGTCACAGCCCTCCAATCGGAAAAGCACGCTTCCATTGCTACTCTCTGCCTTCTATGACCTAGCTAGTTCTGTATCCATCTTGCCAGCTCACCTCTGATCCCATGTGACTTCACCTTTTATATAAGTAGTGATGAAATATGGATCCTCCTCTTAACCCGTACTTCCTTCTCTTGACCACCCA
Source organism: Scyliorhinus canicula (assembly GCF_902713615.1). Taxonomy (NCBI): domain Eukaryota; kingdom Metazoa; phylum Chordata; class Chondrichthyes; order Carcharhiniformes; family Scyliorhinidae; genus Scyliorhinus; species Scyliorhinus canicula. The sequence continues at coordinate 49,834,070 of NC_052150.1, forward strand.
AACCAATTTGCATTTATATAGTAAGAAGTCTGACAACACCACCCCAGTCCAACGCCGGCATCTCCACACATGGTATTTATATAGCACCTGGAATGTATTAAAATGTTCGAAGGTGCTTCTCAGGCTTGTCTTTGAGCAAATTTTGTCACCAAATTACATGAGGAGATATTTGGTTGGCAACGACAAAACGTGGTCAGTAAAGCCATTTTTAATGAGTGTCTCAATGAGGGAGATAGGTAGAAAAACAGAGCGGTTTAAGGAGGGAATTCCAGAAGTTATGGTCTAGGCATCTGAAGACAAGGCCAGCAAGAGGGGAGTGATGAAAATGGGATGGCGCGCAATTGGCCAGAACCAAAGGAGGTGTGTAGAGATTACAAAGGGTTTTAAAGTTGGAGGAGGTGACAGAGGTAGGGAGGGATGAGACCATGAAGGGATTTGGGAACAAGAATGAGAGTTTTCAAACTGAGGCATTGCCATCTGGGAGCCAATGTAGGTCATCAAGTATATGTGTATACTTGTGTATCAAGGTGATGTGTAAATTGGGCTTGTCTAAGTTAGAAAACCTATATGTTGTCCATTATCCGAGAATGCTCAGAAAGAAATAACATGGGCTGGATTCTCCATTATTGGGACTATGTCCCCACGCCGGCGTCAAAACGGTGGAGTTTCACGCCAGAAAAACTGGCAAGAAAGGACCACTAATTCCTAGCCCTGCAGGGGGCTACCAGGGGCCCAGAGTAGATATAGCAGCTTTTGCTGCAGATATAGGCCCCCGCACGTCCGGGTCAGAGCCCGCGCATGTGCACGGCGGCGGCCTCCAGCGATCGTGCCGTGCTTCATGGTGGACTCAGACCACGGAGCTGGAGCCAAAAAACAAAGCCCCCCGATCGGCCGTGCACCCGACCCTCAACGCCCGCACAAACATTCCCTGGCTGCCTATAAAGCCCCCCCTGGCCTCCGATCGGACCATCGCTGCCCAGGACGGCCGTGGACTGAGCGGAGAATGGCAGAGCGGGTCTCTGGCAATGGCGACGCGGCGTACTCCCCGGGTATGCCGCATTTCGGGGCCCACAGAATCTGGAAACCGGCACCGGTCCCGATTCCTTGCGGGAAAATGGATTCCCCGCCCCCGAGCCGGCTGCAATTTTGGCGTTGGGGTGCAGAGAATCCAGCCCCTTGTATTTATGTAGGGCAGAATTCTTCACTGAACGAATGTGGCTCTGCACTCTTCCTTGTGACTTAGCTCTGAGCACTCGTTTACTCCTGGTGATTGAGTGGCCGCTGAGGAATGGCCTTAATTGTTAACCTGTGATCCCCCTTCACTGATAGGATGGCAGAATTGATGCAGCTGTGCCATCTTCACTCTTGCCTTCACTTTCCACGGCTGCATTCCTGTCTTACGCTATGTAGCTTTACCAACGTTTCATATGAGGCTATTGAGTTGTGCCTATTCCTTTAATAGCGCAAGTTTAGAAATCTGGCTTACTCTTGATTCCAGGGCAATGGGTATGCGGCCTATGGAATTGGCCTGAATCCTGTCCACTGTAGTGACAGTGACATGTATGCGTGCATTCCAGGAAGGAGCCTCAGAGCCCAACTTGGTGATCCTCCCACACTTCTGACCGTGAAGTCCACATAGCCCCTGGACTGTCTCTCACCTGTGACTCCTTTCCATATTAAGAAGTCTTACAACACCAGGTTAAAGTCCAACAGGTTTGTTTCAAACACGAGCTTTCGGAACACGGCTCCTTCTTCAGGTGAATGGAAAGGCTTGTTCCAGAAATGTTTATATAGACACAGTCAGAGATGCCCCGGAATGCGAGCACCTGTATGAAGTAAATCCCACTGACAGATACCGAATGCTGCACAGAAAAATGACTGGTTATTTTAAACTTTGAACCTGAACTATTTTAACTTGTCCATCAGCCGTATTGTACAGAAATGAAGTTTAAAATAACCAGTCATTTTTCTGTGCAGCATTCGGTATCTGTCAGTGGGATTTACTTCATACAGGTGCTCGCATTCCGGGGCATCTCTGACTGTGTCTATATAAACATTTCTGGAACAAGCCTTTCCATTCACCTGAAGAAGGAGCCGTGCTCCGAAAGCTCGTGTTTGAAACAAACCTGTTGGACTTTAACCTGGTGTTGTAAGACTTCTTACTGTGCTCACCCCAGTCCAACGCCGGCATCTCCACATCCTTTCCATATGGCAGTAAGGATGTCTGTACTCTGTTATTCCTGTCTGCCAGCTCCTGTACTTAAATGGGAGCCTTGACATGGTTCCCGTTTCCACAGAGGACTATGGACAACAGTGACCTTCACAAAACACTGCAGCCCTGATCTGGTCAATGTTTGTACGAACCTTCCCGAATGTGCCGCACTAACAGGACCTCACCCCATAATCTACACTCTGTGTTCATCCCCTTCCAGTAATCCACGTGCTATCCTTTAGACCCCCCTGTTGTTTATGTTTCATGCAGCCTTGTCAGGGTCCAGTGTCCCTCCTCTCGTTCTTCCCTCTGCCATCCTTTCTTCGACCTCTTCAACCACCTTCTTGCCCCTCTGCCTGCCATTTCAAACCTTCCCCACCCCATCCTTGCAAAGCCCTCCTTCCACATTGCCCCCCCCTGCAGTGTTGCCCTTTGAACCTTGGTTGCAGTGGCTGTATGAGACCCAATAACAGCAATAGAACCATAAAATTCCTACAGGGCAGATGGAGGTCATTCAGCCCATTGAGTGTGTACTGACCCTCTGAAAGAGCACCCTACCTCGTCCCACTCCCTCGCCTTATCGCCATTATCCCACCTAACCTGAACATCTTTTGGACACTAAGTGGTAATTTAGCATTGTCAATCAACCTCACCTGCACATCTTTGGGCTGTCCAGGTAGACATTGATGTGTGGCATCAGTGAGATAGCAACCAGTTCATACTGCTAACACATCTAACTTCATCAGCGTAACTCCATATTCCTATCTCCCTCCTATGCTTATCTGGCTTAATCTGAGAAGCATCAATGCCTTCCACTACTCGCTGTAATAGCGAGTGCCACGATTTTCTTCTGAATTCCCTATTTAATTTCTGGTGACTAGTTTGCACTGTGGTGTCCAGTTTTGTTTTTCCTCACAAATGGAAACATGTTTCTACTCCATCCAAACATTTCACAATTTTAAATACCTCGATGAGGGCACTCCTCTGCCATCACTTTAGACACATGCTGTCTATTTTTCCCTGTCAGATATAACTGTGCCGTTCTGATATCATCCTCATGAATCATTTTCTGCACCCTCTCCATGTCTTCATATCCTTTTCATAATTTGGTGACAAGCACTGTGTACAATATTCCAAATGTCTTTATGCAAGTTTTTAAAGCTCTGTTACTGGATATGGGCATCACTGGCTCAGGTCAGGAGGAACTACTTGCAGAGGGTGATGAATTTGTGAATTTGTGGAACTTGCTGCCCGATAGTGCAGTGGAGTCTGAGTCATTAAATGGTTTCACGAAGGAGATGGATACATTTCTGATTTTTAAAAATGGGTTAAAGGGATACGGGGAACAGGTAGGGAGGTAGATTTGAGACCAGGAAGAGATCAGCCATGATCTGATTAAATAGCGGAGCAGGCTCGAAGGACTGAATTGCCTACTTCTGCTCCTAACTCCTATATTCCTATGTAGGACAGCACTTATTGCCCATCTCTAATTGCCCTTGAGAAGAGGTGGTGCTGAGCTGCCTTCTTGAACTGCTGCAGATTATGTGTTGAAAGCACACCCACTGTGCTGTTAGGGAGGGAGTTCCAGGATTTTGACCCAGCGACAGTGAAGGGACGATGATATATTTCCAAATCGTGTTCTCATGTATCTACTGCCTTTGTCCCTCTGGATGGTAAAGGTCGTAGGGTTGGAAGGTGCCATCGAAGGAGGTTTGGTGAGTTCCTGCAGTGCATCTTGTATACAGGACACACTGCTGGCACTGTCCATTGGTATTGCAGGGACTGGTAGTGGAGAAGGTGCCAGTCAAGCGGGCTGCTTTGTCCTGGATGATGTTGAGCTTCTTGAGTGTCGTTGAAGCTGCACTCATCCAGGCAAGTGGGAAGTATTCCCTCGCACCCCTGACTTGTGCTTTGTAGATGGCGGACAGGCTTTGGGGAGTCAGGAGGTGAGTTACCCACTGCAGAGTTTCAAACCTCTGATCTGCTCTTGTAACCACAGTATTTATATGGCTAGTCCGGTTCAGTTTCTGGTCAATGGTAACCGCCAGGATTTTAATTGTGGGGGATTCAGCAATGGTGATGTCATTGAATATCAAGGGGAGATGGTTGGATTCACTCTTGTTGAATATGGTTATTGCCTGGCACTTGTGTAGCATGAATGTTACTTGTCACTTGGCAATACAAGCCTGGATATTGTCCAGGTCTTGTTGTATTTGGACATAACATAAGAACATAAGAACTAGGAGCAGGAGTAGGCCATCAGGCCCCTCGAGCCTGCTCCGCCATTCAATGAGATCATGGCTGATCTTTTGTGGACTCCACTTTCCGGCCCGAACACCATAACCCTTAATCCCTTTATTCTTCAAAAAACTATCTTTCTTTACCTTAAAAACATGTAATGAAGGAGCCTCAACTGCTTCACTGGGCAAGGAATTCCATAGATTCACAACCCTTTGGGTGAAGAAGTTCCTCCTAAACTCAGTCCTAAATCTACTTCCCCTTATTTTGAGGCTATGTCCCCTAGTTCTGCTTTCACCCGCCAGTGGAAACAACCTGCCCGCATCTATCCTATCTATTCCCTTCATAATTTTAAATTTTTCTATAAGATGAAATGAAATGAAAATCGCTTTATTGTCACGAGTAGGCTTCAATGAAGTTACTGTGAAAAGCCCCTAGTCGCCACATTCCGGCGCCTGTCCGGGGAGGCCCCCCTCATCATGGGAATTTGATCATGGGACATGGACTGCATCAGCATCTGAGAACACCAAGGGTAGAAGTATCAATTACCAGAGGCACAGGTTCAAGGTGAGAAGGGGAATGTATAAAGGAAATGTGCGGGGCACGTTTTTCAGAGAGTGGCGGGTGCCTGGGACGCGCTGCCACAGGATGTGGTGGAAGCAGGCACATTCGCAACATTTAAGAGGCACCTGGATGGGTATATGAATAGGGAGGAAATAGAGGGCTACAGATTGAGAGGGCAGAAGGTTTTATTTTAGTTGGGGCATCATGATTGGCACAGGCTTGGAGGGCCTGTTTCTGAGCTGTATTTTTCTTTGTTCTTTGTTCTTCAGTCACAAAAATGGAACACTGCAATCATAAGCAAACATCCCTATTTCTGACGTTATGATGGAAGGGAAGTCATTGATGAAGCAGCTGAAGATGCTTAGGATACGACCCTGAGGATACGATCCTGAAGATGCCTAGGATACAACCCTGAGGAACTCCTGCAGTGATGTCCTGGAGCTGAGATAATGTCCTCCAACAACCACAGCCATCTTCCTTTGTGCCAGGTAGACTCCTGGAGGGGTTTTCCCTTGATTCCCATTGACTCCAGTTTTGCTGGGTCTCTTTGATGCCATATTCACTCAGATGCGGCCTTTCTGTCAAGGGAAGTCGCTCTCACCTCACCTCTGGAGTTTATGTTTGAACCAAGGCTGTCATGAGGGCAAGAGCTGAATGGCGGATTCCAAACCCAATGGGCAGGTTGCTGCTTTCTTGGAATGATATACCTGAGCAATTTCCCACATGGCTGGGTAGATGCCAGTGTTATACTTGCACTGGAACAGCGTGGCCAGTGGTGCACCTAGTTCTGAAGCATGTCTTCAGTCCTATAGCTGGAATGCTATCAGGGTCCAGAGCCTTTGCAATATCCAGTGCCTTCAGTCAGTTCCTGACATCATTGAATTGGCTGAAGACTGACATGCGTGATGCTGGGGACTTCAGGTGGAGGCCAAGATGGATCATCCACTTGGCACTCTGGCTGAAGAAGGTTGCAAATAAGGTTTCAGACTTATCCTTTACACTGAAGTACTGGGGCTCCTTCACCATTGATGATGGGGATATTTGGGGAGCCTCCTCCTCCAGTTAGTTGTTTAACTGTCCACGGCCATTCACAACTGGATGTGACAGGACTTCTGAGCTTAGATCTGATCCATTGGTTATGGGATTGTTGCTAACACTGTCTGACTTCATCAGGTAAACACTTCATTTTAAGTTATGTCTGATGCGGCAGCTGGCATACGTTGCTACACTCTTCAGGGTTGATACTCCAGCTTGATGGTAATGGGGGATATGCCGGACCAACGGGTTACAGATTGTGATTGAACTACAGATTCTGCTGCTGATGGCCCATAGTGCCTCATGGATTCCCAGTTTTGAATGGCTAGATCTGTTCTGAACCTATCCATTCTACAGCCCTCTCTTGACAGGGGTGGGGGGGAGGGGGCGGAAAATGTGACATACTGTTCAATACTCCATTGACTATGGTGTGACTGGAAAATCCCATCGGTGGGCGGAGCCATAACACTCCGCCCATTGGCAATAAGGTTTCATTTGTGAGCATGACTAGGTCTGTCTGTGCTTGACTAGCTCTCACACATCAGTGATGTCGACCAATCAAAACTTTCCCTTTTGGAAACCATGTTAACAATTGCTTTTACATTTTTGGTTTGTGGATATTTTTCTAATGACTCCTTTTAGTATAAATTCCATTACTTCCCTTCATACCAATGAAGCTGACTCGTCTATGGTACCTTACACATCTATCTTCTTCTTAAATGTAAATATAATGTGAGCTATTTGACAATCGTCTGGAATTAATGAATTATTTAATATTTGTATTAGTGCCCATTAGAATCCATCCAGATCCATTGATCCCAAAACAGTCATTTCTGTCCTTAAATCCCTTTTCAGTCCTTCTCCCTCCTCCCGCTGCAACCATTAACATTGCTATATCCCAGCTCATATTCTCCATTCTTGCAATTTCACCTCTGCACTCAGTTCACCATCAGTGTCTGGTGGCTTCGGTCCTGTTCTCACACTCTGCAACTCCCATTTCCCTATCCGTTTTGAAAAACACTCCTGTTTCTTCAGATACACTTCCAGACATCTCGGCTGGAATTCTCCAGCCATTCTCTGGTCCCGCTGGCAGCGCTCCCCCCCCCCCCCCCCCCCCCCCTCCCGCCTGCGGGTTTCCCGGATACATGGGTTGGCTTCAATGGGAATTCAAATGGAAGCAGAGAATTCCGCTGCCAATGGTGCGACCCCTCCGCCCCCCCCCCCCCCCCCCCCCCCGAGAAACGCAAGGGATTCTCCGACCCCGATGCCGGCTTACCGATTCTCTGGAGCCGATTTTTGGGCACCCGTGAGATCGCCGCTGCGCCGGTCGGGGGCCATTGAAAGCAGCCCCCTTCCCCCCCCCCCGGTGATTCTCCAGGCCCCGACGGGCCGAGTGGCCGCCGAGTTCAGCTGAGTCCCGCTGGCGTGGATTACTCAGGTCCCACACGGCGGGACCTGGAAGGTGTGCCTGCGGGGGGCGCCCTGTAGGGGGGCGGGGGCATCCGACCCCAGGGGGGGCCTCCACAGTGGCCTACCATTTGGCGGGCGGACTGGTTCCGTGGGGGCCTATGTTCCTCCACGCCAGGACCCTGTCGGGCTCCGTCATATTGCCCGGGGGTCTGCGCGGAGACGGGAACCCACGCGCATGCACAGAATCATGGAATGGAGCTGCGGGGACCACTCCGGCGCTGACCTCGCCCCCTAGGAAGGGGAGCATTCCTGATTATTGGGGAACGTTGACGCCGGAGTGGTTGGCGCTGCTTTTCATGCCGGCGTCAGGACTTGGCCGCGGGATTGGAGAATCCCGGCCATGATCAGGAGGCTTATGTGATCCTCCATTTAACTTCCTGTCTGCATGGCTCAGCGATGCATTGTACAAACTCACTGAAGTAAGTTCAGTCTTCCAAAACATTTTAAAAAATCAAACATTTCAAATTAATTTTCATTTTTCTTCATTCTATTGGAAGATCGTTACTCATTCCAAACAGTAAAACACATTAATCATTCTCTTCTCGCTGCTTTCCTGATGAACTTGCCTTTTTTGATGGTTTCCCTTAATTGGCCGAGCATTAGTATTTCCTCTTCGCTGCGCGTTATATATTACCTGGAATTAGCATCACAGGAACAGGCCATTTTGATCCAACGGGTCAATGCTGGTGCTTATGCCCCACGAGAATCACCTCACACTTCAATTTAGCTCACTCGAAAGACAAGGCAGAGCACACATTGAGCCAGGTGAAATTACGATCAGCACAACTTAACCCAATTCCTCAAATAAAATATGACGCAAGCTTTATTCAAATAAACCTTTTTGAAAGAACAACATCATAATTGTTTTTTGGTAGTCCGCATTGCCAATTTAAAATTAAGTGGTGCCTGCCGAATATGTTCCGCATAAAGCAGCACTAAGCCCCAGCCCGTGGAGACATTCAAAGAGAATTGGATTCTTATCTGGAAAGGAAGAATGGGCAGGGCTATGGGGAGAAGGCGGGGGAGTGGTACAAGCCAGATTGGCTCCTATGGAGAGCCAGCACAGGCGCAACGGGCCGGTGGTACAAGTGGGTGATGAGCTAATGGTCATTCTCTGTCCCAACACTAGATGGAGCAATTCACCATGCAGGAATATCTGGTGATGCAGCGAAAGCCATTTCTGCATTTTAAAATAAAAACTCCAATTGTACTGTGCATCAATAGGAAATTGGAGTGGATTTGGTCCAGAGGCTTTGCAGCCTGCTTCATCAATTGATGGTTTATTCATCCCTGTGTTTTCAAGCAACCTTCCTGAGGCATAAAATACTCCCTTCATCAGTATTCTGTAAAAGTTTCAAAGTTTGATGTCAATCAATAGGATCAATGTAAAAAGCCTTGCAGAATTGTACCTGATGTAATCTCAATCATTGGGTTGAAACTGTTTTAATGTTGATTGATTGGCTAACAACCAGCTCACAGTACAATAATTAATTCTTAACACGCCTTTTTGTACTTAATTGAAATAAATGATTCTGCAGAGTATAGTTTACTCTCCCATTTTACAGATCATGATCGAAGATGCGGATGGATAATAATACTAAATAGAAATAGCCATGCAAAAGCCCTGCAGCGAGCATGGGTGAGATAGGAACCACTTTGAAACCCAGGCCCTGATTTTAACCAGGCAAACTAAAGCCAATCACTTACTCACTCTGGTGCCACTGCCTTTACACTGTGTCCCACTCTTAACCTGATTTTAAGAAGGCTAGCAGGCTATCCAGAGGAAGGAAGTGGGTTCCAACTATAAAGTCTGCTGTTGTAATCAGGATCTGGCCTGTCAAATACCTGGGTGAGGCGGTCTATTGGTCTCAGTGTTAGGAAGACCTATCTGGAGATGGATTGTGGATCAAAAGAAGCCTGAAAAGGTAAGTTTTAAAGTTCTAGTTTAGATTTCCTTGTGGGTTGGAAAGAGCAGAAGTGATTCTCTTGATTAGAAGGCCATCTTGAGCCTTCTTACCTTTTCCTGGTTATGACCAGAGACTAAGCATCCCACTTGTGGCTACATCTTTCTATGTCACTCCCTCCATTCCCCAATGATTGTGGTTCCCCTTCTGTCTGACTGAATACAATGTGATGAATATAAGAAATTGTCATATTTTATAGTTTGTACTTTTGCAGGAATGTTTTTAAAACCTTGGACAGACAATAGATCTGCTAGAGCTGTGATTAAAAGTGAGGTACTGTGTTTGGTCCTGGCTAAACAAGTTGAGGCATATCTCGGCTCAGGAGGCAAAAGAATGTTGTGTGCCTTGAGTGTAACAAAATATCTAATGGGAGGGGCCAGGTCTGTCCGAAAAGGCAGTTGCCTACAGGACACAAAGCTGAGCAGAAGTGTTTTGAGTTTGGCCCGAAAAGGACTCCCCAAGGACTCTGCAACAAAATAAGCAAGTAAAACCTGATTGTTAACTGGACACCTAAGTGGTATTTGAAATATATGGGTTTGCTTAATTGGAATGTAGAGGCAGGTTTCAGGAAACAAGTTACGATGTTATAACTTTAAAGCTAATTCTTTGTTGTTAATGTGCTTAATTATGTTTAAATTAAAGTTTAAGTTAATATAAAAGTTGCCGACTGGCGTAGTGGCATTTCCTCACAATTTTGCCAAAATATTGGGTTCTACTCTGGGATCTAATTTTTGTTTAAGATAGGGGTTCTGGTCTGGGCCCATAACAACAGGAGACGATTCACAGAAATGCCCGGCTGTGGTCTCCTGCCATCAGATGCCCACTCTGCCCATTAAATTGGTATTCAATCAGGCTCAGAGCTGGGCAAGACTCTGCAAATATTAATTAAAATGAAACCCCCAGTGTTAAGATCAGCAGGACGAACTCACTGCTCAACTTTCCAGATCAGTCACCTGCTACTGGGATGTCCTGCAACCACCCCACCCACAACATCACTAAAGATGGAGGCTCCCAGGTCCGAACTAACACACAAGCCTAGAAATTTCATGTTTCGTACATTAAATTCATTTCCTGCGCAAGGGAAAGTGGTTTCAAGTTTCTGAATGATAACATTGTCTCTAGAAGGGACTTCAGTGTGCGGATTAATTTACCGCTTAAGGGTATTCATTTTATCTAGCTGCGTGACTATATTTTATAAGAAAGGCACTTGCTAAAGCTTGCTGGGAATGCTTGACCAGAGTTTAACACTGCTTTTGAATGAAAATAAGTAGGTCAGGTAACATAAACCAATTATAAAACATAGAACATACAGTGCAGAAGGAGGCTATTCGGCTCATCAAGTCTTCACCGACCCACTTAAGCCTCACTTCCACCCTATCCCCGTAACCCAATAACCTCTCCTAACCTTTTTGGACACTAAGGGCAATTTATCATGGCCAATCCACTTAACCTGCACGTCTTTGGACTGTGGGAGGAAACCGGAGCACCCAGAGGAAACCCACGGAGACACGGGGAGAACGTGCAGACTCCGCACAGACAGTGACCCAGTGGGGTATCGAACCTGGGACCCTGGCGCTGTGAAGCCACAGTGTTAGCCACTTGTGCTACTGTGCTTCCCTTAAAACTCCTTCACTGTGATGCTGAGGGCGAGGACGCCATTCCCAGACTCCCTCACTGTGACACTGACTGCAAGGACACCATTCCTAGACTGCTTCACTGCAATGCTGACTGCGAGGACACCATTCCCAGACTGCTTCACTGTGATGTTGACTGCGAGGACACCATTCCCAGACTACTGCAAATTACTGCTTAGTATTTTGGACTCGGCCTTATTATGATAATAAGTTGTTCCTCTGAAGGAAGGGCAAAACATTCATATTTCCTCTTGCGTATGCTCCCAAGGTTTATCTCTTCAAAGTTGTTTATTTCACCCTATGAATATAATGGTTTTCAAGTGTATAACTCAGAGTGCTGTGGAATGGCTATGCAGTTAGACCACTCCCCTCTCCGCACATATTTGTGTCAAATAAATTTCCTTAATCGAATATCGAAAAATTTGTCTTTATTATAATTTCCACAACATTGTCAAACTCAGTTTAAAATATTGAAGCAAATCAAATCAAATTCCCTGTAAAGAAAAATAGTCAGTGAAGCAGATACTTTGGCGAAATATCCATTAGTAATGACTAGGTAGCCTGCCAGTTTTCCACAGAATAACCAGCTACTCAGACTTCCCGTGAGACACAGCCAGAAATTGGGCTGGATTCGCCGCACCTCGACGCCGAAATCTCGGCCGGTGCCAGGGCAGAGAATCCAGTTTGACGGTGTAATCGGGCCTGGTGTCGATTCGGCAATTCTCCAGGCACCGAAATCACGTCACTGTGGAGTGTGCCACGCAGCCGGGGGGCCATTGACAGGCCCGCCCAGCAATCCTCTACCCCCGACTGGCTGAGATCCCGACGGCATGGAAGGAACCTGCTATTGACGGTCGGGATGCTTGCGTGGCAGCTGCGGACTCAGTCTTCGGCCACCCTTGTTGGGGGGGGCGGGTGAATCGGAGGCCAGGCCTTATAGGTGGGGTTTGAGGGTCGGGTGCACAGCCGATCGGGGTGTCTCTTTCTTCAGTCTGGCTCTGTGGTCTGAGTCCGCCATGGAGCAAAGTGCGGCCGCTGGAGGCCTCCACCGTACGCATGCGCGGCCTCTGGCCCGGAAGTGCGCGGGCCCATATCTGCAGCAAAAGCTGCGAGATTCACTCCGGTCCCTGCTAGCCCCCTGCCAGGGCATTGAACTTGTTTCAATTTTCGCAGGAATTTCAGGAATAAAACTCCACCGTTTTTACGCTGGCATGGGGGGGGGACATAGTCTCAATAATGGAGAATCCAGCCCATTGTTTGGTTTGAATAAATAAAATATGCCTAGTTAGCTCTCAATCTAAACACCATTCACTGTAATCTAATAAAACTGGTGGCATTTTGCCAAAAACCATTATTGCAATCAATCTCACTGCAGCAACAAGAACCTGCACCTTGAACAAAGAAGATGGTACAGAACCAAAGAGGGACTGTAGTCAAAGCTGAGTTAAAGATGTAGATTTTACTGGGGGTCCGAAAGAAGGAAAGAGAGATGGAAAAAGCAGAGAGATTTTGATCAATGACAATTGCTGTCAAACCTCAGACCTTGACTTTGTGTGTTAGTGGACAGAATCAGCAGCCCATGTGGAATCTGTCCTGATTTCTCCTTCCGTTGGCTTCAGTGACACGTCCCAATAGCTGACAAGAACACAAGTATAAGGTGGCTGCAGCCCCATCCCATAATATTTGTCCCTTCAGTAGCAGTTTAACAGAAAGGTGCACCATTAATTCAAGCAGCAGGGAAACAAGGGTTGGGGAAGGGAGGGGAGGGGGAGGGGATTGAAATGAAAGAATGTATAATCTATAATCAAGTAATCACCGGCTCAGAGGAGAATGATGGGGTAATTACAGTTTTTGTACGATGGCTTAGAACAAGCAGCTTTTGAAAGCTGCTCATTTAAAGGGATGGTTTTTAGAAACAGGCTTGGTACCTAAAGCAGCGAAATGCAGGGAGCCTGTACCACAGGGAGATGATGCACTTCCAGCAGAGTCAACTGCTCAAAATGTGGCTTAATTTGTTTTTATATTGATACTGTAATTATAATAAGACACGTGTAACACCAGCCACAAATAGCAATACCCTTTCGCAAGATGGCGGTGGGGTCCTTCAACCTTCAGGTATAATTACTGCTTCGCAAAGTGCAAACACAATCTTTCCAGGTCATCCGTGAGACACACACAACTGGATTACAAGTAGCAAACTAACTTACATGTAACATAGGAATGGGGATAAGACATTTAACCCCGCAAACCTTTCATTTTAGATAGATCACAACTGATCTCTATATTAACTCCTTTAATAATAATAATCTTTATAAGTATCACATGTAGGCTCACATTAACACTGCAATGAAGTTACTGTGAAAATCCCACAGTCGCCACATTCCAGCGCCTGTTCGGGTACACAGAGGGAGAATTCAAAATGTCCAATTCACCTAACAAGCACATCTTTCAAGACTTGTGGGAGGAAACCGGAGCACCCGGAGGAAACCCACGCAGACACAGGGAGAACGTGCAGACTCCGCACAGACAGTGACCCAAGCCGAGAATCGAACCTGGGACTCTGGTGCTGTGAAGCAACAGTGCTACCCACTGTGCTAAATACCTGTCTTGGATCCAGATCCCTCAACACCATGTCAAACAAAAACCTATTACCATCCCATCTGACCTTCCCCTGTCGGACCCCAAAAGGGCTGTTATCAGCAAAGGCCTCAGCTTTGTCCCTGTCCTCTTACGTCCCTGTCTCAGTGAATTTTGCAGGCGGATAGACAAAAAGAAAAATTTTAAAGAGAAGTCAGAACAAGAAAAATCAGCTTCAATTCAATCCTCTAAGCTTCGGAAAGCAACTAACTGGCCAAAAGCATTGATTCAAAAGATTTTCTGCAATACTGCTGACGTTTAAAAGAGTTCCGATCCACAACAGGGACCTATAAAATCCCATCAAGCACAGGACGAGAAAAAGAAACAACTCCTCCATTGCCATTGAAAAAATAAATAAAGCTGTTTTTCCTGGTGCTGAAAACAGCCAACACGGCCAAGCCTATTAAAGCAGATTTACATAGAATTTACAGTGCGGAAGGAGGCCATTCAGCCCATCGAGTCTGCACCGGCTCTTGGAACACCTCCACCCTATCTCCATAACCCAGTAACCCCACCCAACACTAAGGGCAATTTTGGACACTAAGGGCAATTTAGCATGGCCAATCCACCTAACCTACACATCTTTGGACTGTGGGAGGAAACCGGAGCACCCGGAGGAAACCCACGCACACACGGATGGAAGGATCAAGCACAAAACTGGGCATTATGGAGAAGAATTTTAAGATATATGATAGCATGAGGCTTGAATAAGAAAACAGAGGCTGATCAAGTGAATACGTGTTCAGTAAGTCCAACAGCCGATAACACAATTGCCAGACAAGGAATAAATGAATGTTCCAGTAACTTTGAAGAGGTTAAGAAGTCATTTGACACCTTCGTTAACCTAGGAAACAACCACATTTTGGAACAGGCAAAATGTAACAAGAGTCCAAAACGCTGAGATCCCATTGACTCTTTCATAAGTGAGTTATACGGATTGGCTGAGGGCTCTGACTATGGTGACCTTAAGTCAGAACTCATAAGAGGCCGAATAGTAGTGGGTGTGGCCAATGATACTCTCTTGGATGCACTCTAATCTAAAGAAGATCTGACTTTGGAAGTCTACTGGCAAACCTGATCCAAATGACCTGTCACAGAACCAGGAAAAACTGTAGCAATGAAGCTGGAGCTTCAAGTTCACGCACACACAACGTGAAGTGGATCCTGGGACAGGAGAGAAGTGACCAGCAACTCACCAAGGCAAAATGCAGGGAGGCACAAGTACTCATGAAGAAACAGTGCACAGTATCAGAAGCCAAACTGCAGGTTGAACACAAGGATGAGGAACATGCAAACATAAGGGAGGTATAGAGAAATACAGCACAGAACAGGCCCTTCGGCCCACGATGTTGCGCCGAACTTTTGTCCTAGGTTAATCATAGAATTTTGGACAATTTGTCATGGCCAATCCACCCAACCTGCACATCTTTGGACTGTGGGAGGAAACCGGAGTACCCGGAGGAAACCCACGCAGTCACGGGGAGGATGTGCAGACTCCACACAGACAGTGACCCAAGTCGAAATCGAACTTGGGACCCTGGAGCTGTGAAGCAATTGTGCTATCCACAATGCTACCGTGCTGCCCTTAAGAAGTTAACCTACACTCCCTTATTCTACCCTAATCCAAGTACCTATCCAATAGCCGCTTGAAGGTCCATAAATTTTCCGACTCAACTACTACCACAGGCAGTGCATTCCATGCCCCCACTACTCTCTGGGTAAAGAACCTACCTCTGACATCCCCTCTATATCTTCCACCATTTATCTTAAATTTATGTCCCCTTGTAATGGTGTGTTCCACCCGGGGAAAAAGTCTCTGACTGTCTACTCTATCTATTCCCCTGATCATCTTATAAACCTCTATCAAGTCGCCCCTCATCCTTCTCCGTTCCAATGAGAAAAGGCCCAGCACCCTCAATCTTTCCTCGTATGACCTACTCTCCATTCCAGGCAACATCCTGGTAAATCTCCTCTGCACCTTTTCCAAAGCTTCCACATCCTTCCTAAAATGAGGTGACCAGAACTGCACACAGTACTCCAAATGTGGCCTGACCAAGGTTTTGTACAGCTGCATCATCACCTCACGGCTCTTAAATTCAATCCCTCTGCTAATGAACGCTAGCACACCATAGGCCTTCTTCACAGCTCTATCCACTTGAGTGGCAACTTTCAAAGAACAATGAACATAGACCCCAAGATCTCTCTGCTCCTCCACATTGCCAAGAACCCTACCATTAACCCTGTATTCCGCATTCAGATTTGTCCTTCCAAAATGGACAACCTCACACTTGTCAGGGTTAAACTCCATCTGCCACTTCTCAGCCCAGCTCTGCATTCTATCTATGTCTCTTTGAAGCCGACAACAGCCCTCCTCACTATCCACAACTCCACCAATCTTCGTATCATCTGAAAATTTACTGACCCACCCTTCAACTCCCTCATCCAAGTCGTTAATGAAAATCACAAACAGCAGAGGACCCAGAACTGATCCCTGTGGTACGCCACTGATAACTGGGCTCCAGGCTGAATATTTGCCATCCACCACAACTCTCTGTCTTCTATCGGTTAGCCAGTTTGTTATCCAACTGGCCAAATTTCCCACTATCCCATGCCTCCTTACTTTCTGCATAAGCCTACCATGGGGAACCTTATCAAATGCCTTACTAAAATCCATGTACACTACATCCACTGCTTTACCTTCATCCACATGCTTGGTCACCTCCTCAAAGAATTCAATAAGACTTGTAAGGCAAGACCTACCCCTCACAAATCCGTGCTGACTATCCCTAATCAAGCAATGCCTTTCCAGATGCTCAGAAATCCTATCCCTCAGTACCCTTTCCATTACTTTGCCTACCACCGAAATAAGACTAACTGGCCTGTAATTCCCAGGGTTATCCCTATTCCCTTTTTTGAACAGGGGCACGACATTCGCCACTCTCCAATCCTCTGGTACCACCCCTGTTGACAGCGAGGACGAAAAGATCATTGCCAACGGCTCTGCAATTTCATTTCTTGCTTCCCATAGAATCCTTGGATATATCCCGTCAGGCCCGGGGGACTTGTCTATCCTCAAGTTTTTCAAAACGCGCAACACATCTTCCTTCCTGACAAGTATCTCCTCAAGCTTATCAGTCTGCTTCACGCTGTCCTCTCCAACAATATGGCCCCTCTCATTTGTAAATACTGAAGAAAAATACTTGTTCAAGACCTCTCCCATCTCTTCAGACTCAATACACAATCTCCCGCTACTGTCCTTAATCGGACCTACTCTCACTCTAGTCATTCTCATATTTCTCACGTATGTGTAAAAGGCCTTGGGGTTTTCCTTGATCCTACCCGCCAAAGATTTTTCATGCCCTCTCTTAGCTCTCCTAATCCCTTTCTTCAGTTCCCTCCTGGCTATCTTGTATCCCTCCAGCGCCCTGTCTGAACCTTGTTTCTTCAGCCTTACATAAGTCTCCTTCTTCCTCTTAACAAGACATTCAACCTCTCTTGTCAACCATGGTTCCCTCACTCGACCATCTCTTCCCTGCCTGACAGGGACATACATATCAAAGACACGCAGTACCTGATCCTTGAACAAGTTCCACATTTCACTTGTGTCCTTCCCTGACAGCCTATGTTCCCAACTTCTGCACTTCAATTCTTGTCTGACAGCATTGTATTTACCCTTCCCCCAATTATAAACCTTGCCCTGTTGCTCGCACCTATCCCTCTCCATTACTAAAGTGAAAGTCACAGAATTGTGGTCACTACCTCCAAAATGCTCCCCCACTAACAAATCTATCACCTGCCCTGGTTCATTACCAAGTACTAAATCCAATATGGCCTTCCCTCTGGTGAAGGGAACCAGCTAAGTTAAAGATCTGGCAGCACACATTCAAAAAGAAGTCAGAAAGCTTGACCCACCCTCAGATAGCTCTATCTGGGAGAAACTTTGCTGATGGTTGGGACCCACAGGAATGTCCATAGTACAGGCAATCTTATTCTTTTGTGTAGCAGGATTCATCATCTACATAACATTCCTGGTGATCAAATGCATTAGATAACTATTCACTAAATGCAGGGCCCCACCAATCAGAATGATCCACATTAAACCCACTGCACCACCATTAAATGAAATAGAACTAAAATATTACTGTTGAACCATTACTAACCTATCAATTACTTGACTGTATTACTAATATATTGCTAAAAGATTAATACTGAATCAGTAGAATCAAATTCAATTAATTGATAAATTGTTATTGTATAATAATAATTCTTTAAGAATTTTAAGAATTTTTGCTGTTATGCTTGAAATGCAATGCTTGCCCGCTCTATTGTTGATGGCTGTTTTCAAACAAGGAAACCATCAAAGACAATGTGAATGAGTTCCTCTTCGCGCTTTTACCTATCCTATTGAATTTCTCCTTCCTTTTATTTTATTATGATATATCTCACTTAATCTTTTGATTTATCAAAGGGAGGATTGAAGGGAGCCAGCTATTTCTATTGAAGGGAACCAGCTATTTCTGATAGGCAAAAGGATCATTGATTTAGCCATTTTGATGTAAATACTAAAGCCCATGTCAAAATTCATTTTAAAATGAATTCTACTATAAGACTGCAAACACAGTCTAGCTTCAGATTACAAAGTGTACAGCTTGCAATAATGAAAGCATAGATTTGAAACATCCACAGTCTAACTAGAAGCAAATGAAACAATTCAATGAAGGTCACAAGAAGTTAACATGAATAAAATCTGCCATTGTTCAAAATGTGAATAAGTATAGCAATCAGGAGAAACCAGTAGAAACCAGAGCTGATTAAAAGTGTAAGTCACATTCCAATAAACAGCAAACACCCAAAGATGCAACATATTCACAGCTATGTTGCATATTGATGATTGACAACTAACCATCCAATCAAATACATTTGAGACTCAACCAAGCCAATCAGCACGTTCCAGGGGTAGGGACAGATGGAGTCAGACTGATAACATTTTCCTTAAAGATAGAGGTCCGGGCAGCCATTTTCCATTCCGGGATCACTCTATACTATTTACCTAACTACTCACTATCCTTATTTCGTATTTTCATATTTCTACTCTAACTCGAAAGTCTGCGCAAGTTGTTTTGCTTTGAGCAAGAAACCATTACTATATTATGAAAGTTCAATTTGTTTGTAAACCATTAAGTTAATTATATCTCTTAAAGTCTTCTGCTGGCAGTGGCCTTACTGAGAACATTTGATTTGTAACCACAAGAAGATCTCAAACTCTCAATTATAATCAATAGACACAATAAAAGATTTCATTTCGCACCCGAGACGTGTAGCTTAAATTTCGACAGAGTTAAAAGTGTATACGAGACTACACTTAAACCGCATGGTAGATTTCAACAATTGATGTAGTACGGCAAAAGGGGAGGAGCGCTGAATCGACAATCGGAGGGAGTCGGAAAAGATCAGAATGAGTCGGAGATGATCGGAAGGATTCGGAGGACATCGGAAGACCGAAGATCGTACCGTTAGTGGAAGCCCAGAAGGAAGGAAGACCCAAAGACATCTATCCAAAAAACGGCAAAACTGGGGTAAGAAAATATTTTTTTCCCACCCATTAGAAGTCTTAAAGCCGCACCTGTTCTGCCTTCTGTTGTGTTACGTAATTTGGAATAACACAAGCTGCCACTTGATGAATTTTGAGTAAAAGATGCTCCAGACTTTGAAGTGAGTTCAATGTGTTTTATTGAACTATTAGCACAGTTCTCAATGAGTTTGACTCTCTGCTAGTCTAAATGTAGTAACTCAGTCTAACTGAACCAGCCTTGCTCTAAGCCACTTGCTGGGGCTGTGATGCTGAGGATACACCCTGTCTCACTCTGTAGATGTTGGTCTGTGGAAAGAGCCGGGGTGTGAGTTCCTCATCCATTTTATAGTGAGATACCACCCCTGAGTGTCCTGAGTACTCATTGGTCGTGTCCTATTCTATGTGTTCATTAGCTGCATGTTTGCATATCATGACACCTTCCACCATTATCCAGTATGTAGATGATATTCTGGTAGCATCTATTAATGAGGACGATCACGAAAAAGACTTATTTTTGGTTTTGGATCACCTTAGTGATAATGGGCACAAAGCTAGCTTTGCCAAAGCACACATTTCCCAGGATGAAGTTGTCTACTTAGGTCAGAAAATATCCAAAGGCAAAAGGGAACTTACTCAGGACAGAGCCATCAAATCCGCTAAAGAACCCTCAACTGTTCAGGAAGTGAGATCTCTTTTGGGACTGTGTAATTTTAACAGTAATTGGATTGATTCTTTCACTCAGATAGCTCAGCCATTGACTGATCCTTTAAAAGGTAACCGAAAATCAAAAGACACGGCTAACCTCAACACAGAACAAAAGGAATCATTCTTAAATCCGAGAAAGGCCCTACGTTCAGCACCAGCTCTGGGAATTCCAAACAATGGAAAACCTTTGTCCATGTTTGTTCATGAAAAAGAGGGTTACATGACTGCAGTATTCGCCCAAGAACATGGTGATCAGTTAAGACCAGTTGGATACCACTCCATTAAACTTGACAACGTGGCACTCGCATTTGGCAGCTGTTTATGAGCCATGGAAGCCACGTGTCGAGCTGTAATGGCAACATCAGGCCTCGTCTTAGACCAACCGTTAACCATTAAATGCCCACATTCAGTCCATTCTCTACTATCCATGAACAGAGTATCACAAGTTACATCAGCCAGATGGATTAGATGGACAGCAATTTTGGAAGGACCCAACCTTTATTTTCACAAAGTCAGTCCAGTAAACCCATCATCTTTGCTCCCGCTTCCTGAGGAACAAAAGGGAGGAGAGGTAGAAGGACATGACTATGTGAAAATAATAGAGGAAATGGAAGAGGTACGCTCAGCAGAAGAAAAACCACTACAGAGCCCAGAATTAATTCTATACACAGATGGTTCCTCTTTTATTGACAAGGGTGTCAGAAAAGCTGGGTGGGCGGTCACAAGCCCATATGAAGTATTAGCAGAAGGAAGTTTATCCCCAGGTACATCAGTTCAATAGGCCGAACTAAAAGCACTAACAGAAGCATGTCATGTGGCAAAATTTAAAACTGCTAACATCTATACTGACTCCAGATATGGGGCGGGATTCTCCGGAATCCAGTGGGCGGACCGTACTAGCTCCAAAGAGTGGCGTGAACCATTCCGTGAATCCTCAACACCTTCAGGGGCTAGGCCGGAGCTGGAGAGGTTGGCGCCGCGCCAACCAGCACCAAAGGGCCTCCGCCGGCCGGCGCAATTTGGTGCATGCGCGGGAGCGTCAGCGTGTTCTGGCGTGATCCCAGCGCATGCGCAGGGGGGTTCTTCTCCGCACCGGCCATGGCGGACTGTTACAGCAGCCGGCGTGGAGGGAAAGCGTGCCCCCACGGTACAGGCCTGACTGCAGATCGGTGGTCCCCGATCGCGGGCCAGGCCAGCGTGTGGGCCCACCCCGGGGCCATAACCCCCAGCCCGATGACTCCGCAGGCCGCCTGCAGAGCCAGGTCCCACCGGAAAGGACCTTGTTTGATTCACGCCGGCGGGACTGGCCGTAAACGGGCAGCCACTCGGCCCATCGCGGAGCGGAGGATCGCTGGGGGGGGCCACTGCCAACGGCCCCCGACCGACGCGCTCGATTCCCGCCCCCGCTGAAAGGAGAATCCGGCAGCTGCCCTCGGGGCGGTGGGGCGGGATTCACGCCACCCTCCCGGCGATTCTCCGGCCCGGCAGGGGGTTGGAAAATCCCGCCCATGGTTTTGGAGTGGCACATGATTTTGGCCACCTATGGAGAAAAAGAGGATTTCTCACAACAGCAGGTACACCTATCCGAAATGGAAAGGAAGTACGAGATCTCCCAGAAGCCATGGCCTTGCCAAAAGAAGTATCAATTCTAAAGTGCAAAGGCCATACTCATGAAGACACCATGGAAGCAAGAGGAAACACTGTTGCAGACCAAGCAGCAAGGGGAGCTGCCTCTCAATGGTCTGAGGAATTCAATCACATTTACAAATTGGGAGTGACCAGCTTATTACAGGATCTACGTGAAATGCAACATGATTGTACACAGAAAAAAAATGGACATGGTTAGAATCAGGTATTCAGTTGTATGATATGGGGAGACAAGTCAGACTGATAAACCAGTAGCATCACTGTGCAGATGTGCAGGTTAGGTGGATTGGCCATGATAAATTGCTCTTCAGTGTCCAAAATTGCCCTTAGTGTTGGGTGGGGTTACTGGGTTATGGGGATAGGGTGGAGGTGTTGACCTTGGGTAGGGTGCTCTTTCCAAGAGCCGGTGCAGACTTGATGGGCCGAATGGCCTCCTTCTGCACTGTAAATTCTATGATCACAAGCACTGATGCCCTTTTTGGCCCAACAAATCCATTCATGGGCACATCTATCACCCCAACAAATGATGGATCAATTCCAGAGGAGTTGGTGTGGTAAAGGATTCATTGACTGGAATTTATATTGTCCTTATCATCCACAATCATCAGGACAAGTGGAACATATGAATCAAACTTTGAAAGAAAGATTGTCCAAATACAACCAAGAAGGCATGAATTGGGTCCAAGCCTTGCCAATAGTATTATGCAGTATCAGAGCAACCCCAAACAGAACAGGCTTAAGTGCACTGTAAATTCTATGAATGTCTCTGCGAGGGACTAATGAATTGCGAAAGGCAGACTGTCATTTAATGAATGATACTTTACTGACTTATTGCCAAAATTTAACAAATGCTGTTAGTTTTGCATCTCCTAATACTTTTTTAAAATTTCTTTTTTTCCTTTTTTTTTAAACCTAATATTTTTTTTATTTATATATTTTAAAATTCTGCTTCTCAACAGGTGTTGGCCGCGTGGGGAGACCACCACAGAAGGTGGCCACGACCTCATGCCCGGCGAGGAAGTTTACGTCAAAAAACTACAGAAGGAGCCTCTAGGATCAAAGTGGGAAGGACCTTTTTTAACCCTTCTCACCAGCCAGTCCACTGTAAAACTGAAAAGAAAAGAAAATTGGATCCACGGGTCACATGTGAAGCACGCGTATAAGTATTAAGATCTGTAAAAATGTTTGCCGTAATATTCATTTTCAGTTCCATAATTGGCCTTGTAAACCAGAGGTTTTTAAAAATAAATTTAGAGTACCCAATTCATTTTTTCCAATTAAGGGGCAATTTAGCGTGGTCAATCCACCTACCTTGCACATCTTTGGGTTGTGGGGGCAAAAACCCACGTAAACACGGGGAGAATGTGCAAACTCCACACGGACAGTGACCCAGAGCTGGGATCGATCCTGGGACCTCGGTGCCATGAGGCAGCAATGCTAACCACTGCGCCACCGTGCTGCCCCTAGTGATGATTTCTCCGCCCCCTCATTGGGGAAGCTCACACTCCCTAAGGATTGTGGGATTGCCATTAGTCCCCAGCCAGTGGTAAGCAGGCAGGTTATAACATAAGGCTAACCCACTGCACCGATAGTCACCTTCCTTAAGATGGCAGGGTGCAGCACATAGTTTAAGAGGTAGGCTTCGGCCTCATTACTGTAAATAGTCATGAAGAAAAACCTTTGCACCAAAATCGCGACCTGCCTCAATCCTCTGTCTGAAGGGATGGGCTGTGCTGGGTGTAGAGGGTGTGACGGGTAGGGGGTTGGTGGTGTGGGCTATGGATGTTGGAAGATGGCACAGGGCCGGGCACATCGGACGTTCCACCTGGGGCCACCCTCAGCAGCAGGAGGGAACAGGGCAAGACATTTACCCAATGAGTGACCCATTACCACTCTCCATCTCCGTAAAGCACCCCCCCCCCCCCCCCACCCCCCAGCTTCACCCCACTGGAGGATATATGGGCCCATGAGATGGAATCACCATCACACATGCAGGGATCACCCGGGTGGACAGCGGAATGTGATCCTGAAGCAAGAGTCAGACTTTGTCAAATGATGGAGAGCACCAGAGCTCATCTCACAGCGAGTCATCATCATCCTCCATCCCGTGGACAGGACGCACTGAGACAGAGAGCCCATGGCCAACACCTTGTCGTGATGCTTGTAGGACCCTCGGAGGGGTAGGGGAAGCTGAGGGGGCGGGACGGAGTGAAGAGAGGTGGGATAGAGGAGGATGTGAGCGGCTATGGGGAAGGGGACACCACTTGGAGGGGGGAGTATGGAGAGGTGGGGCAGAGTGGCGGATCTCCCCGTGGCCCGGCCTCCTAGTTGTCAAATACGGAACGGATGAGGTTGTCATGGGCACAGCGGCTCTGGAGCACACGTTGGGTGGCCTACCGTACCAGCTCGGGTTCCATGCCCTGGTTATCCTTGCCATCCTCCTCATCCTCCTTGTCAGATGAAGGTTGTCATTCTTACTTCTCCTCCAGCATGTCCCCCCTCTGCTGCACAATCTTGTCCAGGGCACAGCAGGTCAGCACGATGTTAGAGACTCCTGGGGTTATATTAGAGGGCCCTACCTAAGTGGTCCTGGCATTGGAATTGCATCTTTAGCACGCCGGTGCATCCCTCAAGTGACGCTCCTTGTTACTGCATGAACTTCAACATAGCGGTTCTCCACTTCGGGTCTGGACAGGTGTCAGTAGCCAAGACGTTAGCAGATAACTCTTGTCACGCAAGAGCCAACACCTCACCCAAGGGAAAGGCTTAATGGTCCGGGAACGACGGTGCACCAGGATGTAAGCGTATCGGGCGCAGAAGTTCAGGATGTGCAGCTAGTGATCACACACCAACTGCACATTCAGGTAGAGGAAGCCCTTCCTATTGATGAAGGGCACCCTCCTGGTGAGCCGGTGCTCATATGGGGACATGTGTCCCATCTATTACCCCCTGGACCTGGGACATGCGCGCAATGGCAAATCCAGTTGCCCAGACACCCTGCTGGGCTTGGTCCAGGTTATAGTGTTTATAGATTGCTGCCCGGCATATAGGGCACCCATAACAGCGCGGGTGCACCTATTTATGGATGTCTGAGAGATCCCAGACAGGTCCACACTTGGCGCCTGGAAAGACCCAGAGGCATAAAAGCGTAAGCATCACCTTGACGGCCACTGGGAGTAGGTATCCTCCTTCAAACCCCCGTGGTTCCAGCTGTGCCATCATCCGGCACAGATGTTGTACCTTTTCTTTGCTTCGACAAAGTCTTCGGCAGCGCACGCGGTCCGACAATCCCTCGAAGGACGGGTTCCAACAGTATATATGTGGCCATGTGCGCCGCCTCCTTTGCACCTCCACCGTGGCCTGTTGGATGGCCGGCTCTCCAGCCTCACTGGCTGGCTCCTGCTCCTCTGGGGCAGGCTCCTCCTGTGCAGGGCCCCACCCAGGCAAACCCTGTGCCTCCTGTCTCCGTGCATCCACAAAGGCAACTGCGGCCAGTTGATAGCGAGAATTCCTAGCGGCATTCTGAAATTCATTCTCTGCTGGGGGAGAAAAGAGATGACATGTCAACAAGATGAGTACTCGCTTACCCATCCAAATGCAACAGGCTACACGGTGACCCTGGGTTGCACTTCAGATCCACCCTCCCCAATCCCACCCCCACCCTTCAGCTGCTCCCCTGATAAGTTGTCTTCCACGCTGCACTCCTCTCCCCATCTCTAAGTGGCACCGGGCCGATGACGTGGGGAGCCTCTATCCTCATCACCCGTCCCTGTCAACAGGGGTATCGGTGGCTGCCACCTATGTCAGCGATAAGCTCTCAGGCTCATGTCCTGTCTCCCCAGTGGGGTCTACTGTGGGTGTCCTCATTGGGTGGGCCGTGTGTTATCCCGCTGGCAGGGTGGCACCAAGTTGTGTGTTGGAGAGGGTCAATGTGTGCCACCAATCGCCTCCATGTTTAGAGGTTTGTGTGGGGGCAGGTCCTACAGATAGGGTTGAGTGGGGGGGGGGGCACCTGCTGGGAGTGTAGCTGCAGTGTGATGTAGGTTCTGGATGTGAACACAGGTCGTGACAACCTGAGCGGGAGCAGGATGGATAGGGGGCAGTGGGCAGGCAGGGTTGGAGACAGTTCATGGTCAAGCGTAGTGAGCTCGCTCCTGGTGTTATTGGTGAGGCCTCTGTCCTGAGAGAGGCAGTGTGCCAAGGAGGGTGACAAAGGCCATGGTACATGTGTCCTTTGTTTGGGCTGAGCTCTGCTGTTCCCCTGCTCCCCCTGCAGTGGGGCTGCGCTTCTGATGAGGGCACTGAGGAGTGGCAGCACCTGGTGGGCCACTGATTGAGCTTGGCCAGGCCCATCCCGTTGATGGGTGAACTGGGGTCTGAGCGTTTCCAGAGGGGTGGCTTGGGTGGGCTCCCAAATGACCAGAGGCTCTGTGAACATGTGCAGGCCATAGTGAACAGTCAGTAGTATAAAGAGCCAGGGGTCTGTAACTTGTACCAAATGGGTGCGTTTAAAACAAATACGGCAGCAATGGCAGCCCGAGCCAGGCCACCCCGATCCCAAGAATGACACCCCGAATCCATGAAGTCGTTCCCCCGACTCCCCCAACCCAGGCAGGCACCCCCCCCCCCGGCAAGCTCAACAATTTGTAACATTGTTTGAAACCTTGATAAGGTTCCCCACGGTAGGCTATTGCAGAAAATACGGAAGTATGGGATTGAAGGTGATTTAGCGGTTTGGATCAGTAATTGGCTAGCTGAAAGAAGACAGAGGGTGGTGGTTGATGGCAAATGTTCATCCTGGAGTTCAGTTACTAGTGGTGTACCGCAATGATCTGTTTTGGGGCCACTGCTGTATGTCATTTTTATAAATGACCTGGAAGAGGGTGTAGAAGGATGGGTTAGTAAATTTGCAGATGACACGAAGGTCGGTGGAGTTGTGGATAGTGCTAAAGGATGTTATAGGTTACAGAGGGACATAGATAAACTGCAGAGCTGGGCTGAGAGGCGGCAGATGGAGTTTAATGTGGAAAAGTGTGAGGTGGTTCACTTTGGAAGGAGTAACAGGAATGCAGAATGCTGGGCTAATGGCAAGATTCTTGGTAGTGTAGATGAACAGAGAGATCTCGGCATCCAGGTACATAAATCCCTGAAAGTTGCCACCCAGGTTAATAGGGCTGTTAAGAAGGCATATGGTGTGCTAGCCTTTATCAGTAGGGGGATTGAGTTTCGGAGCCACGAGGTCATGCTGCAGCTGTACAAAACTCTGGTGCGGCCGTACCTGGAGTACTGCGTGCAGTTCTGGTCACCACATTATCGGAAGGATGTGGAAGCTTTGGAAAGGGTTCAGAGGAGATTTACTAGGATATTGCCTGGTATGGAGGGAAGGTCTTACGAGGAAAGGCTCAGGGACTTGAGGTTGTTTTCGTTAGAGAGGAGAAGGCTGAGAGGTGACTTAATAGAGACATATAAGATAGTCAGAGGGTTAGATAGGGTGGACAGTAAGAGTCTTTTTCCTCGGATGGTGATGACCAACACGAGGGGACATAGCTTTAAATTGAGGGGTGGTAGATATAGGACAGATGTCAGAGGCAGTTTCTTTACTCAGAGAGTAGTAGGGGTGTGGAACGCCCTGCCTGCAACAGTAGTAGACTCGCCAAATTTAAGGGCATTTAAGTGGTCACTGGATAGACATATGGATGAAAATGGAATAGTGTGGGTCAGATAGGCTTCAGATGGTTTCACGGGTCAGCGCAACATCGAGGGCCGAAGGGCCCGTACTGTGCTGTAATGTTCTATGTTCTATGTTTGCTTACCCCCTCTCTCTCCCTCAGCAGCCATGGCGCCTAATCCCCATTGTAAGTACCGATAGTAAATCACGCCCACTTGACTTCTGCCTGAGAGGGTTGGAGCATCGCAGAGGCCTGGAACATACCAGATCCAACACGCTAATGAAATGGAAATGCATGTAAATTGGTATTGCCTGCCGCGTAGAGCGGGGCCAAACCTTGTTGTCAGCGAACCTCAATTTTGTCTGGACACCCGATTCTCCGCCCAACCGCTTTTTGTCTTTTTTCTGACGTCGTGAGGTGGAGAATCCAGGCCTCTGTTGCAACATAACAAATTTGATTCTTATGTTTGTTGTGTTATGCTTCCTCATGTAGCATAAGCTGCTTCCTTGATGTATCCGCTGACAAAGGAAGGTTCAGACTTGGAGATAGGTTAACACATTTATTGAACAGTTAACAATTCTCCTACTTGAGTTCGACTCTCCTGCTAATCTTGCTATAGTAACTCAATTTAACTAACCAGACTGCTCTAAGCCATGCGGTAGGTGTGATGCTTCCGATCTGCCCCTGTCATTCTCTCTGAGTGTCGCCTGTGGAAAGAGAAAGAGCATGCATACCCTGTCCTTTTATATGGGTTGCCCCCTTGTGGTCGTGTCACCTCTGGGTGTCTTGACTGCCCATTGGTCGTGTCGTATTCTATTTGTTCATTAGCTGTATGTCTGCATGTCAAGATGTCTCTGGTGCTCCCTCTAGTGTTTTCTCAGTTGTAGTGTATTTACATTAACCCCTTGTGTATCTACAGTGATGCATATCACCACAATGTTCTAGGAAAAAAGAAAGTTTTACGTTTATATAGCGCATAATGCAACTTAATGTCACCCCAAAGCCAATGAATTGCAGGCACTGTAGTAAAGTAGGAAACATGGCAAATTGTACATAACATGCTCCCAAAAACAGGGATGGCTGGAAGCTCAGTTTCAAGTATGCAGGGTGAGTGATAAATATTGGTCAATCCACAGGGGAAAATACCCCTACTCTTCTTCCAAATAGTGCCATGGGTTCTTTTATGTCAACACATCCAACAATGTAGCACCCCCTCAGTACTGCACTAAATTTTGCCCTCAGGATTCTGGAGTGGGACTTAATGAGGTGAGAGGACCAAGAAGCAAATTGAGGCTTGAAGTCCAATTAGAGCACATATTTATGGTATGCCGAGCAATAAATATTACTTGGCAGAAAGGACACCGACTGTAATGGGAAGATTATGTATAAAACAAGAAGGTTCTGTTTTAGTTTTACAATAAAACTCACCTTTAGATCACCAGAGATTACAAGAACACACTTGGCAGTAGGCTGTGTAGGAATGTAGATGTCTGCACACCCCCAGGGCATCAGTAATTGAATCTGCACACGAGAACAGTACAGCTTAGAATGCTGGAATGCATATTATGGGTTGCTGTGACAGCTGTGGTTCGAGTGGTAGCATTCTTGTTGCCAAGTCACAAGGTTCTGGGTTCATGCCCAACTCCAGAGGCTTGTGCTTGTGGTAGATTATACTCCCAGATGCCTTTTAGTTTCAGATCAGGACCCAGGTTGTTGCCACAACAAAGAGGTTCTCCATCGTGGAGAAACTTTGGGAAGTGGATGAAAATCCAAAGTCCTGTCTTTGAACCCAGCGTTTTCCCTCTTCACGGGGGTGGGACTGGGTTCATACAGGCCATAAGAATCACCAGCTGCATCCTCTGAAGTGGGATTTCAGAAGGCCAGGAGTGTGATTCCCTGAGCGCATAGATTAAACCAGGAAAGAGGCAGTCTGAACTTGTTGGATTTGTTTGGCTAGCCAACATACTCTTTGGTAAGGTAAAGTAGCCCTTTGAATAGAGTCCCGGGGCATCTTTGGGAGAGATAAGACACTCTTTGAGATTGCTCAAATTAAACATGATTATGCACTTTTTAAGCTCAAACCCATTTCAACTGTCAAACTTTCAAATAACTGTCCAACTGTCAAAGGAATGGCAAGGAACTGTTCAACTGTCAAAGAAATATGCAGCTGTCAAGGAAATGCCCGGCTAGCAAGGAAGTGTAAAAGAATTGTCCAGCTGTCAAGAAACTGTGAAAGCTGACAAAGCTGTCAAGGAAGTGTCCAAGGATACTAGGTGAGTTGGCATGGAGGGAAAATGTGGAAAGGCTGGTGGGTGGGTGGGCATGGATTGGCATGAGGATGAAGGGCAATGGGGGTGGATGGAGGCAAGGGTTGGGCATAGGTTGTTCTGGATCGGGTATAGAGAGAGTTGTACGGGGTGAGGGCTGGCCTTCCACCCAACCTGCCTGCACACATAGCAGCCTTGCCCCATTCTGAGGTCACCAAGCCCCGATACCTATTTCATGCCGACCCCACTTCGCCGACCCGTAGATTAAAATCAGGACCCAAGTGTCACACTCAGACGATTACTCTCAACTTCAAATTGAGAAAGACAGAACCCGCAAACATTAAAAGGGTCTGAAGGACTGATCTATCCCGCCTCAAAGGAAAGCAACCTATTGAGAGTACTACCATCCTCCAGATAGCCCCCTTAACAAATTTCAGCCAGACTTTAATATCCCGGATATTACTAACGTTCAGCTATAACTCGTCAGCAATGTGTTCCCCACTAAAGTGGGTATGAAGTCGGGTTCACGAGTTAGCAATACAGGAGATTATGTGAGATAATTTAAAATACTAAACGATATAGGACCTGGTTTAGCACAGTGGGCTAAACAGCTGACTTGTAGTGCAGAACACGGCCAGCAACGCGGGTTCAATTCCTGTACCAGCCTCCCCGAACAGGCGCCGGAATGTGACGATTAGGGGCTTTTCACAGTAACATTGAAGCCTACATGTGACAATAAGCAATTATTATTATTATAGTTATTTATTGAAGAACCGAACATTCAACGTCCAGTGCGTTGAGAACAGTCAATCGCAACGTTAAGAAAAGTTCAAGGAAAAGAGAGAAAGTACAATCTTTCTGTTAATGGAGAACCCAGTTTTTAAATTCAATTATTGTTACAGAAAAATATTTCAAGGAAGATAACAATCATTTATTAAAACTATATTTACCTAGGGATCCACGGTGGCGCAGTGGTTAGCACTGCTCTCTCAAGGCGCTGAGGGCCTGGATTCGATCCTGGCCCCAAACACTGTCCATGTGGAGTTTGCACATTCCCCCCCGTGTCTGCGTGGGTCTCACCCCTACAACCCAAAAAAGATGTGAAGGGTAGGTGAATTGGACACCTTAAATTGCCGCTTAAATGGAAAAGAAAGAATTGGGTACTCTAAATTTATTTTTAAAAAGTTATATTTATCTAGTTCTCTAAGTAGAAGGCCACGGAGATAGCAAGATGACTCTGTCTTGGTTAAGAAGAGTATTATCCTCATCATAACTTACCTAAGGAATGACAATTGGGGTAAGTGAATCTAAAAATCCATTATATGTTCTCAACATTTGTGGCGTTTCTTGGGTCGGCATAACTAATTTCCGACGGCAAGAGGAGGCCTCAGAAAGGAGCCTGAGAAAGGAATACTGGCAGTCTAGGGTCAATGAGTCAATCCCACCTCCCAGAAACACGTGCCAAGTGTGCGGACGAAGATTCGGCTCTTCAATCGGGGTCATCAGCCATGGAAGGACCCACAGAACCCGTGGCCAGTAGCATGGAGTTTTTTAGGTGGACAATCATACTCCTTAGCAAGTGATCATCGAAGAAGAAAACGTTCCAAATGTGGTGTGGATCACTTTTAATTTCGAAGTCGATCCAGCCCTCTTTGATTTCTAAACTGCTCGTTTTTAAATAAGGTCGTGGGGTCCCTCACGGCCCTGAGGACCTAAGTTCGATCCCATCCCCAGGTCACTGTCTGTGTGGAGTTTGCACATTCTTCCCGTGTCTGTGTGGGTCTCACCCCTCCACAGTCCAAAATGATGTGCAGGGTAGGTGGATTGGCCACGCTAAACTGCCCCTTAATTGGAAAAAAGAATTGGGGACTCTAAATTTTAAAAAATTATTTCTAAGTAGGGTCTGGGCTTAATTAATTCTAAAAAAGCCAAACTGGGAGAATTTATTACCATCAATCTTTCACTAGGAATGTGTCTATGTTTTAAGATTATAATGTAATTCTTGGGTTGGACTAGCTTGTAAAAATTCCAGTTGATTGCAGTCTGGGATTATCACTCGGAACTTATTTTATCAATTACTGGATTCTGGTGGGTGTCCTGACAGTTTGCAAATATCAGGAGCAATAGTGAGCCTGCACCAGCCATGTACGGGACCAGTGACATGGGCCTAAAATCTGGGGAGATTGTGTTTTCTGATTTTTCCCGCCACTCGCTGCTGACATCATGAGGTTCATGCCCACAAAGCGCGCGATCCTCATCTGAGTAGATTTTAATGCTTTCATATTTTTTTTTAAAGTATTTTTATTCAGGTTTTACAGAATTTTTCATAAAAGAACAGTAATAACAATAATAACAAAACTAACTAGAGTGAATATTAACATAGTGTAAAAAGAGAATATAGAATAACAATTAAATAGACATTACCCCACGCGACCCAGTCTTTCCACACCATCCCAGTGAAGCACTCACCCCCTACTCCCCTCACCCCCCCCCTCACCCCACCCCCCCCACCGCCCACCCCACCACCCCCTACGGTGCCTAGCTCTATCTTTTAAAAAAATATTTTTTAAAAATAATTTTTATTCAAGTTTTCAACAACAAATTTTACCACAACAGAGAAAAACAGTAACCCCTCCCCTCCAATACAAAAACAATAAATTAACAAGAAAAAGAAATAAGCATAAAACCATGAGAACAAACCCCCATAACGAACCCGTAGCCCCCCCCCCCCCCCCCCCCCCCCCCACCCTCCGGCTACCTTCCCCCGATTCCCGTCCATTTTCCCCTGATTCTTGGCCACCCGGCTATTCTTCCTCTTGTTCGTTGGCCACAAACAGGTCCTGGAACAGTTGCATGAATGGCTCCCACATTCTGTGGAAGCCGTTGTCTGACCCTCGGAGCATTCATATATTATTAATGGGCCAAATGATTTCCCCTCACAAAATATTCATACCTGGCTGACGGGATGTCATGTCGGCGAGGTTTACAACAAATTTGGCCTAATAACAATCAGTTCAGGGAATCCTTTCCAGGGCACAGAGATAAGCATAGCCCCCAGGGGAGAAGGACATGTTCAGCCAGTGCCCTGGCACTGCCCTGTGGCACAGGTTAGTACTGCCAGGTAAATCACCGGCAAGCTCCCCCCCCCCCAATCACTGGCATCTCCCTCACCAAGTAAGCAGCAACCCGTTGTGGGATCACCAAATGCCCTACCCCTCCATTCAACACAGTGTCAGCCCCACATGCTACATGGCCCGCCCACCCACAGGAAACCACGACTGCCAATTCACTTTTAGCAATAGCGTCAAGCCGCACTGCCAGAGGCCTCCACGGTCAGTGGGAGCTGGGAGTTGTGGGTGGTCAGTGGGGCAGGCAGGCAGGGGCTGGATTGCCCTCCGTACGGGAACATAGGGTCCAATGGTTAGCATGGTGGCACCCCTACCCCTACCCCACCGCAGGGACTACCCCCCAGCCCCGATACCCCCATCCTCCCATCGGCGCCCACCCCCCAACTGGGGCTGCACCCCACGGTTGCGACCTCAATCCCCCCTAAGCACACGGGCAGCATGCCCAATGCTCCCGGGCTCATTGCTTGTGAGCGAAGATGGCTGCTGACCTCCTCGGCTCCCCACAGCAGCCCATCCTCCAGGTTCACATTTTTCAGCAGGGGTACTAATCGGCGCCAGCCTGACCACTTGCTGGGGAGGTCACTGAATATGGGGCAGCTTCTGTTAATATTATGACAATAGGGCATAAGTGGTAGTAATTGATTTCTCGTCACGCTACGGTGAGATCCTGATTTTGCCTACGGGAACGGGCCAGTTGCATCGCAGATGATTTGGCGTCCAGTGCAGTTCTCATTTTCCACCTCTCCCGCTATTCACCGGCCACATTTTGCTCAAGCGAGAGAGCAACAAGGCCAGAGAATCGCGCCCAGTATGTATTTGTGGGCTACTGACTGGGAGATCCTGGATCTGCTCCCACAGAGTTCTGGACGGGTGCAGAGGCATGGCCAACAGGTTGCTAGATGGTTTGGCCTTCAGCTGAGCTCTAATCTAAGGCAGCATACCCAGGTAGATCAACCCTCCAAAGTATAGAAGAACCTTTGAAAGTATAGAAACTAAACTGTCAGTAAGTGTACTGTAAACACCCTGTTTGATTAGCAAGTAAGAGAGTAGCTGTGAACACTGAATATGTGGTACCGTATTTCCCAGAGATTGAGTGACCCCCACAATTGCTACTGTATTCTCATTCACTGATGAGTTTCACCAAATTTGAGAAAACCAATTAAACTGTCAATATCGCTCTAATTGAGTAACATTTGTTCATTGGCAAATCATCCCTCCTGAGGGGTCTAATGTATTGGCGTCATGTCCGGACGTTGGCAGGTTGAATTTGGCATAGTTAATTTCACCAGCTTTAAACCCACACCAGCTCCCAAGCCTGCTTCCCCACCAGAAGGCCTTCAGACACAGCAAGAGGCCGAGGCCCATCATGCCTGCAGCGCAGTCTGTCTGAAATAAATCAGTCGCAGTCTTCTCCAATTTTTACTTTTAGTGCACCAATCAATCCCTGTTGAAAGTTACTGTTGATGCTGATTCCGCCAATCTTTCAGGCAAGCAATATATTCTGAATCAGCACAGCAGACTGAGGTAAAAAAAAAATCCTCACATTCCTCTCGGCTTGTCTGCCAATTATTTTCAATGTGTCCTCTGGTTACCAACCCCCCTGTCAGTATAAATAGTTACTCCCTATCTTCTCTGTTGCTGGCCCTCAGTGTCTGGGACAGGATAAGAAGATCAACAGTTCTAATTGTGAGAGGATGAAGGTCAGACAATTGTGACTGACGGGCATTCCTTGCAAGCACCCATCAGTCCATGACACTCGGGTTGTGACAGGCTTAGAAAACGTAACTGACTACTGTGAAGTTAGGCGACATCATTTACCTCACCGTTAATGCACATCAGCATGATGAATGCCAGATTTCCCAGGCAGATGAAGTGATTACAGCTTCCCAAACAAATTTGAATACATCTTTTTACTTTCACATCGTATGTGGAAAAGGCCTGTTCCTGTCAGGTGTTGGGGGGGATTCATCTATTATGTGATGCTGTTGACTGATCACCTAGCCTCATTGTTTGAAGAAGACAAAAGCCTTCCTTCCAGACTTGTCATTTTCATTTTCAGCTGTTTGGGAACAATATGACATACCCGAGTTGCTTTTGGAATGGAAACTGCACAGGAGACATAGTCCAAAAGCAATCTTTCAAATTATGTATTGATTGAGGCTCTGCAATGTATCTCCTCTGGGAAATCTCCTGCTTGACAGTGACTGCATTTATGTCTCGAGAGATGAACAATAAACAACAACAACTTCTATGAAACAGCACCTTTACTGTAATAAAAGGTCCCAAGGCACTTCACGGCAGCATTATAAAACCATTTAGGCCACATAGGGACATGTTAAGGCAGATGACCAAATGCTTGATGCATGGACACTGCGCTTGAACACTGAGGGAGGCAGAACCACAGTCGCAGTGGCCAACATTCGATTACCCAGGTGATGGACCCCAGCCCCGGGTACATGTCCATGGCCAAGTGTGCATGGGCAGGGCTTGTCGGGTGGGGGCACGTCTATGGGGATGGGGCAAGAGATTGGTGCTAGGCCCGCATCGCGGAACAAAGAGCCAGAGCTGCCATACTAGTTGTGTTCAAGGTATTTTAATGCTCCTCGTACTAGCGTACACTACTGCACACTATCCCAATGGCACCGTCCCACTATCCCACCCTCCCTCTCTCCCCAATCTACAAGCCTTCCACAACGCTCTCTCCCCCTCAATACACACTCCACTCCTTATCCCCCACCCACCCTCGCCTCCGCATGTGCCCTCAGTGATCCTCGATATGCTTGGCCTTCCTTGCTCCACTGCTACGTTTAGGTGTATTCCCAGAATGCACATCAGAGGTGGAGTCAGCCAGCTGTTTATCACGTCACGTGGCCTTCGATGTCCCTGGCGGGTGTCCTCTGGGGCCAGAGGGCTCCGGCTCACTTGACTGCGGCACATGTATAGCCATGCTGCCCTGTTCGAGGTGCTGGCTGTGAGACAAGGCCTCATCAGAGGGGTGGAACATGGGGGAGCTGGTGGCCACCGTCGCCACTCCTTAGGGAGGGTCCGTATTGACAGCCAGCGCCCTCTCCACCCGGTCAATGCCCATAGGGATCTGGGATTCACCTCGGGATGGAGGGGAAGCTAGTTCGAGCCCCAGCTTCCCCTGTGTCTGGCAGTTCCCTATGGTCTGCATCATGGTGTCGACGCCCTCGACAATGTTCCTCAGTGATTGGGCCATGCTCTACAGTGACTCGGCAATGCCTACCTGTGACTGGGAATTCTGTTGCAGAGGCTCAGCATCTGACTGGGACCCAGCTGGGTCCTGGGATCCAGCGGCCCTCCATCTGCTGTCTCACCTGGGGGTTCCTGCCTCTACCTGATGTGCATCAGCAGCAATGTGGTGCTCACCAAATTTTGCCCCAGAAGCCTGTTCACTAACGTTTCCCATGAGGTGCTAGTATCTGCTCCAGTGGAGCATGGGGATGACAGCTGTGACGCATTAATTGTAGCGCCCTCACCGCTTTCCTCCGAGTGGTCTCATGGGAGGCAGGGGAGGGGGTCACCCCAAATGGGCCGGCGCCATTGGCTGGTGGTCCGGCCGGAGAATTGACATGGTCTGTTGGGAGCAGGGTCAGTCTGTATGGCATTAACAACTCATGAGTGACAGTCCATCTGGGTGGGGCCTGGTGGATCCTCACCTCTGCGGCGTGCGCCAACCTCCGCATTGGTGACTGCTCTGTCCTTAGCCAGCCCCGTAACCTCCAGGTCCCGTTCCTTGAAGGTCATAAGGATTCCTGTGTCTGGCACACCTCTCCCTGTCCGAGGATGAGGTGTGGCCCTCCACCCGGTGATTGTGGGAGAGCTATTCCTGCTGAGACACAGAGAGGGCATCATTGGCAGGGTGTGGGGGCATGTGATGGGAGGGTTGGGGTGAAGGGAGTGTAGCATTATGCTTCTGATCGCCCTGGCACCCTTTCATTGCTGTGGGATGGATTTGGATTTAGATTAATTGTCACGTCTACTGAGGTACCAAGTGAAAAATTGGCGCGATTCTCCGCAAATCCGTCATGCCGTGAAGGCTGGCGTGAAACTGGCCGTGTTTCACGCTAGCCTCGGAGCCCCGTCCAGGGACCCGATTCTCCCCCCCGGGCGGGGCTACTATCGGGGCCGGGGGAATCACGGCGACGCGGAGTTAGCGAACGTCGCTAACTCCGCCCGCCAAGAGTCACGGCGGCTGACGCGCACGATGACGTCAGCCGCACATGCACGGGTTGGACGGCTCCAACCCGCGCATGCGCGGATGATGTCATCATGCAGACGTGTCAAACCCGCGCATGCGCGGGCCGTCATGCCCCTCAGTTGCCCCGCGGACTGATCCTGCGGGGCGGCGGAAGAACAAATAGTGCGCGGGTATCGGACCCGCTGCCCGCGATCGGTGCCCACCGATCACAGGCCCATGCCATCCTTGGCACGGCCGTGGTGCGGCCGTGCCAATCGGTGCCATGGTTGTCCGGGACGGGCACTTTGTGGCCGTTTTCACGAACGCTGAAAGCAGGTGTGATCGCGACCGTGAAAACGGCCGTAAACTCCGCGGGATTCGGCCCATCGGCCTGCGGAGAATCGCTGTTCGCCGTAAAAAACGGCGAGCAGCGATTCGTGTCGGGGGGCGGCCGGGGGTGGGGGGGGGGGAGAATAGCGGGAGGCCGTGAAAATTGTCGGGAAGGCCCTCCCGCTATTCTCCGACCCGTCGTGGGCAGCGGAGAATCGCGCCCATTGTTCTGCGTGCAGTTCAGACAGATCGTTCCATACATGAAAAACATACGACATACAATAAATACACAAAGTAAATATGTAAACATTGGGTGAAGCATATGGAGCGTCATACTACTCAGTAGAGAAGATCCTTGGAGAGATCAGTTCAGCCCATAAGAGTGACATTCAGGAGTCTGGTAACAGTGGGGAAGAAGCTGTTTTTGAATCTGCTTGTGCATGTTCTCAGACTTCTGTATCTCCTGCCCGATGGAAGATGTTGGAAGAGAAAATAACCCGGGTGGGAGGGGTTCTTTGATTATGCTGCCCACTTTCCCAAGGCAGCGGGGAGTGTAGACAGTCAATGGATAGGAGGCGTGTTCGCGTGATAGACTGGGCTGTGTTCATGACTGTAGTTTCTTAATGGTACCTCCCTCTGAGGTAGCCAGGTTAAAAAGCCACCGACTGACGGGTTGCCTGCAGGATATCAGACATTCTCAATCCCAGTGTGTCTCACAGATAAAATCGCATCATAAGGTTCTATTAAATGAGCACCCATTTGGCAAAATAATTTGAAATAATTCTCTGAAGTTAACTGAGACCAAACCCTGAAAAGCTGTCAGATCCAGAATAAATCTCTTGGGCCCTTTTAGTCGGACTATAATATCAAAATACTTCTATCTTTAAAATCATCAGCCTAAATTGGGTGGGGCAGATCAAATGTGCACAGTTCACTTGAACTGAAAGGACAATATTGGTCTGGCTCATTCAATTGACATCCATGACTGAATAATTTTCTTAATTGCTGTTTTATTCAACTTGTGTCAGTCAGTTAAAGTTGTGTGTAATATTGTTGGGACAATAGGAGTAAGGGCAATTACTCTAAGTGCTGGGTGGGTAGCAGTCATAGCATTAAACAACCAGAAGTAAATATTGAGTAACATAGCCATTCAGCATTGTCAGAGTATGAATCTGCTCTTCACTCACAGTGAGATGGATTTTGACTTTGTCCTTTAATGTAAACCAGGTGACAGTGAATTGCCAACCTGTTATATATATCTGCCATATAGTTAAATGTACCCCATTGTGTTAAATGTTTTGGATTTTTTTTAGTGCACCGTGATAAACACATTGAATGGGATTCTCTGCTTTAGGAACATTGGGCGGGATTCTCCATTGGCTGAAGCCGAAATTGGGAAACGCGATTGGCCGGAGAATAGTTTTCGGGGCCTAAAATTGCGGCGGGCGCTGATTTGATGCCAAATCGTAATTCTCCGTCAGCTCGACAGCGGCGTCAATGCATTCCAGAACGCATTTACAGTAAACACCTTTTGCTTATCTTTAGCGGGCCTGACCTGATATTCTCCAGGGCCTCCGCGATTCTCCACCTCCAATGGACTGAGTTCCTGACGGCGAGGTTCACTTGTGCTTTTAAAAATCGTGAAACCGGCTGTTGAGGGGGAGAGAGGGGGGTATGGAAAGCGTCCAACATTGCCGTATTGTGCCGACAGTTGTGCCACTGGCCGGGAGGGCTTCTGCCAGGGCTGGGGTTGGCCAGCAGGTGGGGTTGGGGTGGACGGACACAGGACACTATTGCTGCAGCCGGAAAGGCAGTCATGCAGCTGCGCAAACCGCTGACAGCCCACTGTGACCTTAGGGACACAGGTCATACGGGTGTCCTCCCCAGGTGCCCTCTGGGCCCAGCCGACCCATCAGCTGTATGGGTGTGCTCCAATACAACCAATGACATCTTGTTGGCTGGGGTGAATGTGTGTGGGGATTGTAATGTGTATGCGGCTGCTTCTGAGTTCTGGGGTAATGTATCTGGGGGGCATCAGGGAAGGAGGAGGGGGTAATCCACCTCCTTTTGAGGGAAAGAGTTCCAGAGATTCACTGTCCTCGGAGAAAAAGATTTCTCTTCATCCCTGTCTTAAATGTGTGACCCCTTATTTTTAAAACAGTGACCCCTAATTCTAGACTGTGAGGTATTCACTGGCTAACATGGGCAAAAATAGCTTCCATGCTTAAGCAAAAAGATTCATTTGGCTGCAACACATACATGTGAAATATTTTTAAACAGCATCAAGATTTCTAAGGTTAATCGAGCAAGAGAGAATTTGTCAGCATTTTGCCAACTCTCCGACAGATTCAAAATTGAAAATGGGAAGCAGGGTGGACATTGGTAACTACTGAGCTCCGGGGTAATGTATCTGTGGGTGGGGTACACCAAAGAGGCACTGGAAAGCCCCTTGGAAGTTCCCAAGTAGGTATTGAATGGCCAAACTTCCTTTCTGCCTTATAGAATTAACAGTGTAGAAGGAGGCCATTCGGCCCATCGAGCCTGCACCAGCTCTTGGAAAGAGCACCCTATCGAAGGTCAACACCTCCTGTTCTATCCCCATAACTCAGTAACCCCACCCAACACTAAGGGCAATTTTGGACACTAAGGGCAATTTATCATGGCCAATCCACCTAACCTGCACATCTTTCGACTGTGGGAGGAAAGCGGAGCACCCGGAGGAAACCCACGCACACACGGGGAGGATGTGCAGACTCCTGGGACCCTGGGGCTGTGAAGCGATTATGCTATCCACAATGCTACCGTGCTGCCCCACGGTAGCCACGGAACCATCCCAA
The DNA here is from genome assembly GCF_902713615.1 of Scyliorhinus canicula. Taxonomy (NCBI): domain Eukaryota; kingdom Metazoa; phylum Chordata; class Chondrichthyes; order Carcharhiniformes; family Scyliorhinidae; genus Scyliorhinus; species Scyliorhinus canicula. The sequence goes on from NC_052150.1 coordinate 49,874,180, forward strand.
GATGCGATTTAAATTGCAAACTTTGGATGATTCTGACTGTTACAGCAGTAGTTATGTTACAGCAATGGTTACCCAGAAAAATTCTGAATAGTTAAAACTACTTCTGGCTTCTGGATAACTATAATACTGACCCACACCGTTACCCAGGGACTCCACCCATCCCCCCATCCCCTTGACAACCCATAAACCATAGAACCTCTTCTACTATCCCTCGACTATCCCTCACCCCCAACAAACCCTCACCCCCCCCCCCCGACACTCGACAGGATCCCCTGACTACCCACCCGACCGTCCTCCCCAACGTCCGACTGCATACCCACGTCTACACCCCCCATACTCTGACTGGGCCACCCTCCCACCATGGCCCCTCCACACTCCCAACTACTCCCATGCCCCTGATTCTCCTCCCCACCCCCTTAATGCACACCCATGACTAAGCCCCCATACCCCAATTGCACCACCCACCAACTGCACTCCTCTCCACAAACCCGACTACTCCATGCAAGCGATTGTGCTCGACCCCCCCCCCCCCCCCCCTAATGCCTCGACACCCCCCCCACCACTGACTACTAATCCCCACTGAGCTGCCTCCTGGACCTTGAAATTATTTATGGTTACTAGTGCCATAAAAAAGGGGGGTATGTCCTCCTTCCTTCCAACTCTACAGTCCTGAACAAACGAACGTGAGAAACCACTGCACCATACAGATCTTGCCTGGCCTGAGTTGGATGATCGAGCGGGTGGCTAGCTCTCCAGGTAAGGAACTACGCACCAATGGCAATCCTGCTCAAAGTTATGGCCCATTAATTTTCCCAATCAGTCCAATGTGAAGTCTATGCATCCATCATTTACTACCAGTCTAGTGGGATTAGGGGCGGCACGGTGGCACAGTGGGTAGCACTGTTGCTTCACTGCGCCAGGGACCCAGGTCTGATTCCCGGCTTCGGTTACTGTCTGTGTGGAGTCTGCACGTTCTTTCCGTATCTGTGTGGGTTTCCTCCGGGTGCTCCGGTTTCCTCCCACAAGTCCCGGAAGAAAATGAAATGAAATGAAAATCGCTTATTGTCACTAGTAGGCTTCAATGAAGTTACTGTGAAAAGCCCCTAGTGCTGTGCTAGACGTGCTGTTAGGTGATTTGGACATTCTGAAATCTCCCTCAGTGTGTCCCAACAGGCGCTGGAATATGACGACTGGGGGATTTTTCACAGTAATTTCATCGCAGTGTTAATGTAAGCCTACTTGTGACAATAATAAAGATTATTATTACCTCAAAAATATTTCATCTGAATTCTGGTGATTAGTTAGCTGCTGGAAAAGTATTAAAATTGAAGTAGTACGACTCGCTTTCTGCGCCGGTTATTCAACATTATTGCTGCACAATAGCTCTGGCCTGGCCAGTAATAGAGGCTTTCAGCTTCCTTTAATGCATGTAGAAAAGAAAGGTATGTTGGGGTCTGTAATGATATGCAAACATGCAACCAATGAACACTCAGAATAGGACTCAACCAATGGGCGGTCAGGAGACTCAGAGGTGGCTTCACCACAAGGGGGAATGATATAAACACTATAAAAGGGATGAGGCACTCAAAACCTTCCTCTTTCCACAGACAGACATCTGGAGAGTTAGACAGGGTTGATCAGCAGTATCACACCCCAGCACATGGCTTAGAGCAAGCTGGTACAGTTGGACTGAGTTACTACAGTTAGATTAGCAGAGAGTCAAACTCATTTCAGAATTGTGTTAATAGTTCAATAAACACGTTGAACTCATTTCAGAGTCTGGAGCAAACTTTAGTTAAGACTGCATCAAGTAGCAGCCTGTGTTATCTGAAGCAGCATAACACAACATGATACCAGGAGTGACTGTTCAATCTATTTAGTTCAACTCAGCAAGATCCGTGACAACCAGCTACTGAATACAGGCACAATGGACAAGATTCAGGCTCCTCATCAGCTCAGGGCCACCGGCAATCTTAGTGCCAACTGGCGATCATTCAAGCAGAAATTTTAACTATACGTAGAAGCATCCGACTCAATGGCGCGACCGATGCTCGGAAGATAGCTCTTCTACACACCACTGCGGGTGACCATGCGATAGAGATCTTCAACTCCTTTCACTTTTCCGAAGGGCAGGACAAAACGAAGTACCAAACCATCCTGGACAAATTCGACAGCCACTGCGAGGTGGACACCAACAAAATCTTCAAGCGCTACATCTTCAAGCAGAGGATGCAAGGTAAAGACGAATCCTTCAACTCCTATCTAACTAACCTTAGACTGCTAGCGCAATCCTGCAACTGCGGTGATATCACTGACTCCATGCTCAGAGACAAAATCGTTTTTGGAGTCCACTCTGATCCTCTGCGAGAGCAATTGTTGAAAATCAAGCACGTGGCTCTGCCAGTCATGACTGAAACGTGTTCTGTGCATGAACACGCTAAAAATCGCTATTCACAGTACAAAATGGCAGAAAGTGAAAAACAAGCCACCCACAAGGTGGAGAGTGTTCCGGCAATCTCCCGGATGCAGCACCTCCACATTGACAAAAGTGGCCAATTCGCACGCTCTTCCCGGGGCCCGACGCATACGCGATGCGATCGGGAACACGAAGCGGCCGAAAACCACACTGCGCAGGTGCAGACGTCCGAGAACCACACCGCGCATGCGCAACGACGCACTGAGCCTGACGTGTGCGAACTGCGGCACCGCCCATTTTAAAAGAAACTGCCCTGCAAGAGGCAAATGCTGTTTAAACTGTGGGAAACCAAACCACTATGCAGCCCTGTGCAGATCTGCACCACCAGTCAGGAGCCAGCGCTCCCAATTCCAACAGCAGCGCATCAGAAGTGTGCAACACCGAATGCATGACTCTGATCCAGGCAGTGCGACAGATCCAGATGATGATGGATACCTGGACAACACTTACCGAGTGGGCATTATTACGAAGTGTGAATACGCCACACCGGACACATCGCAAGTCCAATCAATCCTGGCTGTGGATTCTGAGGACGAATGGCATGCAGTGATGAAGGTCAACCACTGCCCCATCCAGTTCAAACTGGACACTGGTGCCTCCGCCAACCAGATTTCACAGGTGGACTTCAAGAGAATGAAGAAGCCCCCCACAATCCTTCCAGCTGCCTGCAAACTCCTGGACTACAATGGAAACGGAATCAAGGCACTGGGGTCCTGCCATCTGCAGGTATCCAGCTGACACACACAAGCAAGCTTAGGCTTCGAGATTGTTAAACCAGACAGGGCGTCCCTGCTAGGTGCGCACGCCTGCAAGCAACTGAACCTCATTCAAAGGGTCTACACCACGACGCCGTCCCATTCGGATCTTCAGGCCAGCATTGACGACATCCTAACCCAGTACCCAGATGTATTTAGCGGGATGGGCACACTGCCGTACGAGTACAAGATTCTACTGCGCCCTGATGCCAAGCCAGTGGTCCACGCATCACGACGTGTCCCTGCTCCACTGAGAGAGCGCCTGAAGGCAGAGCTCACAAGTCTACAACAAAAAGGCATCATCTCTAAGGTCACTGAACCAACCGACTGGGTCAGCTCGATGGTGTGCGTAAAGAAGCCTTCGGGGGACCTACGCATCTGCATTGACCCAAGGATCCAAACAAAAACATTATGTGGGAACATTACCCCATCCCGAAGAGGGAAGAAATCACGAATAAGATGGCACATGCGCGCTTCTTCACAAAATTGGACGCATCCCAAGGATTTTGGCAAATCCAAGTTGAAGAATCCAGCAGAAGGCTCTGAACCTTCAACATGCCTTTTGGCAGATTCTGCTAGAACCGAATGCCATTTGGAATCATCTCGGCATCAGAGATTTTCCATCCCATCATGGAGCAGATAATGGAGGGAATAGAAGGGGTTAGTGTCTACATTGACAATATCATAATCTGGTCCACAACCCCAGAGGAACATATGTCGTGACTCAAGAAAGTATTCCGACGCATACATGAACATGGCCTCAAGTTAAACAGGTCCGGGTGCTGTTTTGGGACATCCATGCTGAAGTTCCTGGGCGATCAGATTTCGCAACACGGTGTGCGCCCGGACACAGACAAAATTAAAGCCATCTAGGCAATGAAAGTCCCCGAGGACAAGAAGACAGTCCTGCGCTTCCTGAGAATGGTCAATTTCCTTGGCAAGTTCATCCTGAATTTGGCCACACACACCACGACCCTACGCAACCTGGTGAAAAAATCAGCCGCCTTTGAGTGGAAGGCGGAGCACCGAACAGAGTGGCTGGAGCTGAAAGCCAAGCTCACCACTGCAACCCACCCTTGCATTCTTTGACCCAGACCGAGAGGCCAAGGTATCCACAGATGTGAGTCAGGATGGCATTGGGTCGGTGTTGCTTCAAAGCGACAACATGTCATCCTGGGTACCAGTAGCATACGCGTGATGGGCAGTGACACCCACTGAGATCAGATATGCGCAGATTGAGAAGCAGTGTTTAGGTCTTCTCACCGGCATCCTCAAATTTCATGATTAAGTCATGATTTACTGTTGAGACGGATCATAGGCCTCTGGTCCACATCATCCAAAAGTTGCTAAACGACATGACGCCTCGTTTGCAGAGAATTCTGCTCAAACTCCGGAGGTATGATTTCAATTTGATGTACACACCTGGCAATGAGCTCATCATTGCCAATGCCCCGCTCTATCAACTCACCCAGTGAACCACTGGAGATCATCCAGCACATTGAATTGCAGGTACAACTGTGTACAAGCACTCTCCTGGCAACAGATGAGAAGATCGTTCTCATCCAAGAAGAGACGGCCAAAGACCTCCTGTTGAAGCGAATCATTCACAATCTCAGCAATAGCTGGCAGAAAGGGCAATGTCCTCAATTCCACAATGTCAAGGACGACCTGACGCTGATCGACGGCATCCTGCTCAAGCTGGACAGGATAGTCATCCCGCTACGTCTCCAGTGCATGGTGTGCGGCAGATTCATGAGGGACACCTGGGCGTAGAAATGTGCAGACGCAGGGCCCAGCAAGCTGTCTACTGGCCCGGCATAAACCAGGACACCACGGACATGGACTGCGAAGCCTGTCAGAGGTTCCAACCAGCGCAGAGCAAGGAGACACTCCAACCGCATGATCACGAGAGCTCTCCGTGGTCCAAGGTCAGCATTGACCTATTTCACGTGAATGGTCGCGACTATATCTTAATCATCGATCACTTTTCGAAATATCCTGAAGTGCTGAAGCTGCCAGACCTCACCTCATGAACCGTCATCAAAGCGTGTAAAGAGACATTCTCACGGCATGGCATTCCGAACACCGTCATGAGCGACAATGGCCCGTGCTTTCATAGTCGAGGATGGTCCACGTTTGCCAAGAGCTACAATTTCAGGCATGTCACCTCCAGCCTGCACTATCCGCAGTCCAATGGCAAAGTCGAAAAAGGGGTGCACATCGTTAAGCAGCTCATCCGCAAGGCCTCGGACTCCGCTTCCGACATACACCTTGCACTACTTGCGTACCGGGCGACACCCTTGTCCACTGGCATGTCGCCAGCTCAACTGCTGATGAACAGGGACCTGCGGATTCGCTTCCAGCCATACACCTGCCCAACCTTGATCACCTCCCGATGCTGCAGAAGATGCAGCAGCTTCACAACAGCCAGAAGCAGAGCTATGCCACCGATCTGGACATGCTATCCCCGGCAGACACAGTCAGTATCAAGATACCGGATGGTGGGTGGTCTGCTCCGGCTGTCGTTGTTAGACAGGCTGCGCCCAGATCCCATGTCATACATATGGCTGTTGGCTCCATTGTGCGAAGGAATCGAAGGGCACTGCGAAAAGCTGTTTGCCCACAACCACTTTCTCCTCCATTTCCACATGTCGAATTGCCACCTCCAGACACCTCGAACCACAAGGCCACCAGTCGTGCCTCCCACTCGCCTGTCAAGACACTGTCATCCCCTCTACCACCTCTCCGGCGGTCAACGAGGATCAGACGCAAGCCTCAGAGACTGGACTTATGAGCATTTGTTTTGTTTGTTCTGCTCTGTATTCCTCAGTCAGTCACATTAGACAGACACATTCACATGTATATACATCCAAAAAAAAAGGGGGGAGATTTCATGATATGCAAACATGCAACCAATGAACACTCAGAATAGGACACAACCAATGGGCAGTCAGGACACTCAGAGGTGGCATCACCACAAGGGGGCATGACATAAACACTATAAAAGGGATGAGGCGCTCACACCCTGCCTCTTTCCACAGACAGACATCTAGAGAGTTAGGCAGGGTTGATCAGCAGCATCACACCCCAGCACGTGGCTTAGAGCAAGCTGGCACAGTTAGACTGAGTTACTACAGTTAGATCAGCAGAGAGTCGAACTCAATTGAAAACTGTGTTAATAGTTCAATAAACAAGTTGAACTCATTTCAGAGTCTGGAGCATCCTTTAGTTAAGACTGCATCAAGTAGCAGCCAGTGTTATCCGAAGCAGCATAACACAACAGGGTCAACCAGCTTTTCGGCCCAGTAACCAGGGGCGGGATTCTCCGACCCCACGCAGGGTCGGAGAATTGGCGGGAAGCGGCGTGATTTCCGCTCCCGCAGGTCTCCTAATTCTCCCGCCGGTAAAAAACCGGCGTTGTGCAAATCCCGCCGGCAGCCTGTGAAAACAGCTGGCGCCGGCGGGATTTCATTTTTTTAAAACTCACCTTTAAATCTCCGGCCCGGATGGGCCGAAGTCCCGCCGCTGGGAGGCCTTCTCCCGCCGCCGAGGTGTACACCACCTCAGAAACGGCGGACTCAGCGGCGCGAGCGGGCCCCCGGGGTCCTGGGGGGGCGGGGGGCGATCGGACCCAGGGGGGTGCCCCCACGGAAGCCTGGCCCGCGATCAGGGCCCCCCGCTCACTCCGCGGGGCAGTGCCGTGGGGGCACTCTTTCTCCTTCCGCGCCGCCACGGCCTCCGCCATGGCGGACGCGGAGGAGAACCCCGCATCGCGCATGCGCCGGCAGTGAGGTCAGCGGCCAGCTGCCGCTGACGTCACTGCCGGCGCATGCGCCGACCGCCGAAAGCCTTTCGGCCAGCCCCGCTTCCGACTGCGCCGGGTGTTTGCGCCAGTCTACCGGTGCAAACTGCTCCGGCGCGGGGCTGGCCCCCAAAGGTGGGGAGAATTCCCCACCTTTGGAGGAGGCGCGACCCCTGAGTGGTTGGCGCCACTCCCCTACGCCGGCACCCTCCGTCACGCCGGGTAGGGGAGAATCCCGCCCCAGATTGGAGTTCCTGACTGGAAAAAACAAAGGCCAGAATTACCCCCTGTTGGTTAACAAATGAGCAAGTGCTTAATGTGTTCACTTGATGGGCGGGACTCTCCATCTCGCCAGCCTGCCAATGGGGTTTCCCATTGTGGGCAGCTCCACGCCATCGCGAAACTCCGGGTTGCCGGCGAAACGGAGAATCCCGACAGCGGAGAATCCAGCCGGTACTCCTCCATCTACATGTTAGAGAGGCTAGTTCAAAGAAGAGAAGTATGCGGCGGGATTCTCCGTTTCTGAGAGTTGACGCCGGGGCAGAGTTCGTGGGGTGGGATTCTCCTTTGGTCGACACCGGAACCGGGAAACGCGATTAGGCAGAGACTTGGGTTCCAATAGCAAAATCGCGGTGGGCATTGATTTGGCGCCAAATCACTATTCTCCGTCACCTCGACAGAGGCGTCATTGCGTTCCGGAATGCCCGAAAAGTAAATACCGTTTGCATATCATCAGTGGGCCCGACCCAGTATTCTCCGGGGCCTCCGCTATTCTCCTCTTCCGATGGGGCGCGTTCCGACGGTGTGGTCCACTTGTGCTTTTAAAAATCGTGAAACTGGCGTTGTGGCTGGAGAGGGAGAGAGAGGGGAGGTAAGACACAGCCCACCGACCTGTGGGCTGCCGGGCCGACCAGGCTGGCTGGGGGGAGGGGGGGGGGGTGTGTCCTGCCAGGGCCGGGCCACACTGACCAGGCTGGCTGGGGGGGGAATGGCCTGCCAGGGCCGGGGGGCAGGGGTGATGGGGGAACAGGCCGAGTAGCCGGGGTGGCCCCCCCCCCCAGGGGACTGGGGCGGTGTCCAGCTACAGACCGCCATTGGGACGGCCTGCAAGGCAGCCATCTTGTTGCGCACCAACTGAACACTCACCTTGGCCTCTGGTTCTGCTAGTGTGCAGCAATGATGTTGGTTCTGCAGAGTGACACTCCTCGGCTGGGGGGTTGGCTCCTGGGTGACAGGGGTTATCCACTGCGACCTTGGCTGATGACACCTATCCGGAGGCCACAGGCCGATGCAGAGACCCGCTACAATGACTCCCTTACAGGGACCAGGTCTGTAATCACGCGGTGTTTCGGCCTCCTGAAGATGCGGTTCAGGTGCCTGGACCACTCTGGAGTTGCCCTCCAGTGTGATGCGTAGATGGTCGCCCACATCGTGGCGGCCTGCTGCGCCCCCCACAACATCGCGCAGCAGGGAGGTGATGTGTTGGAGGAGGAGGTGAAATACCAGGCCTTGTCTGACGAGGAAGATGCGGGGGAGGGCGAGGATGGACAGCACATGGGACCCAGGGAGACAGGGGAGGCCGTACGACGTGCGCACCATGGACAATGCACACGGGACACTCTGGCGCCTCCAAGTTCACACCCACACCACCTCATCCCCCCCTCCCAGCCAGCTCAGACCAGTCCATCCCTCACACCCATCTGACAGAGCACCAAAACAGGTTGTAACAGTGGTAACAGGTGTTTAATGTGAACAAATATTCACAGATTTGGGCCCTAGGGCCTGTAAGTGAACTGTGCCTTGCACCTGTGCCAACTTAACTAGTGTCTAACTTTCTGGCCTTACAGACGCTAATGCTACATCTAGGTATTTCCCCAGACAGTACAGCAGGAATGGAGGCGGCCTGCTGTGATTCCTACCCTGCGACCTGGGTTCCCTTTGGCCGGCGTCTTCTGGGGCAACTGGGCCTGGATGAGCCCTGCTGCTGCTTGAGTATCCCAGGTGGTATGATGCCACCCTGTTCTGTCCGCTGCCCACCAGATGCACCAGGGACAGGAGGTGGGTGGGGCATCCGAGGTGCTGTGGTTTTCCAAACCTCCCCTGTGGGAGTCACCGGCATGGACCCCATGACCTCCTCCTCCCTTGGTGTGCACGATGGCCCCCGGGCTACTCCATGGGACAGGGTGCGAGCAGATCTAACTGTTGAGCCTCCCCCGCCACCTGGCGCTGCCAGTCCTGGAGGCCCGCTCTGGTCTCAACCAGGGTCCACACACTCATGGCCATGGAGCACAGGGAGTGGTCAATCTCCATCTGGGACTGAGCCACGTCGCTCTTTGAATGTGCCATCACCTTCTGGGCTTGTGTCACATCATCCAATCACCGAGCCATCTCCCTCTGGGACTGGGCCACCTCCCTCTGTGTCTGCGCCACATTGGCCAGCACCTTGCCGCCGATGTTCCCAGCCATGGCCTATTGATACTGAGCCACGCTCAGGAGCACTGCTGCGATTTCCAGGTGGCTCTGGCACATGGCTGCTTGTGAGGCGGCAGCCCTGTCCTGGGCCTCGGCCAGTGCCTGCACAGAATGCCCAGGCCTTGGACATGCTGATCCATAGCCAAAACCCTTGCCTCCAATGCCTCCACAGCGGACGCCACCTGTGTGGTGTTGGCCTGGATGGCACGCATTGTCTGCACCACCTCCTGCTGCCTGCAGCTGGATGCTTGCCGACAACCCCTCATCCAGTCCTGGCTATATAGACCATAATTGATGGGACTGTTTGTTTCAGAAGTCCAAAATCCAGTCTGGATGGCAGCTAGTTCCTGGGGTCGGCCTGCCCTCCGACCATCCACCCCTTCGGGTGTTCCTACTTCCACCTGATGTGCCGGAGAAGCTGTGTGGGGTGCCCCAGATCGTGTCCCAGGAGCCACTTCACTGAAGTGCCCCTCCAAGGTGAGAGTCTCTGGGATGGTTGAGGGTGTTGGAGACAGCTGTGACGGAAAGTCATTGTCATCCCCGGACGCAAGCTCCAGGATCTCCCGAATCTCAGGCCAGGGGCTGGTATCCTAGCTGCTCCCAGCGCTGCTCGGCTCACGGGGAGGCTCCAGCTGTGGCACTGGCTGGGGGCGGGGAATGCCTGATGGACCCACCCCATCCCCAGCAGGTCCTGTAAGGCACAAGACGAGACGCATGATTAGACTATGGGCCGGGGGAGTGGGGGTGAATGTATGGGTGGGGTTGGCGGGTGGTGGGATGGACTTGGTGTTAGATGAGGGTGGTGTGGGGATAGTGTTGGGATGGTGTAGGGTGAGGGTGGTGTGGGGGTGAGGGTTGTGTGGGGATGAGGGTCGGGTGAAGGTGGTGTGGGGGTGAGGGTGGTACAGGGGTGAGGATGGGGGTGGTGCAGGGGTGAGGGTGGGGTGGTGCGGAGGTGAGGGTGGTGCGGAGGTGAGGGTGGGGGTGAGGGTGGTGTGGAGGTGGCGTGGCGGTGATGTGGGGGTGAGGGTGGTGTGGGGTTAAGAGGGTGTTGGGAGTGGTGTTTGGAGTGGTGTTGGGAGCGGTGTTGGGGGTATGTGTGGGGAGGGGGTACAGAAAACCACTGTGTTTGACAATCCATTGCATGCAGCACAGAGGGTGGATAGTTAGTGGCCTCAGTCGCCAGGGTATCCGGTATGGGTGCCGGCATGTCGTTCAGGGTGGGGGTTCGGCTACCCTCCGGGTGGGGGGATGTCAGGTTATGGGTGTGTGGGACGGGGTTGGTGCCAGGAGCACAGTGCTACCTACTCACCCTGGCGGCCCTGAGGCACCGCTGGCCGGTCCAGACGGTGTTGCCCACAGCACTGACCGCCTCTGCCACCTCTGCAAATGGCAGCTGGCAGCCTCCTTCCCAGGGGTACAGGGTTATCCACCTCTCCTCCACGACATCCAGGAGGGTCTCAATCTCTGCGTCCGCGAAATATGGGCCCGCACATTGTGCTGCCATCTTGTTGGCTGGGATGGTGTGTGTGGGGAGCGAAGTGTGTATGTGCGGCTGCAGCTTGTCAGCCGCCTGAGTGTCAATGATGAAACCGGTGAATCCGGCACCATTTCTCATTGGAATCGATTGTGTTCCACGTGGCGCCGGTGCCAGCCCTTTAACAGTAGCGGAATCGGTCGAGGAGCGGCACCAGTTTTGCTTTCGTGGAAGTCCACGAATTCTGCGGCAACACTCAGAGACGGAGAATCCCCCTGTTTTGTCGTTATTCCCAGCAATTGTACTATTCTAACGCAGAACTTCGGAATGCCTAGGTACCAAAGAACATTTCTATATTTCAGTCAGTAATGAGTAATCCAGAGGCTGATGCTCCAGTGACATGGGTTCAACTCCCACCATGGCAGCTGGCGGAATTTCAATTCAGTTCATAAATCTGGGATATAAAGCTAGTTTTTAAGCGCTCTACTTACCACACACTCACTGCTGCTACCAAGATAGCTCAGAGAAGACCTGCCCCCCCCCCAAGATCAGGTATCTGAGGTGGGCCCACAGCTCCATGTCAGTGAGGAGCGGAGGGACACCCTCTTCCCCATCATGGGTCGCAGACTCAAGCCTGCCCTACTGAACACTGCCTGCGAGGTGGTGGCAGAGGCACTGTGAATCTCATCAGGAAGAGACAGCTGATGGTCCGGAGGGGTGGGGGGTGTGGGTCACTGGTGAGGCCTCTGTCCTGAGAGGGGCGGAGAACCAGGGAGGGTTCCAAAGCCGGTGTTGCAGGTGCCCTCTGGCTGGGGTGAGCTCTGCTGATTCCCTGCTTCCTCTGCCTTGGGGCAGCGCTTCTGAGGAATGCCAACACCTGGTGGGATCCTAATTGAGCTTAGCCCTTGATGATACAGCTGGGGTATGAGAGTGGTCAGAGTGGCAGCCTGGGTGGGCTCCCAGGTAACCAGAGGTCTTTTGAGCATTTAAAGATCACAGGCAGCTCTCAGCAGTGTGAGCAGCCAGGAGCCTGTAAATAGCACCAAAAAGATGCGTTTAAAAGACAGACTGCAGCAATGGCGAACTGAGCCAGGTCACTCCAATCCCGAGGGAGACACCCCAAGTCCACAGACTTGGCACAAAGTCACTACCCACTACTGCCCCCAGCCTGTGAAGCCATCCCCAAGAAAGCCCGACAGGTTTCAATGCTTTTTCAGTGTTGTTTCAGTGGTTTTGTTAGCTTCCTGCTACCCCACCGCAGCCATGGCGCCCAGTACCTGTTTGTAAATACTTGTAGTAATTCACATCCGTGAGAGGAGCAGAGCATCGTGGAAGAGCGGACCATACTGTGTCCAACCCACTAATCACAGTTAAATGCATGCAAATGCCGGTTTTGCATTCCATCGCCGGCGCGGGGCGTAAACTTTGTTATCGCCACCAGCGAGGGATCACAGCATGGTGTCCGAATCCCCCAGACGGGATTTGGGCCGAACGCCCAATTCTCCGCTCTATCTCGGCAGTTTGTGGCATCGTGAGGTGGGGAATTCCACCCAATATCATGTTAGGGAACTTTGCTTGTGCTGTAGAGGAGAGTTTAAACTAGCTTAGCAGGGGAAGACAAGCAAAGCTGGAAATAGAAGGCAAAATAAATTAGTAAATGAATATGAAGGTGAATGAAGGAAAGACTCGAAAATTGACAGCAAAGAAATTGTTCAGTGATTCGTGATGTTTACTTCAATGCAAGGAATCTAAGGTATAAGGCAGAGGAGTTGAGGTTGTCATCATAAAATAGCTGCCAGTGTCTGAACACTGCGTGATGTCGGTTAAGGTTAAGTGTGTGAGTGAGGTGAAGCATATAAATGGTTCTTCATAATTCTGGCACTGACCTCCTCCTCTATCCCTTGCCACTTCTTTCTGAGCATGTGTCTGAAGGGCTTCCACCCACCTCCCATTCCTTCTACCACCACCATCGCCCCCTCCCCCATCCCACAAACACCTCCACCCATCCTCCTCAAGGGTTAGGGCGTCTCTTCTTCTTTCTAGCTTGTCCACAAACCCTCCAGAGCAGTATCTGAAAACCTTGGCATCTGCACTCTCCCATGGTCAGCCATTGTTGATTGTTGCACAGCACATTATTCCCAATGATCTCAGCACCAACAGCAGCCACTTACTTCTTCTATCAGAGGTACAGGCTAGCTTCTTTAAGCAGTGCAGTGCAGGTTAACTTTAAGTAGGGGCTAGGCACTCATGTTACGAGGCCCTTGATGCACGCAGCCAATGAATGGCATAGGGAGCTACATAAAAAAATGAGAAAGCGGCATGAAGCTGGCATCCTGCCAGCATTTCAGTCAATGGGCATGGGTTGATTGCACTTTGTGACCCTTGCAACCGATTTTGGGTGTTATCCAATTTAACGCCAGCCATCGTTCCTTTCCCAGCATTGAGAAGTAAATGTAAAAACTTAAAACCTGGATTTTGCTGTTGCCAGAACTTCGATCTTTTGTTTTTCTTACAGTAAAAAGGGGTTTTCTGCAGCCGTTGAACGTATATAGTATATACATAGTAGACAAAAAAATAGAATAATCAACAGAGTACATTGACAAAATGGTACATCGAAACAGTGATTGGTTACAGTGCGGGACAAGGGACCAAACAAAGCAAATACATGAGCAAGAGCAGCATAGGGCATCGTGAATAGTGTTCTTACAGGAAATTTGTATGGGATTTTATCTCCCCGTACTAGAACCTTAACCATCTGAAAGGGTCAAATTAAACTGTGGAAGTTGAGTCAAGGCTCTATTTGATTTGTGATTTTTTTTGCCTCTAAAACTTGGGTGATAAAAAATAGAGGTGGCCAGTATTGTTAATCTAGCTAGATTTTCATTAATTTGTCAAAATGAACTCTGCCTGCACTTTAGAATGGAATATTATTTTAGCATTCAGTTCGACACAACGTTGTGAACCTGAGAGAAATAGGATTGTACATGATCTAGCTCAGTGGGCTAGACAGCTGGTTTGTAATGCAGACCAAGGCCAGCAGCACGGGTTCAATCCGTACCAGCCTCCCCGAGCAGGCGCCGGAATGTGGTGACTAGGGGCTTTTCACAGTAACTTCATACTTGTGACAATGAAAGATTATTATTATTATTACTTTTTTCCTCTCTGATCATTTAGAAAGGTTTACTTTCAGAGTGAAACATCAAATTGGACCACATTTAGAAAGGAAAATGAATAACATTAACAAATGTGTATCAACTGCTCAAACCAGATCCAGGACAGGCTGCCAAGGCCCAAGAGAGGGAAATGCATCCGTTTCTAATCACCTGTGCTTTCGGGGGACCGGCTTTGGGAAGCACCACCCCCTCTCGAATGACTGCCTCATGCTTAAATGTGCTCGCAAACAAGGACACTGTGGGTGCCCTGCTCCAGAACAAAGTTCCAGCGCCCGATTGTCCTGGAGCGAGAGCCCGTGTCCATGTGGTCATTTGTTTTGACAGCCAAGGTGCATTCTGGGCAATGTAGCCCACGCTTGGCCCTGCGTGCACCCTCCCACGCAGGCTACAGCCCACTAAATGGCCACTGGATGGTGAGGCTTGGAGACACCAAGACTGCAGCAACAGTGAGGCCCAGAGCAGCTGAGTGTTCGACAGAGCCGAACTATGCCTCAGCGATATTAATCTCCAAACCTCCCAAGCCCCGGTGTGAGTGCCAATTGTGAAAGACTGCAGCTGGACATAATCTAGTAGGATGTAAAAAGGGTCAGAGATTGATGCAGTTCAATGTAAATAATTGTGAAGTGATAGATTTTGGAATAATAATAGGGAAAAGAAATATAAACCTCAAAGATGTTGGGGGGGAATCTCGAAAAATGACTAAGGGCAGGACGCGACGCGCCATTCGCTGGCAGCGGGATTCTCTGCTCTCACCACTGTCAATGGGAATTCTCATTGAAGACACCCCACACTGCCGGTGGGTCAAGAGAATCCTGCCGATGTAAACAGGTGGAGAATTCCAGTCTTAGCATCAGTTTGGGTGAGTAAACCGTTGAGAATCCCGTCGGCTGTTCTGGCACGATTCTCATTGCAATCCACCCACACTTCAGGCTGGATTCTCCCTTCTGCAGACCAAGTGCTCCCGCTGGAGTAGAATCACGTCTCCACTGACACTAGAAGAGGTGCTGAGGAGCTATTCCCTCTCCTTTTACACGGAAATTTATGCATGGAGGCGAGCTCGCGGGATTCCATCGGAATCCCGGTATCAGGCTACCATTTTGTGCGGGCGGCCTGACACTTGGATCCGGCAGCTTCCCTACCCCCTCCCCTTCCCTCCTCCACTCCTCTAACAAGGAGGGGCATCCTCTCCCCCACCACCACATCAATTCATCTTTTTTCACAGCAGAAAGTACTTAACTGCTTTTAATGCGGTGAGGAACAATCATAGTAAGTGTTTAGAAGCATTGTGGTTAGCATGAAAGCAGGGTGATTAAGATGCATCCAAGCATGAAGGGAAAGATAATTAAACAAGCCTCCTAATCACCTGTCTCTGGACTGGTAAAACTGTCAATCAATGGCTAGTGCAATGTATTGCTGTGTGGAATTGAATGGAAGAAATGCATTCCAAA
Source organism: Scyliorhinus canicula (assembly GCF_902713615.1). NCBI lineage: Eukaryota > Metazoa > Chordata > Chondrichthyes > Carcharhiniformes > Scyliorhinidae > Scyliorhinus > Scyliorhinus canicula. Next base: position 49,889,783 of record NC_052150.1, read on the forward strand.
GGCTGTCAAAGGATTTGAAGCCCTTTTAAGTGTATTTGGCTTTCAGGAAACCTGAGACACTTGTCACGGCTGCCGCTTTGAACACTTTTGCCTGTGGCAGCAGATGTTAGGGAAGGGTTAATGCAGTGTTTTTCACTCTACTGCCTGGACTGCTCTTCAGCTTTCAGACAGAGGTGACCGATGGGGGTCTCTGGCGGGACCTCTTTTGACAGGTCTCTGGTGGGTGGCCTGATGGGCACCTTGTTCGGGGGTCTGATGGGAGGGATGGGTGGTCTGATAGGGTCTGACAGGGTCTGATGACGGAGCTGAGGGGGGGGGGGTCTGATCGACTGCCTGATGAAGGGCCTGGGTGAGTTCTGGGGGGATTGGGCCACCTTCATGCGTGCATGCTATGGGAGGGTGACCTGTTATTCCCGTGGTGGGAGGGTTGGATGCCCCTACTTGTCAGTGGTGGAGGAGGCAAGATTAGCGCTGTTGGGGGAGGGGACCCACCTCCAGAATTCGGGATCAGGCCACCCACTCAAAATGGCAGCCCAGAATTCCGCCAGAATCTGCCGAGCTGGCCTCCATGCATAAATTAGCATGGTGAAGGAGAGGGAATTGCTCTTGGGCACCACTCTGGGCTGCAGCGGAGACCGATAGCGAGTCTCCGCTGGCAGGAGCACTTAGTCTCCAGAACGGAGAATCCAGCCCGTGGTCTCACCCATACCCCGCACAGTTGCAGTAAAACTTTCCACTCTAATACTCCAACCCCCTTGAAATAAGGGCCAACATTTCACCAACCTTCCTGATTACCTGCTGGACCCGTGTGGCGCTTTCTGTGTTTTGTGAACAATTACCCCCAAGTCCCTATGTGTTGCAGCTTTCTGCAGTTTTTCGCCTTGTAAATAATACTCAGTTCTTTTGTTCTCCCTTCCAAAATGAACAACTTCATGTTATATCCCGACAGATGCTGCCAGACTTGCTGAGATTTTCCTGCATTTTCCCTAACTTCATATTATACTCCATTTGCCAACTTTTTCCCCACTTACTTAACCTAGTAATATCTCTTTGCACACTGTTTGTATCCCTCTCGGAACTTGCCTTTGCACCTATTTTTGTGTTGTCTCTAAATTGGGCTGCAGTACATTCGCTTCCTTCCTCTGAGTCATTAATATATGTTGTAAACAGTTGCGATCCCAGCAGCGATCCCTGTGGAACGCCACTGGTTACAGGTCACGAACCTGAAAAAGAACCTTTTATCCCCACTCACTGGGGTGGATTCTCCGCCGCCCACCGCCGATAGTGGGGACCCGATGTGGCGGAGAAACCGGGATCGGCGCTGGGCATCATCGGGCGCTGATCGGAACACAATACACCGCCCACCCTCTGGCGGCAGGAGGTTATAAACTAATGCAAATGGGTCTTAATAACCCAAATCTCATGGTAAGAAACAGCTCAATATTCCTTCTCTGAAGGTGAGACAGGGTTACACAAAGTGATCTCACAATGATTCTTTCTTGTCTGCCAAACGGGACTTCGTAATGGAACGCTAGATTTATGAATAGATTATTAAAGTGTGGGTAATCTTTCCTGGCTGACTGGTTGGCTGTTTGGACATGAATTACACAATGAATGGCCGCAAACTTGGAAGACTCCAACAGCCTGGAGTCAAAGAAATGATGTAGAGGACTGACAAACACAAGTGTCACCTGTGAGGTTTTATTGAGTTTAAAACTGCACTCAGATGATTTCCATGTCATAACAAATTTCAGCCTCAGCCCCGAGACAGATTGCCAATTTGGGTTGTTCATTGAGCTCTGTCATTGCCGGATACTCTGCTGGAGCCAAGGTCAAACCATTGAGACATCACTGTATGAAAGAAAATCAAGGCAGCACGTTATTAATATACAGCTGACCTCAAAGGCAATTCTGTTTCCTCTTCCCAGAAAATAAATGCCTACAGTTAAATCAGCACTGCACAGATAACCACAGGAAGTCGTTCCAATACCAAGACTGGTTAGTGGTATTCTAATGAAAGATAGTTCACATACACCATCATGTTGTACTTCTTCGGAATGATTGAGCATCTCATATTAATATTTTATGGCTGGAACACAAGAAATCTTCTTCAAGGTGTACAGTATTTTTATTGGCCACCCAAGCACCAGTATCCAAAACGGTGTCTATGAAAAGGATCGTATTCTGATGCATTACTCTTCCTGTTTGAAGTTTTGGTACAAATTCATACTCGGGGGGGGGGGGGGGGGGGGAGTGTTGCTGTCGAAGCCAACAACCATTGCCCATTCCTAGTTGTCCTTGAAAAGATGTCAATGGGCTACCTTCTTGAACCCCCTGCAGATCTTGTGGTGTAGGTGCTCCCACCGTGCTGTTAGATTGGGAGTTCCAGGATGTTGCCCACTCAGTCTCAGCTTCAGTCTCATATCCACAATTGCTCATTTCACTGCCCATTTGTGAGCAAATCCAGTACTGTCAAAATCGTATGACCATAAGACATAGGAGCAGAATTAGGCCATTGGGCTCTACGGGTGGCCGTGCCGCTATCCAAGTTGTTCCAGTACAACTACTGCACAGTCTTCCACCCGATGATGGGGAAAACTGCTTGGGTATGGCTTATCCACAAAAACGCAGGAAAATCCATTCCAGTCAGGTACTGCTCCATCATCATCACCTTGGGATCATCAAGTGCTGGAAGGTGTTGCCAACAGTGCCATCAAGCAACACTTCTCAGCATCAACCTGTTCAGTGCTCGGTTTGGGTTCTGCCAGGGCCACTTGGCTCCTGACCTCATTGGTCTGAGAATGGGCAAAAGAGCTGAATTTCAGAGGGAAGGCGAGTTATTGCCCTTGACATCACAGGTGTGTTTGTTGGAGGCTTATCGTCTCCATAACAAGATATTGTTTCAGGAGTTACTTTAGGGTAGTCTCCTTGGCCTAACGATCTTAAGCTGCTTCATCCACGACCCTCCCTCCATCCTGAGCTCTGTGTGGAGATGTTTGCTGATTGGGGTGGTGAGTGCCTCGAACGAGGTGCCAGGGGAGGTTATGGAAGCAGATACATTAATGGCGTTCAAAAGGCATCTTGACAAATACATGGCTAGAATGGGAATGGAAGGATACGGCACTAGGAAGTGCTGAGGTTTTGACCAAGGGTGGTATCATGATCGGTACAGGCTTGGAGGGACGAAGAGCCTATTCCTGTGCTGTATTATTCTTTGTTCTTGGAGTCTGCTCTGCCATTAAATCATGGCTGAGGTGTTTCTCATTCCCATTCTCCTGCTTTCTCCCCATAATCCCAGAGAACTCAAGGTAACTCCATGAATTATCACTTGATAGTCTCCGCCCTCCGGAGAATCGCGTCCTGGCGTCGGGGCAGTGTGGCACGATTCACGCCGGTCACGGTGATTCTCCAACCCGGCCTCAGGGTGAGAGAATCCCGCCCATAATATCACACACATATAAGAATAGTTTTAGTTTATGTAATAATAATAATAATAACCTTTTATTGTCACAAGTATGAAGTTACTGTGAAAAGCCCCTAGTCGCCACATTCCGGTGCCTGTTTGGGTAAGCTGGTACAGGAATTAAACCCATGCTGCTGGCCTTGTTCTGCATCACCAACCAGCTTTCTAGCCCACTGAGCTAAACCAGCCCCTAATTATGGTATTTTGTTAGTAAGTTTCTTTTGGTGAAATAAAGAATTGTGATTGTTTAAACTGAAATTTTTGTCTTGGGGTTGTAACTCGATACCACTGACAAATGTGTGGGATGTGCGTCCGGACACTAATCAACAGAATTGGCGACCCAGATTGGGCTCAGCTGTGATCCGTCTAGTTAAAGAGGTTCCGTCAAGTCCGAACTTGAACGTAACTGACCAGTGCACAATATCGAGCAACATGCTAATGGCCACAAACTCAAAACCAGAATGGATGCAGGTACGGCGTGCATATCTGGATAAGAAGTGGCCACAATGTGCTGCTTTCCCGGTTCCAAGAATGGAAGTAAGGTGTGGGAGGCAACCCTGAAGCTGCAGGGTAAAATGCAAAGGGGCTGCATGGACCATCCATGATGCTGAACTGCTACTTAGAGAGAGACAATTTGGAACAGAAAAATAAGACATTAGAAGAAGAAAATCAGAAGAGAGGAGTTAGAAAATGAGCTTCAGTCGCTGAAGTGAATGAGCATAGTTCAGTTATACATATGGCTAACTTCAAGACTTAGGCTGAAATGGAAGTGCAGAGGTTAACAAAAGATCTGGGTGGTGCCCAACAAAAGTGCATTGATTTAAAGTCAGCCCCGACACTGTTGAGAAAGGAACAGCACGTTGATAAACATGATAAGGGGGTGATTCTCTGTCCGTGTTCCCAACAGTGCCAATCCTGCTATTGGGGCAATAGTGGGAGAGCCCCAAAATAGGATTTGCGCCAGGCGCCAAATAGATTGCCAGCCCACTCCAGCTGGCATGATCAGGGTCTCGCCCAGAAAGGGTGAGAACCTGATTACACCTCACCACCACCTTAGACAACAGCCTCACCCCCCCCCCCCCCCCACAAACCCCCTGCCCACCACCACCAAAAGCAGGAAGTCACACGGGCATCATTTAGTACTCCTCTACAAAAGCGGGCATCAGGCGCCATGGGCACCGAGGGGGAACGTGGAGTTTGGTAGCCCTCTCCACTTACCTCCTTGAAATATAAGATCCCAGTAGCTGCTGATCAGATGCTGCGGGGGGATCTTTCAGGGGGCTGAGGGGGTCGGGGTGGGGGGAGGGGGGGGGGGGTGGCGGTGGCAGCTCAGGGGTCACCCGTGGGCTGGGGGTGATTTGGGTATGTGAAGCATTGAAGCCAGATTTATTTCCTGTGAACACCCATAGCAGGGCGCTCGACAACTGCAACCCACAAAACTCTCACACATCAGAGATATGCTGCAGCCTGTCTCTTGAAAGTTCTTATCACCCTTGAAGTTTCACCTTTGTTCTTTCTTGTTTAAAGTCCATTTCAGCCTGTGGTTTCAATGTTACAGTCTGCCTTCTTTTATCCCTTTCTGCTTGGTTATTTACATTCCATTTCACACCCTTGACTGTGACTAGCCTCTAGCTTGACAACTGAAGGCTATCTCAAAGGAGGGATTAGCCTTGTTCATTTGATAGCACTAGATGGCCCCATAACTCTCAAGTGCCTCCTTGAAAGGTTGGTGCCCTGACTGAGAATGTTTTCTAGACTGGATGCCCTGCAACCTTTGATGCCTGAACAGAGTGACTGCACTGTAGGAGTATTAGCACCATAGAGGCAGGACATTAAAGGACAGGAGTTGATCACTGAGGACCCCCTCGACGTCTGGAAGACAGCTGAACATGAGCTCCCTAATGTTGCTGGCAGTGAACTGGGGTCTAGGGGCTACAGATCTGGATGGGAGTGAGTGTGCAGAGCAAAGGTTGCCAGCACAAGTGGCTCGCTGGATGTTACTCAGAGAGAAGGCGGGACAGTCATGTTAAGGGCAGGGGAGGGTTGCAACATGGACTCCCTGTTGGGCTTAAAGGCACAGTGCAAGCTCTGGCAGCCTATGGGCATTGAGTGTGATGGCATGACAGCAATAAGATCTTGGATGCTCCAAGGCTGGGTATCGACTGTGTATGGTTATATCTCCCCTGATTGGCTATGTTAGAACTTGGGCCCTCTCACAGGCCAGGACCACCACTTGGCCATCATCATTCTGCCTCAGCACTCCCAGCTGCATCACTCTCCAAGTCTGGGTCAGGGGAAGATTTCCTCAATGGCAAGGCTGAGGGCAATGGGCCAGGCAACCTGCATGATAGCCAAGGGCACAGGGCACAGTGATGGGTGGTCAGCTACCAGGATCATGTGGATAAGGGGTTGTAGGGAGGGTTGGGGATTGAGGATCCCAGGCTGGATGGCCTTACTGACTGTTGGTCTCTCTCCTTCTCCACATCCCACCAGATAAAAGATTAATTTTAGGATTGCTCCAGCTGAGATTGCTATTGTCCTGATAGTCACAGTCGAGGAGGGCAGACTTCCTCGACTGCATCAGGGTTAATGCAGGCTGAAGCCTGTACCACAGCAACAGCGGGCCACCACTCAGATCAAGACCTGGCCACTCATTAGGCTGAGGAGGGGGCCAGAAGGGTACACCGATGACGGGCTAGAGTGTACAGCAGTGTTTTCGTTTTTTCCCGGGACCCACGATTGAGGCGTCACAGCTGTCATCCCCACCTTCTACCAGCACACATACATGCACCGCGCAGGGTTCCCCACTCGTAGCTGAGGGCCCCCTGTCAAGCACTGGGGTGGCAAGCAGGGCAACAGGACTGTGAAGAACTGAAGATGGATTGTTTATTGTAAGGAAGAGAGAGCCAGAGACACAAACAAACTCCCATGTGATGTGTTAGGCTGGTTGGCTCGATGTGGACTGCACTCGATGCAGGGAAGCTAAAAACAGACGTCTAACACTGGAGAAGATCCAACATTGTTTTATTGAACGATAGAACTGATAAACACATTCAGCTGTGGGTCGACACTATACTGAACTGACTGGAGCCCTAGTGATGCGACCATCAATTCACTCGAGACATGAGGAGAAGTAAACCGTGGCTTTAATCAACTTAGAACAGTGCCTGCCTGTGACCAGACCTACTAGCTACCGCATGGTGTTTGCACTTGCTAGCTCGTGGACTCTGACTGTCTCAGTGGCTGAGTCCAGAGGGAATGGGAAACCTAGTGCCCTCTGGCTTTATAGTGGTAGTGTTCTGTCTGGTGATTGGCTGCACTGTGTTGTGTGCTTACTGGTCATCCTGTGTGTCAATCACTGCCTGTCTGCATCTCATTATATACATGAGTGGATATTATGACATCTCCCTTTTTTTTAGATAAATAAATACTAAGCTGTGCGTGCGTATATATATATACATATGCCTGACTATATACAAAAGGTGTCTAAATGAACATATATACATAGGAAGGTGTCGATAGTGCAGATACATGGCAAACAAAACAATGGGTGGGATTCTCCCCTACCCGCCAGGGCAAGGGGTCCCGGCGTAGGGGAGTGGCGCCAATCACTCCGGCGTCGGGCTTCCCCAAAGGTGCAGAGAAGGGGCTAGGCCTGCGCCGGAGCAGTTGGCACCACGCCGACTGGTGCCAAAACCGGCACCAGCGGCCTTTGACGCCCGCTGCCCGGTGCCGGGGCTGGCCGAAAGGCCTTCGCCGGTTTGCGCATGCGCCGGTGCTGACATCAGTGGCAGCTACCGCTGACGTCACCACCGTTGCATGCGCGCTGAGGGGTTTTCTTCTGCCTCCGCCATGGTGGAGGCAGTGGCGGCGGCAGAAGAAAAAGAGTGCCCCCCCGGCACTGGCCCGCCGGCCGATCGGTGGGTCCCAATCACGGGCTTGGCCACCGTGGGGGCACCCCCCAGGGTCCAATCGCCCCGCGCCCCCCCCCCCAGGACCCCGGGAGCCCGCTCGCGCCGCCGATCCCGCCGCCACCAGAGGTGGTTCAAACCTTGGTGGCGGGAGAGGCCTCCCAGCGGCGGGACTTCGGCCCATTGCGGGCCGGAGACTCGCCGCAGGGGGCTCGCTGATCGGCGTGGGGTGATTCCTGCCCCCGCCAATTCCCGGGTGGCGGAGAATTTCTGCCACGGCGGGGGCGGGATTTTCGCCCAATATTTACAGAGGTTAATTCGATGAAGTCACAAAATGTACAAAAGTTCAGTTTACAGATTCAGTCTTTGTGGTGGGCGACAAATTCTTGTCAATCGCCGCAGAAGTGGATCAGGGGCAGCCTGCACGTTGTTGCACGTTTTACTATGGGCGTAAACGCGTTTATTGGAGTGTATTAACACGCCTCCGTATTCGACGTGTGCTTAACACTACTAGGCTCTGTTCTATGTAATTATTCAGCTCTGGAGTCGCCAGTTGCCGTATAGACAACGTCACAAGTATTCCAAGGTCAAGTTCAAAGTAATAAAGACGATACACCGATTAGTAAGGTTCAAACGATCAATATTTATTATACAGTTATAATAAATACTCATGCACACACTAAGAGACTAAGCTATAACTAAACTTAAGTGAACAGAATACTTATCTAACAGGAACAGGCAAGGTCAGAGAACGAGGCCTTCGTCCTGGTCTTGTACTGCAGCCTTCAGCAAGCGTTCTGGTACTGGGGGTCTAGCGGGCTTGGATCGCGTAGCGAGCGTTGAACTTACGGTTTCGGCGGCTGGTGCTCAACGGCTGGAGTCAGGATGCAAGATGTCTATCAGGGCCGGAGCACGGGTTTTAACAGACCGGGCTCTGTGGGGAATTTGCCTTTATACCCCTCTCTAATGTCCTTGCCCCCTTCTAGGCGGGCTCTACCTTTCGGTACCGATTGGAGCGTTTCCAAACGGCTACCTTCGAAATCCTCCAATGCGGGGGCTTCCCTCGATGTTGGGGGGTGGTTTCGATATTCGTTACTCTGGTGCCATCCTGTCTACACAACCAATTAAGTGTTACATTGAGATGGAAATGTTGCCATTGTTTGTGCCTGGATCTGGGCTGCCTCATCAGAATGCTAAGCGCTTTGCCATTAACACCTTTGGCTTGGAGATCTTGCACCTGGCCAGAAACTGTTTTGCTGCTTGCAAAATGCTAATTAGTTGAGAGCAGGCTGTCTGTTCTCACTAAACAGGCTTTTCCTTCTGTCTTCCATTTTAGTTTGGCTCAGTGTCCATTTTGCGTGGCCAGCATGGCTACATTCCCTCCTTGTGATCCTCACAATCATACTATTGTGAAGGATCACCTATGTACGTTGCCTTCCTTGTGTTCTGACCTCTTGCCAGTTCCTGTTCTACTCTATCTTAAACTATGGGAAGAAGAGAAAAAATTTTTAACTAACATTTCTACTTGGCCCTATGTCAAAGGGACATGCATTACTAAAACTGGGAACCTCTACCTATCACTATTAACTTTAACCTTAACTTAACATTTCATCACTCTAAAGCCTTAACCATTCACACCACAACATCACACTTCCCAACTCGGCAGTCGAGTATGGAACAATATAATACATGGCTGAACTTTTATTTACAGAGTGTTGTAATCAGTGAGGGGTTGAGGGGTTTGGTGGAATCCGAAGATGGGGGATTGAACTCTATAGATGGGTGAGGTGCTGGAACGAGAGGCCCTCCTCTTCCATTTCCTCAACCTGAGGGTCTGTACTAGTATGATGAGGATCGCGATCACCAACAGTGATTCGATTATATAGCCATGATGTGGAGATGCCGGCGTTGGACTGGGGTGAGCACAGTAAGAAGTCTTACAACACCAGGTTAAAGTCCAACAGGTTTGTTTCAAACACGAGCTTTCGGAGCACGGCTCCTTCTTCAGGTGAATTCACCTGAAGAAGGAGCCGTGCTCCGAAAGCTCGTGTTTGAAACAAACCTGTTGGACTTTAACCTGGTGTTGTAAGACTTCTTACTGTCGATTATATAGGACATGGAGTACCACGTCATGAATTTAGTGCACCAGGTCTGAACCTCGCTGATCAGAGCTGAGCACTGGGGGTTTGCTGTAATTGAAACATTTACGGTGGGGGTTGTGGGGGAAACGTGTCTTGTTTCCACACATATACATATAACATTTAGAAACAATAGGTGGGTTTCCATCATTTTGCTGTTCTTCTTCTTTCTCTTCCTTCTTCCTCCGGTATTGACAATCCTGGCTTCGACCTCTGTCTCGTCCTTTGAAACCTTTGGGATCAAGCACAGTATCTGTCAATACACAGTTTAAGACCTTTACTTGTTAGTGCATCTGTCTTTCAAAACCCAATTGACCCTTTAAAATGACTGGCTAAGTCACACCCTGTGACTCCCCTCATTTTTTTTTCAAAAAGCGAATTTAAAGACCAGCATACACCTAACAATCCTTCCTTCTGCGAGCCGTCTCGCAGGCTTTGCTGATTTACCATCCGAATGTTCCCGGATGTAAATAGCATGTGGGATGGTGGCCGAAGGGCTACCTAACGTAAAATGAAAACAAACTTTGAAACAAACATCCGAATGAGTTGCGTATGGGCCGCTACGGGTACGAGTTGGATGGAATCCCCGGGTAGGGCGTGCTGTGCCATACCCGAGCTTGGCTGACCAAGGGTTGGTTCTCAGACAGGGCGGGTCCTCAGTGCCGTTTGTCCACTGCCTGAGTAACCTGGAAAAAAAAAAAAAAAAAAACGGGTACGAATGTATTTACCATGACTTGCAGCCTCTATTCACCGAATAGAGGGGCACCTAAAAACAATGGAGCCAAGATGCTCCGTTCTGAAAACATGAGCTGGTCTTCAGATATTTTAGACGATACGGTGAGCTGCTCACCAGGCTGTCACAAGTCTTACAACTTTGAAAAAGATCTTCAATCAAACCGAAGTTCTCAAAAGTTTCGGCAGACAAACTATTGTGTATGTGAGGTGGTCACAATCTTTTCAGCTGAAAAGAAGATGTCCATCCTCCAGCTGAACAATTTACAATCCTGAGACAAACAAACATAAAACGAAGACAAACATACATGCAGGTTCCATCAGAAAGGACATCGTTTCCCTCAAACGATTCCTATTTTACATCATCTGGACACCTCACTTTGATTCTGCCTCTGTGAACAGGGTCACAAAGGGGTTGCCTTGTCGGGATTCAGACATTGCGTCGTCCTGCTCTCCCGGATCCCACACCCTTGTGTGGATCAGGCATGAAACTTTAGCATTGTGTGACCGGGGGTCACTTTCGTCATTGCGGACAAGTCTGTAGGAATTGTCCCTGTGCCATTGTGTAGTGTCGAGTGTGTTGTCGGGGTAGTCGGGGTCGGGTGGTGGTTCTGGATATTTGAGGTAAGTGACTTCCATGGGGTCACTGGAGTCGGGGTCGTAGTTGGTGCAGTGTGGGCTGTATGGCTGTGTGCTGTCGCTGTCTTCAGAGTCAGTGTCAGTCCTGCTGTCTCTGCTGTGGCAGCTTGTGGGCGTGTCGGGGCGTGGTCTGTAGTGGTCTGTGGGCGGAGTCGTGGGCGAGTCCGTTGATGAACTGGTCTGTGAGGGGGATGGTGGAAAAGTGTCTCTGGTGGGCGGGGTGAAGTGTTCTGCTGCATCCAGCAGGACATGGTGAGCATGGTTGGCCTGTGTTCCATATGCCTTTAACTGGTTGATATGGAACCACGCGGTCTTCCCATTAGGATACTTTATCCTGTAAACGGAGGGGCTAATTTTGTCCGAAATTGAGTAGGGACCGGAATATTTTGGAGCCAAAAAACTGCTGGGGTTATAAACAGATAACATTACCTGTTGCCCAACCTGGAATTCTGTGGTGTGTACGGTCTTATTGAAACAGGCAGTGCGTTGCTGTCGGCGTTTCCCTAGCTGGACTGCGGCTGCGATCTGTGCAGACCTCACAGTCTCAACTAGATCTTTAACTGCCTTTTCATGTGTGAGGGCCGTCACTTCGGGGCTTGTCATGTCCAGTCCTAAAAGGAATTCTGTACCTTTCATAGGGCGTCCGGTCATGAGTGTATGTGGTGTGTATCCTGTAGATGTGGAGACAGTGTTCCTTATGAACATAAGTGCAAATGGGAGCACTGAATCCCATGTGGAGTTGTTCTCCTGAACCATTTTCCTGAGGGTCGTTTTTAGGGTCCGATTCATGCGCTCCACAATCCCGCTGGACTGTGGATGATACGCAATATGGAAGTTTTGTTTTATACCGAATATTGTCAGGACGTTCCTCATGACCCGTCCTGTAAAGTGAGATCCCTGGTCCGAATCGATACTTCGGGGTAAACCCCATCTCGTGAAGATGTGGTGGGTCAGGATCTTTGCAGCTGTCTTAGCTGTGTTTGTACGTGATGGAAATGCCTCTACCCATTTTGTAAAGGTATCTATCACCACCAGAACGTATTTATAGCCATTCCGACAAGGGGGCAATGGACCTATAAAATCGATCTGGAGGTTTGTCCAAGGGCCGTTAACTGGGCGAGTATGCCGAAGTTGTGCTTTCTTAGAATACCGCTCCGGGTTATTCTGAGCACAAATCAGGCAATTCTCTATGTAGTGCGTTACATCATTCCTGAGATTAGGCCACCAACAGAGTTGCCTGAGGTGCCTCGTGGTTGAATCAATTCCTTGGTGTCCGTGGTTATCGTGGAATAAAGCGATCATTGCATTTCTATCCTGCTGTGGGACCACATAAAGTTGATCCTTAATGATCACACCCTCATGTGTGGTCAGTGCGTGTTTAAAGTGTTCGTACGCATGCACAAAGTTTCCCTTGAAAACCTCCCTGAGGTCTCCGTCCTGTTTCTGTGCTGCTACGAGATCTTTAACCTCTGTTTATGAGACTTGTACTGCGCTCACAGGGGCGCTAGCTGGTGCGCTAGCTGGGGGGGTCCATAAGTGTCCTCTCCTGGAACCTGCCTTAGCCAATGCGTCGGCTTTTACATTCCCAGGGGGTGATGACCTATGGTGGCTGCGAACTTTTATTATTCCGAAGGTCCTGTCCTTCGCTTTGTCTAGAATGTGCTGGAGTAAGGGGGCTGATGGAAGGGGTTTTCCGTCTGCGGATACAAAACCTCTTGTCCTCCACAGGGGCAGAAAATCTGTCAAACTGTTGCAGACATATAAACTGTCCGAATATATGTCTGCTGGGCTGGGGAAAGAAGCGGGGTGGTCCACTATGTAGGCTATGGCTGCTAGCTCTGCTGCCTGCGCGCCTAAGTGACCAGGTAACTTCAGTGCTATTTCCTCGAGAGCGCGCCCCTGCGCGTCCTCGACGTAGATGCCGCATCCAGTGATACGCTCACCATTTAAAACTGTGGATGAACCGTCCACGTATATCTTGAGGGGTCCACACGTGTCTGTGTGTGGTGTACCTTGTGCGGGGTCTCCTAGCTTCCTGGGGGGTGTTTTTGCTATGAAGGGGCCTGTGTTATGCAGGGGAGCTACAATTTCACAGTCATGGGGCTGTCCGGGGTATTGGAGGTTGTCTGCTAAATATGTGTGTGTGCGTGTCCGTTTTACAGTAATGTCCCGTCCTTGTAAAAGTAGGGTCCACCTAGCTGCCCTAATCTGGCTAACTGAACCGTCCTTCAGTCGACCGTCTAGTAGTAGCTGTGTGGGTGTGTGTTCGGTTAGAATGGTGATGGGGTTTAGTCCGGTTATGTATGAAAAGTACTGTACTGCCCAGAAGACAGCAAGGAGGTGCCTCTCACAGGCTGAAAATCCTTGTTCAACCGGGTCTAACAGTCGGGAGGCATAAGCCACTGGTCTTAGCTGCTCGTGCCGTTCCTGAAGCAACACGGCCGAGAGGGTCAGATCGGTGCTCGCTACCTCGATTGCGTACGGGGAAAGTTGGTCTGGGACTAGCAGCGCGGGTGCTGCACTAAGGGCTCGTTTTAACTCTTCCACAGCGCCTGTATGCTGCGGAAGCCATTCCCAGGGGGCTCCTTTCTTAAGGAGGTCTGAAAGTGGGGCGGCTTTTGTCGCGAATCCGTCTATGTGGTTCCGACAATAACCAACCAGTCCTAAAAACGACCGGAGGGCTGAAACATTCTGGGGAAGGGGCAATTTGACGATCGAATCAATTCTTTTGAATTCGATCTCGCGTTTGCCGTGCGTGATGACTGTTCCCAAATACATCACTTTACTTTCCAATATCTGGGCCTTTCTGGGGTTAACTTTACATCCAATTGAAGTCAACAATTCCAGGAGTTCGGCCAGAAGCGAAATGTGCTCTGCCTTTGTGTCTGTCTGCAGTAGTAGGTCGTCTACATACTGTACCAGACATTCGGGGCGGGAAAATTTTTCTAATCCACTTGCCAGCTGTCGGTGGAAAATGGAGGGGGAATTGTGGAATCCTTGTGGGAGGCATGTCCACGTATACTGCTGAGTTTTAAAAGTGAATGCAAATTTGTATTGGCACGCTTTTGCCAATGGTATGGACCAGAATCCGTTACTGATATCCAATACCGTGAAGTACTTGGCGTTGAGACCCTGCTTGAGTATGGTCTCAGGACTAGTAGCTACCGTTGGGGCTACTGCGGGGGTTACTTTGTTGAGTTCCCGATAATCGATGGTCAGACGCCATGATCCATCGGGCTTCCTCACTGGCCAAATAGGGGCATTGTTGGTGGAGGCTACCGTTCTCAGTACACCTTGGTCCAACAAGCTACCTATAACTTTTTCTATTTCCACCTCTGCTTCAAGGGGAAATCTGTATTGCTTTTGCGGTCGGGGGTCCTGTCCGGTAACATGAACTTGTCCAGTCATTCTGCCACAGTCATGATGGTGACTTGCAAATGCTGTCCTGTGTTTGTTCAGTAATGCTTTAATTTGTCTGTCTGTGTGGAGTGTAGTCAGGTCGAATGAGTACTCTCCCACTGCGCTAATCCGATTAGCGTAGTCTCCTACTGTGAGGGTGGCTGGTGCTCTGTCTGCTCTTGCCATGCGCCAGACACACTGGTTCACTGGGTCGAACGATAAGCTGTGTGTGTTCATAAAATCAATCCCTAGGATGTGTTCTGCTGTCCTGGGAAGATTTACTAGAACTACGGGGTGCCGTGTGGAAATGTTCCCTAGCTGAATTGCTATGGGTGCTGTAATGTGCCCCTGCTGCGAGTGTCCGGTGAACCCGCTAAGTGTAATGGTGGAGGTGGTCGGCCACGTGTCTGCGTGTGCCGTGATCGTGGAGTTAATGGTGGTGCGGGATCCTCCTGTGTCCCACAGTAATTCTATGGGCTTCCCTTTGACTTTCGCTGTGACTACGGGCCTCCCTGATGAGTCCCATAGTGTGTCACAGACCCAAGTGGGGGAGCTCGGACACCGTCAGTCCGTCTCGTCCACATTGGTGGGTCCTGACTGTACTGTAACATTATGGATCGGTTTTGACTTATTGCGGTTCAGAGTGCCTGTCTGCTGGCCTCTCTGAGATCGCTGGGGTGCATTGCACTCTTTAGCCCAATGCCCTAACTGTCCACAGTTATAGCATTCCTGTCCTTTCTGCTGAGGGCTGCTCTTGCCTTCATTTACCCATGCGGGCTTCTGGTGCTCTCTGACTGCTTGGATATCTGCAGCAGCCTGAGCCTCTTCTGGGGATCTAACTTTGCCTTTTCCCTGAAGCGATTGCTCCCAAGCGCGGGACAATCTTTTCAGGACCCATTTCTCGTTATGGGCCTCTTCTGAGGGGTCATAGCTGTTGCAAGCGCTCTGTCCTGCTTCTGTTGCGTGTGAGATAATGGTGCGCGTCCACTTAACCATGTTTTCGCGGGTTAAATGCGCTCTATCTAATTGTCCGAAAACTGCGCTGAAATGAATCCACAGCCTTCCTGCGAATGCTGTGGGGTGTTCGGATCTTTTCTGCCTGCACTTATTCAATCCTTCTACTGGGTCACCTCTATTGTACCCTATGGCATCTAAAATGGCGGTGTGCATCTCCTCTAGGCTGCCTCCTGCCACGTTCTGTGGGTCGGGGAGGGCTGCTACTACACTTTGGTCTAAACTCAGCACGGTGAGCTTAACCTGCTCTCTCTCATCCAGGCCGTACATGGTAGCCTGCTGTTTTACTTTAGCGAAAAATTGGTGGGGGTCTGCGGTGGGGAGGAACGGAGTGATCTTTTCACACGCGTCCCTTAGCTGGGTTACTGTTAAAGGGGTGGTGTAGGTTATGTCTGGGGCGCCTTCTGATTCGGCTTTTCTCTGCGTGGTTACGGGATTCATGGGTGCGGTTATGGTCTGAGCTGTGGGGGGTTGGGGTGCCTGTCGTTTCTGCTGAGCTGCTGGCGCACATGTTCCCTGAACATAACGCTGCGCTGTCTCACTTAATTCCTGCCAATCTGGGGCATTTTCCCCATCTAACTGTGCTCCAAAGGTGCTTTGGAAGCCATTCTGCACCGAAAGCAGAGATTGCAATTCCGCAATCTGTTTCCTGCATTTCGCGTGGTCAACTGTGCTTTGTCTTTGTTCGGTCGTTGCAGCATGGAGTGCTCTCAAAGCTGCTTTGAGATCAGAGCATTGCCTCTGCAATGCCTCCACCTGCGTTTCTGATTCCTGTCTTATCAGAACGGCACGTTGCACGTCCTGATAGGCTTTCTCATACTGGGTCTGGGAACTGTTCAGATGAGCTAGACAAGACTGATGAGCCCTCTTGGCATCATCCACCTCTCTATCATTTTCTGCCAACTTCCCTTTGAGATCCAGATTCTCCTTCTCGATGTCCCTGACATCGACCTTACTCATCCTATTCCTCTCTTCTAAATCTGTCCGGAGCGTCCTGATGACCTCCTCTGCGCCTCGCAACTGTGCCAAACAGGACACAATCGGCATCGGCTTGCGTGCTTTACCTAGGTTCTTTTTGTGTATTTGAGAGAGGTTCTCCCACCAAGTATGACCTATACTCCCGGGACCTGTCTCCTCATTTGCACAAAACTCTTTCCAAAGGGGCCATCCCTTTCCTTGTAAATATTTGCGGAGTTCCAGCTCCCACGTGGGACACTGGCCTACTCTGCTACTGTTGCTGGTCGGTGCGACCACAAACCTTTCTGGATCCATCAGACGTTCCATTGCCTGCATGGCCATTTCCTCTGACTCTCTTTTTATAATTTGGAACAGGGGGTTGTTGGGGTTGTGTTTCAGGAAACGGGTACGGCTTACGCTATGTTCCGTTAACAAAACTACCGAAAGTTTGTCGCAACAAAAAGCTTTCAGTTTTACCTTACAGCCCTGTTAGTACGCATGCACTAAACACACTTCCGAATTACGCTTATTATTTTGAACACCTTGAATACTTGTGATCTCTTTCTTTCTCTGCAATTTGGAGTTCTAATTCAAATTTCAGGGTCCTGGACGGTGTGGGGTTTCCACTTACAACCGTGTCCCGCCAGGAAGTCGCCACTAAATGTTGCACGTTTTACTATGGGCGTAAAACGCGTTTATTGGAGTGTATTAACACGCCTCCGTATTCGACGTGTGCTTAACACTACTAGGCTCTGTTCTATGTAATTATTCAGCTCTGGAGTCGCCAGTTGCCGTATAGACAACGTCACAAGTATTCCAAGGTCAAGTTCAAAGTAATAAAGACGATACACCGATTAGTAAGGTTCAAACGATCAATATTTATTATACAGTTATAATAAATACTCATGCACACACTAAGAGACTAAGCTATAACTAAACTTAAGTGAACAGAATACTTATCTAACAGGAACAGGCAAGGTCAGAGAACGAGGCCTTCGTCCTGGTCTTGTACTGCAGCCTTCAGCAAGCGTTCTGGTACTGGGGGTCTAGCGGGCTTGGATCGCGTAGCGAGCGTTGAACTTACGGTTTCGGCGGCTGGTGCTCAACGGCTGGAGTCAGGATGCAAGATGTCTATCAGGGCCGGAGCACGGGTTTTAACAGACCGGGCTCTGTGGGGAATTTGCCTTTATACCCCTCTCTAATGTCCTTGCCCCCTTCTAGGCGGGCTCTACCTTTCGGTACCGATTGGAGCGTTTCCAAACGGCTACCTTCGAAATCCTCCAATGCGGGGGCTTCCCTCGATGTTGGGGGGTGGTTTCGATATTCGTTACTCTGGTGCCATCCTGTCTACACAACCAATTAAGTGTTACATTGAGATGGAAATGTTGCCATTGTTTGTGCCTGGATCTGGGCTGCCTCATCAGAATGCTGGTAATTGCCATTAACACCTTTGGCTTGGAGATCTTGCACCTGGCCAGAAACTGTTTTGCTGCTTGCAAAATGCTAATTAGTTGAGATCAGGCTGTCTGTTCTCACTAAACAGGCTTTTCCTTCTGTCTTCCATTTTAGTTTGGCTCAGTGTCCATTTTGCGTGGCCAGCATGGCTACAACGTAGATAGGCGGGATCACTGCCATCGCGGTGGTCACGGGGGCCGGCAGGATTGCTGGTAGGTCAGTAGCCTCATGGCAGGGTACGTCCAGAGGAAGCATCGTCGGCAGCGGGCACTGCGGTCAGGTAGTGGCGTGGAACTCTTCGCAGTGGCCGTCTGTTGCGCCGTAGCAGGGAGCCATCAGCCATGCGGACAAAGAATGATCTTGGGGCCACTTATTTGATCACAACAGCTGTGGCTGACCAGCCGCCCTCAGGCAACTGGACATGAACATGATCAGTTGGGGCCTGCTCGGGTAGATCCGTGGCATGAACATCGTATGTGGCCTTCTGTTAGGCCTGTGACTGCTGCATTTTCTGTAAGACCGTGAGGTGGTCAAGGTTTGGAACATGAATGGCTGGAACTGTGGTCCTCAGAGTGCAATTCATGCGCATCTGCGCTGGAGACAACCCAGTGGACAGTGGGGTTGCCCTGTATGCCAGCAGCGCCAGGTTGCAGTCGGAGCCTGAGTCTGCAACTTTGCACAGCAACCGCTTTACAATATGGACCCCTTTCTCGGCCTTCCCGTTTGATTGCGGATCGTGGGGACTGGAGGTAACGTGATGGAAGTTGTAGGACTGTGCAAAATCAGACCATTCCTGACTGTAAAAGCAAGGACCGTTGTCGCTCATTACTGTGAGCGGTATCCCATGCCTGGCGAACGTTTCTTTGCAGGCTTTGATTACCACCTTCGACGTGAGGTCGGACAGTTTCACCACTTCTGGGTAACAGGAGAAGTAGTGGACCAGGAGTACGTAGTCACGCCCCATGGCATGGAAAAGGTCTACACCTACTTTGGACCACGGAGAGGTCACAATATCGTGCTGTTGCAGAGTTTCCTTGGGTTGAGCCGGTTGAAACTTCTGACAGGTGGGGCAGTTGAGGACTGTGTCGGCAATGTCCTGGCTGATGCCCGGCCAATAGACCGCCTCCTGAGCTTTGCGTCGGCATTTCTCGACTCCAAGGTGACCCTCATGGAGTTGACCCAGCACCATAGCCTGCATGCTCTGAGGAATAACAATCCTGTCGAGTTTCAGAAGGATTCCCTCCACCACCGTGAGGTCGTCTTTTACTTTATAGAACTGGGGGCATTGTCCCCTCTGCCAGCCATTGGTAAGGTGCTGCATCACACGCTGCAGCAGACGATCCTTGGCCGTCTCCTCACGAATTTGGACCACCCGTTCGTCAGAGGCCGGAAGGTTGGTGGCACACAACTGCACTTGCGCTTCTATGTGGCAGATGAAGTCACTTTGTTCACACGGTATGGTAATGGACCTGGATAGGGCATCTGCAACAATCAGCTCTTTGCCTGGCGTGTAGACAAGTTCGAAGTCGTAGCAGCGTAGCTTAAGAAAAATTTGCTGTAACCGAGGTGTCATGTCATTTAAATCCTTCTGGATTATGTTGACTAGAGGCCTGTGGTCCGTTTCTACCGTGAATTTTGGCAGGCCATAAACGTAGTTGTGAAACTTGACTATCCCTGTCAGGAGACCCAGACACTCCTTTTCGATCTGGACATACCGTTGCTAGGTGGGCATCATGGCCCTGGAGGCATGCGCCACTGGAGCCCAGTCATCTAGCTTGAGGAGCACCGCCCCAATGCCGTCCTGGCTTGCATCAGTTGATATCTTGGTTTCCTTGGTTGGGTCGAAGAACGCTAGAACCAGGGCTGTGGTGAGCTTTGCTTTCAGCTCACGCCATTCCTCTTCATGCGTGGGCAGCCACTGAAATTCCATTGACTTCTTGACAAGATACCGGAGGGCCGTGGTGTGGGATGCCATATTGCGAATGAATTTCCCGAGGAAGTTGACCATCCCGAGGAAGCGGAGGACCGCTTTCTTGTCCTCCAGGGTCTCCATAGCGTTGATCGCCGTTGTCGGCATCTGGCCGCTTGCCCTGCTGCGAGATGTGGTCATCTCGGAACCGTGACCAAATGAGCACTTGGCCCTGTTGAGCTGGAGACCATGTTCATGAATTCTCTGGAATACCTTCTTGAGGGGCGCAACGTGTTCCTGGGGCGTTGTGGACCAGATAATAACGTTGTCAACGTATACTTGCACCCCCTCGATGCCCTCCATCATCTGCTCCATGATGCGGTGAAACACTTCGGAGGCAGATATGATGCCGAAAGGCATGCGGTTGTAGCAGTAGCGACCGAACGGGGCGTTGAACATGCACAGCTTGCGACTGGACGCGTCCAGCTGTATTTGCCAAAAGCCCCGGGAGGCGTCCAGCTTAGTGAAGAATTTGGCATGAGCCATCTCACTGGTCAACTCTTCACGTTTCGGGATCGGGTAATGCTCCCGCATGATGTTGCAGTTTAGATCCTTAGGATCAATGCAAATGCGGAGTGGCCCTGATGGTTTCTTTACGCAGACCATGGAGCTGACCCAGTCTGTTGGCTCTGTGACCTTCAAGGTGATGCCCTGGTCTTGGAGGTCCTGTAATTGCTTCTTCAGACGATCCTTGAGGGGTGCCGGCACCCGGCGTGGTGCATGAATTACAGGAGTGGCGTTTGGCTTGAGCAGGATTTTATATCGGTATGGAAGCGTGCCCATTCCATTGTATACGCTGTGGTACTGTGTGATAATGTAATTTATATCGGCTTGCAAGTTTCCATCAGGCGAGGCCGTCGCTGGTGATGATGACATGGTGTGGACGCGCTGAACCAGGTTCAGGAGCTTGCAGGCTCGAGCACCGAGCAGGGATGGTCTGTCAGGCCCGACGATTTCAAACCGTAATGTTGCCTTGATCACCTTATTGGATACCCCTAGTTGACACGAGCCACTGGTAACTATGGCATTGCCATTATAGTCAAGGAGCTGGCAGGCCGGTGGAAGAATGCTTGGTCTGACGCGGATGGTGTCGAGGTCGGATTTTGAGATGAGGTTCGCTGATGCGCCGGTGTCCAGTTTAAATCGGATGCGAGCCTTGTTAACTGTGAGGACAGCACACCACTCGTCATCGGGATCCACACTGAGGATCGAGAGGCGTTTCGCCGTTGTGGTGGAAGGCAAGGCATGTGTAGTTATGACACCCACCCGGTATGGGGACTCGAGGCACTCAGCATTAGGGTCTTTTGGGCTGCCGAAATCGGAATCTGGCATGCCTTGTATTGATCGGACACTTCTGCGCCGCAGCTGGGACCGCTGGCTGCTGAGCGGTGGAGCAGATCTGCAAAGGGCTGCGTAGTGGCCAAGCTTGCCACACTGTAGACCCCGGCGTCCTTTTGCCGGACATTGCCGCTTTAAGTGGGCGGAGCCGCAATTCGGACATGTCATGACATTGACTTCAGTGCATTCCATGCGCCATCGTGCATGCGCAGTGCGGTCGGTCGATGTACGCACCTGCGCAGTCGGGTTGTCGGTCTCGTCATCCACTCGGCCGTGGCGCGCATGCGCAGGGACCCAGGAAAAGCGCACGAAAGGGCCACTCCCCTCGATGCTCAGGCCCTGCATCTGTGCGATGGCCTACACCCGTTCTGCCTCGTGGGAGGCCAGCTCTGCAGTCTCTACCGCCCTGATGTGGGAGTAACGATTCTTAGCATGCTCATGGACAACGCACGTCTCGATAGCGACAGGGAGGATCAACTGTTTGACTTTCAGGAGCTGCTGCCGAAGACAGTCGGAGTGGACCCCAAGTCTTCTCCCACTCCCTGTTATTATGGGCTATCTTCTCCTGCGGGGACAAAAAGGGGATATTGTGAGTTGCATGCCTGCTGGATCAGGGACTTTATTGCAAGTGGGATGTGTGAGCACCGCGCCTAGTCAGAAAGGGGTTGTGATGATGAGTGCCAGGGGGTTTCTGAGGAACAATCTGGGAGGGTGCGAGGTGTCAGCCAGCAGGGGGGACTGGGAAGCCAGGAGGAGAAAGGTGTAACTTATCCTTGCAGCCTGTAGGAGGTCATTCTTCCTCTTCCTACATTGGACACCGGTCCAGATGCTGGCACTAACTGTAGCCACTAGCTGCCACTAGCTCACTTGACTAGACAACTGGTTTGTGATGTAGAGCAAAACCAGCAGCGCGGGTTCAATTCCCGTACTGGCTGAGGTTATTGATGAAGGCCTGTCTTCTCAACCTTTCCCCTCGCCTCAGGTTAAATCACCACCAGTCAGCTCTCCCCCTCAAAGGGGAAAGCAGCCTATGGTCATCTTGGACTCTGGTGACTTTACCGTATCTAGCTGCCACTGCTTCCCAAGCAGCAATTGCCACAGTCTCCTATGACCTGGGAAGTACAGGGTGCTCTGTCTCTCCTCCATAGCATCCAGAAGCCTGGTCAGGTCTGCACCCAGAAAGTGAGGAGTAGGCCTCCATTCTGCCAACTTCCTGGCTTGACTGGGAGTGAGTGCAGCTCCCCCTTTTTAGCAGTGAACAGCTGAGCCCCGAGTCAGGCGAATCTGACACCTGGGGACTCTGGCTTGGCGTGATTCACATGGGGGATCATTTTTTGCACTAAGTGTGGGTGAATTGCAATCTGGAATGCACCCATCCACTGAGCACTATGGGTTACAGTAGTAAATACAAAGGTGAAAATCACACTGAGATAATAGAATGGGTTAGTCTGGCAGAGGAGGCATGAAGGTACGGACACCTTGATTTAAAAAAAAATTTGGAGTATCCAATTCATTTTTTCCAATTAAGGGACAATTTAGTGTGGCCAATCCACCTATCCTGCACATCTTTGGGTTGTGGGGACGAAACCCACGCAAACTCCACACGGACAGTGACCCAGATCTGGGATCGAACCTGGGACTTTGGCGCCGTAAGGAAGTAGCACTAACCACTGCGCCACCGTGCTGCCCTTCGGACACCATGATGATGGTGACTGGGACCAACTTCCTCCAGGACCCATACTGACCCCCCACAGCTCCACCTTACCGATGGTCCTCTTTATAACTCAGAAGGCAACAACCATGGCAGGAACAGAAACCACAAGGGCTGGTGTAGCACAGTGGGCTAAACAAGTGGCTTGTAATGCAGAACAATGCCAGCAGCGTGGGTTCAATTCCCGGACAGGCCTCCCCGAATAGGCGCCGGAATTCACAGCAACTTCATTGAAGCCTACTTGTGACAATGAATTATTATTATTATTATTACATACAGTACTCCCTATTTCATCACCCAGTTACTGGATTTGTCTAAATTAATACCGAAGTATAAAGATCCGGGAATCTATTTCAAACGTTCAGCAGTCACCCAGCAGATTCACCCAGCAGAGAGAGACGCATGGGTTGGACGATGAAGAGGAAATGAAGGTTTTGGGTATGTGTCTGGATCTGACACTGCTTTAGGGGTTGGCCCCGGAACGAGAGAGGACAGGGGACACCGCAGACAATGAAAGATGTAATTTGTAATGCGGCAGAACGAGGAAAGGGGCAAATCCTGTCAAAGTGTTAGGTAGGTGTGATCAGGATCCAAACGAACACCCATCCACTTTTGCCAATCTTTGTGGGAAACGTTAATGGAGTATATGGGCCAGACCTGGATAGAAAGAACTTGGGTGGGATTCTCCCCTACCCGGCGGGGCAAGGGGTCCTGGCATAGGGGAGTGGCGCCAACCACTCCGGCGTCAGGTCTCCCCAAAGGTGCGGAATTCTCCGCACCTTTGGGGGCTAGGCCTGCGCCGGAGCGGTTGGCACTACGCCGACTGGCGCCAAAACCGGCACCAGCGGCCTCTGACGCCCGCCACCCGGCGCCGGGGCTGGCCGAAAGGCCTTCGCCTGTTCGCGCATGCGTCGGCGTATGCACGCTGGGAGCTTCTCTTCCGCCTCCGCCATGGTGGAGGCAGTGGTGGTGGCGGAAGAAAAAGAGTGCCCCCATGGCACTGGCCCGCCTGCCGATTGGTGGGCCCCGATCGTAGGCCTGGCCACCGTGGGGGCACCCCCCCGGGGGCCCGCTCGTGCCGCCGATCCCTCCGCCACCAGAGGTGGTTCAAACCTCGATGGCGGGAGAGGCCCCCCAGCGGCAGGACTTCGGCCCATCGCGGGCTGGAGAATCGCCGCAGGGGGCTCGCCGATCGGCGTGGGGTGATTCCCGCCCTCGCCAATTCCCGGCTGGCGGAGAATTTCTGCCACGGCAGGGAGCGGGATTTTCGGCAGCCCCGGCCGATTCTCCGACCCTGCGCGGGGTCGGAGAATTGCACCCCTTATCTCACACTCTGACCCAGGGACACAGAGTGCATGTGATGCATTTGAACCCGAAGACATAACCATACAGAAGCTTGGGTTCCAAGGCGTAGGATCCGAGTATAGGAAAGGTGAATGAATAAAAAAGGCCCTTGGAAAATGCTTCAACTGTGGAAAAACAAGACAGAGAACGAGCGATAAAGTTCCGAGACAATCCTCACAGTCTCTATCTGGGGAATGGACCTCCGGCTCACAAGGCAGGAATTAAACTGGTGCAGAGGGTGCAACCTACCTTGATTAATAAGAAGGTCAGGGGTTATGGGGGGGAAGGCAGGAGAATGGGAATGAGAAACGTATCAGCAGACTCGATGGGCCAAATGACCCAATTCTGCTCCTATGTTTATGGTCTTATGGTCTTAAGGTAGAGGGAAATGAAGGGAAGCTGTATCCAGTGTCTGATTCACAACAGGTCAAATTTATGGGGAGTGGTAGCTGTGATGAAGAGTGCTAGGGACAGGCCTTGGTTGAATGGGCGTGTAAATGTAAATGGGATTCTGTTAGCTGACCAGTGATTGCCTGCAGGGTAGGAGGCCCTTCCGCTAATTTTCTATTGGGCAACGGAGGCTCTTAGACAATTTTAAACACTAGCCAATGATACGACTCTGATTGGCAAACCATCCAGATTATAGTTTTGCGTGGGCTTTACGGGACATTCACAGACCAGTATTATCACACAGAAATTAACTTTACAGATTGGAGATTATGAATTCCAACATAAATATGTTCCGGTAGATTTGGGGAGAGATGATTTGAACATTTTGAGAGTAGGCTTTATGTGGGACATAGCTAACCACTATATCTGGTGTCACCCTGATAGAATGAGACCATTGCTAATCCACTCGAGGGAATATACAGAACAAGTTTGTTACATGGCTACATTTTGGGTAAAGCTGACAGGGCAGCACGGTAGCATGGTGGTTAGCATAAATGCTTCACAGCTCCAGGGCCCAGGTTCGATTCCCGGCTGGGTCACTGTCTGTGTGGAGTCTGCACGTCCTCCCCGTGTGTGCGTGGGTTTCCTCCGGGTGCTCCGGTTTCCTCCCACAGTCCAAAGATGTGCGGGTTAGGTGGATTGGCCATGCTAAATTGCCCGTAGTGTCCTAAAAAGTAAGGTTAAGGGGGGGTTGTTGGGTTACGGGTATAGGGTGGATACGTGGGTTTGAGTAGGGTGATCATTGCTCGGCACAACATCGAGGGCCGAAGGGCCTGTTCTGTGCTGTACTGTTCTATGTTCTATGTTCTAAATGTCAGACGATCCAGATGTGCAGAGGATAATTCAAACTCCTGATCGGGCCTTTGCCACCGATAAGCGTGATTGTGGATTGTCCCTTGGAGGGACGTGACCATCGTCCTGGAAACAGTACAGCTTCCCATGTAATGCTGAGGGAGTGGGGGAAGCAATATGATGCTGTGGTTTGCACTGCTGCCTCACGGCACCGAGGACCCGGGTCACTGTCCGTGTGGAGTTTGCACATTCTCCCTGTAACTGCTGGGGTCTCACCTCCACAACCCAAAGATGTGCAGGTTGGCGACACTAAATTGCCCCTTAGTTGGAAAAAAGAAGAATTGGGTATTCTAAACTTATATTAAAAAATTGCTGAGGGAGATGTAAGAAATATACAAGATTGCTTGCTCCACGGCAGCACGGTGGCGCAGTGGGTTAGCCCTGCTGCCTCACGGCGCCGAGGTCCCAGGTTCGATCCCGGCTCTGGGTCACTATCCGTGTGGAGTTTGCACATTCTCCCCGTGTTTGCGTGGGTTTCGCCCCCACAACCCAAAGATGTGCAGGGTAGGTGGATTGGCCACGCTAAATTGCTCCTTAATTGTAACAAAGGTGAATTGGGTAATCTAATTTTTGTTTTAAAAAGGATTGCTTGCTCCAACAGGGAGTGCTGCGACCTGTGGTGTCAACCACCAACTCACCTATATGGCCTGCTCGGAAGCAAGATGGATTATGGTGATTAACAATCGACTATAGAGAACCCTGAAATGCTAATGAAACAAACGCTGAGAGCTAAATGGTTCACAGTTCTCGATATTAGGAATGGCTTTTTGGTCTGCGCCCTTAGCTACACAATATAAATTTGTGTTTACATTCCAAGGACAATAGTACACCTAGACTTGCCTCCCCCAGGGATTCCACAACAGCTCCATCGATTTTTCACCAAAGAATGGTGACTGTGTTACAAGGGTTCTCACGCCCAGAATATTTGGTACAGGATTTTGATGACTTATTTTTGCAAACAGAGGCCAGGGAAGACCACCTAACTCTCCTAGGCAAACTGTTAGCTCTATTAACCCAGATCGGAGTCAAGGCAAATCCTAAAAATACCCAAGCAATGAGAGAAAAGGTGTCATATTCTATTATTAGCAGAAATGCATTCCATAGGTGACAAATGAATGTGTACAATACTTCAACCCCCAATCCCAATGCAGTCCTTTTTAGGATTGGTAGGTTATTGCCATAATCATAGTGAGGGATTTGCAGGAAAGGCTGCCTCCCTGTACACACTATTAAAGAAAAATGGGATTTGGGAATGAAATAACAAGCAGACTCAGGCAGTGACTAATCTTAAGGAAGTATTGTTACAGGCACCAGCTCTCCAGGTACCTTGTCCAGGACACCCTTTTACATTGGAATAGTTGTGGAAGAGAAAGCCCTGTCGGCAGTACTTCTCCAGGATAAACATGGTAACCTTTGTCCTGTGGCATAAGCCGAAAGGATTCTTAGAGCAGGAGAGAAGACCTATACACTCTCTGAAAGGCAGTGGTCTTTTGGGAAGTGCAACATTTTGCTTATGTCATAGGATTTAGTCCCGTAACAGTGTCAACAGAACATACACCCATCCAGCTGCTATTCGACAAATGTCTGAAGGATGGAAATCTTTCCCAAAATCGCCTTGAACATTGGACCTTACTGCTCCAAGGCAAAGACGTATCTGTACAAGGAACCCCTCGACACCTCTGTTAGCCCCTAATTTACAGTATCGTGGTGAACTTCACAAATGTGAGGCTGTGGACGATCAGGCCCTGAAGGATCCCTGTGTGTCAAAACTGTGGGGGGGAGATGAGAGAGAGAAACTCCGTCAAATGTTTTGTAGATGGATCATCTATGGTTGAAGATGGTGTCAGGAAAACAGGATGTGTTGGGCGACACGGTGGCACAGTGGTTAGCACTGCTGCCTACACCGCTGAGGACCCAGATTTGATCCAAGCCCTGGGTCACGGTTTGTGTGGAGTTTACACATTCTCCCTGTGTCTGCGAGGGTTTCACCCCCACAACCCAAAGATGTGCAAGGTAGGTGGATTGGCCACGCTAAATTGCGCCTTAATTGGAAAAAAAAATAATTGGGCACTCTAAATTTATTACAAAAAGAAAAGGAAAACAGGATGTGGTGTCCTGGTAACACAAAATATTAGAATAGTGGATGAGGTAAGTACAAAACTACCATCTGACATGTCAGCTGAAGCAGTGGAGTTAGCAGAAGTAGCCTGTACAGTGAAGCACCAACATATTTTCCCAATCATACCTCTTTTACAGAATGGCAATTGGCCCACACAGTCAATTTGAAGATTAATTCGGGCTTTTGCTACTGGTTGAGTATGCCTCAATTCTGCCTTGTTTGCATATTGGTTTGGATTACTTGGAGCACATACAAGACAGTTTTCTGGTGTGGCACTCCCCAACCATTCATTTATCTCAGGGACCATTTATCTGGGGGTTCTTGTTGGATTAACTTTAGATATATCATCCTAGATATATACTCAGCCACGATGCATGTATGCAACTGTCTGATAGAATACTTGCCTCTATGGGAAGCAATGGGAAAGCTGTTGCCATCTGGCCCTGTACTATAGAACAGTGCCACCAGGGATGGACACCTAGGGCGGGCCCAGAGTCCCAGTCAATCGAGCATCAATTGGATCATTGGTCACTGAGACCACCTCCCGATACCCCATTGGCAGAGACCAAGGGGATAAAAAATAGACACCTCAGGAGCAAAGACCCAACGTGGGAAGTGACCTTGACCAATCAGACCAGACCAGAGAAGGAAGGAAGGAACTGCCAGCGAGAGCAACCTTCATGACAACGAACCAGACGGGCTCTCGAATCAGCTCTATGACCAACAAGCCATCCTTACGGGTAGTATAAACCAATCTTGGGTACCTCTAGATTATCTTTGTGGGTAGTGCGCGGGTACATTGTGTGTTAAATAAATATTGTGAACTTGAATTTGTGTTTGTGGCTTGTTCACCTCGTTATTAGAGACACCCTCGGTAAACCTTTGAGTAAATGAACTGGTCGAACTGGACAGGGAGATAGACCGGGAGCAACTCTTCAGAAGACTGGGGCTGGTTTAGCACACTGGGCTAAATTGGTGGCTTTTAAAGCAGACCAAGGCAGGCCAGCAGCACGGTTCAATTCCTGTACCAGCCTCTCCCAACAGGCGCCGAAATGTGGCGACTAGGGGCTTTTCATTGAAGCCTACTCGTGACAATAAGTATCTGAGATTTTACAGATACAAGATTAGAGTTTATTCTGTGTATGTTTTCTGCATTTAAGAACAAATCAAGAGGTTAATTTTGTGTATCAGAGGTTGCCTCACCTGTAGTGTTAAGTTGTAGTCATGCGATACCTTAAGCTATTGAGAATTTAAAATGGGGTGTGACACGGCGATCAACGTATGTTGTGTGTGAGTGCTCCTCCTCAGCTGAGCCTCAAGGATCAAAGTGGGGACTGTGACACCCAGTGAGGAGTTAATCTCATTACTAGAGACTGCTGATCACATTCCTGAAGGACAACAAGCTCACTGAAAACAAACTGCAAGATGTGGTATTTTCTGGAGTATTGTCCTGCAACAAGACCACAACAGAGCTTATTACATTTGGAGCCGGAGATGTCCCCACCAGCAGATGAGCCTATCATGTCCTATTGTGTAGAATAGGACGAGAGATAAGAGATGCTGCCTGCAGGCCATTCAGCAGGATGGGCCCAGGAGATACAGTGAATAGCAGTACAATACAACTGATAAGTTGAATTCCAGAGTCTGAGAAAAAAAAGAGGAATAAAAGAAGACTTGCGACTGTTCAAAGCGGGAGAACCCAGAGACAGAGAGAGACCGGGAGCAACTCTCCAGAAGACAACTCAAAGTGGGCCTTGGTGAAGTAGTACCCCTGCGCCAGACCTGATTGACCTAAGGACAGGTGCATGAGAACGGTTTTATTTTATGTAATTATGACATTTCGTTAGTAAGTTGCTTTTAGCACAATAAAACATTGTGACTGTTTGAACTGAAATTTGTGCCTCGGGGTTGTTACTCGATATCACTGACAAGCACGTGGGACACAGGCCAACTACCATTAGCTACAAAAAAAATCAGTTGCCATGAAATCTCCGAACCCTAGCTCAAGGCAAACCTGGACCTCACTTACTTGACTAACTTCTACTCACCTCCCTTGCTGACTGCGCATGGGGCCCATGATATCTTCTTTCAAAGTTGCTCCAATGCAGATGCTGAGCATTTCTTGTATGTGGAAAGCGATTTGCACTACAGCTACAGAAAAAGGTCACCGAAACAGAATCTCTTCTTGCACAACAAGGTACTCCATCACATTAGAGGTATGTTGCAGGTCCACATAGATTCAGGTATGGTTTCAAGCAGTCTGCTTTCATGAGATGATGTTGATGCTGTGTGTTAAATAAGAAAAGATTGATTCATTTTGGTAGCAAGTAAGGAATGCAATGTCAGGGATGGCTGGTTGGCGAGGCGGATAGTTGTGGATTAGTTTAATACCAACAGCACAGGGCTCAATCCACATTCCTGCTGCGGTAGAGTTAGGCGTACCTCCCCCCTCTTTGCATACTAAATAATCACAGCCCTTTGCTGTGGTCCAGTGGATAATTGCCAAGGACTCGCCTTCGTGCAGGGAACTCAAGAAGAAGGAATGCAATATTTCGATCCACTCCAAGTTGGGCATCTGACACTTGTTGTGATTGACTAATTCTATATGTTGTATCTGACAGGATCTAGTGTACTGATTCATTCTTGTATACCTGACACTCATAAAGAGTGATCAAGGCATCAATTCGAGCGAGCAGGAAATGGGCTTCCCCTCTAAGTCGGAGATTAAAGGCCAGCCATGTAGAAGATCTGAAGTCTGTTACTGGAGGTGGTGCAGTGGAGGTTGCAAACCATTTGAGCTGTTCCAACTTCCATGTGACCTGAATTTCTTGCAGTGATTGATGTGACCTGAAGTTCAAAGCTAAATTTACAGCTATTGTGAATTGTCTTGTAATGCCTGTGGCTTGAGATTTGGGATAAAGTCCACGTCACGCTCCTTTTGTCAGCGGAAAATGAGATTGAAGGTGTGAATCTTGCACAAGCTACTACACCCCTTTGCACCTGAAAGTGGACAATGGGAAGCCAGAGTACCTGTCTGAAACCCTGTGACTCGCTGAACATGCTATTGGGTCATTGTGCTTGCTTTTGGATGTAACTCCCCCATTCAGCAGTAAATGGACAGGTGATGCACTGTCCATGCTTCACTCAGGTTTCCTGGGTATACTGCGCATGAACCTGCAGCCTTTTTTGAAAATAAATTTAGAGTACCCAATTCATTTTATTTCCCATTTAATGGGTAATTTAGCGTGGCCAATCCACCTACCCTGCACATTTTTGGGTTGTGGGGCCGAAAGAAACCCACGCAAACACGGGGAGAATGTGCAAACTCCACATGGACAGTGACCCAGAGCTGGGGTCGAACCTGGGACCTTGGCGCCGTGAGGCTGCAGAGCTAACCATTGTGCCACCGTGCTGCCCTTTGAACCAGCAGCCTTTAAAGGGATAAAAATTTAAGTAGTTTGTCATGACTTGCATTTAATGTGGACCCAAGTGGAGCAGGCGGTCTGTGGACCATTGGCAACTCTGAACTATGTCCGTCCCCCACTCACCCATTCCTGTTCAAGCCCCAACATCCCAGGACTCAGCAGGGAATCAGATGATTTTGAAAAGGCTCCGTGGGTGACAGTCTGTGTAAAGTTTGCATTTTCTCCCCGTGTCTGCGTGGGTTTCCTCCGGGTGCTCCGGTATCTTATCACAGTCCAAAAGTGTGCAGGTTAGGTGGATTGTCCATGGTAAAATTGCCCCTTAATGTCCAGAGTTGTGCAGGTTAGGTGGGGTTATGGGGATAGGGCAGGGGAGTGGTCCTAGGTAGGGTGCTCTTTCAGAGGGCTGGGGGAGACTCCATGGGCCTCCTTCTGCACTGTATGGATTCTATGAATTACCACAACTCACTAGTTTGTGGTCTAGGCTTCAGTGTAAAACAAATTTTTGAAAGGTCTGTTTGCACACCACACATTTCACTGAAGTCCTAAATGTGTCAAGAATACTTAAATCCTATTTGTACATGGACACGTCGCATTTCTCTCATAACAACCAATATTCCATTGAACACAAACTACAACGGGAGTGCAGTGGATAAGTGGGCAAACACTGCAGTTGAGTTAGAAGGTTAGCCCTGATCTAATTGAATGGTTGAAACTCCTATTTCTAATGTTTATTTTATTATTTATTCCTGGGATGTGGGCGTTTCTGGCTGGGCCAGCATATGTTGCCCATCCCTAATTACGCTTGAACTGAGTGGCTTGCTAGCTCATTTCAGAGGGGGGCAGTGAAGAGTCAACCACATCACTATGTGGGCCTGGAGACACGGCAGATTTCCTTCCCTGAAGGACATTAGTCAGCCAGATGGGTTTTTGCGACAATTAGCGATGGTTTCATGGTCATTATTAGACTTCTATTTCCAGATTTTTATTGAATTCAAATTTCACCAGTTGCCATGGGTGGGATTCGAACCCAGGGACCATAGAGCATTACCCTGGTTCTCTGAATTACTACTGCAGTGATAATACCACTATGACACCGCTTTACCTCAAACATCTGTGACAGAATGAGCAGCCATTTCACAATAACAATGATCATTGACATGTGCCAGGTGCCCCAGGTGTTCACCTCTTTACATGAGACCTCGTGCAGAAATAAAGTCTTGCTGCTTTTGAATGGAATTGTCAGAAGAGGAAGGAATCGCTACACTTCAATTATGAATGTCAGATTTTTTTTGTCCATTTTCCAGCTGTTTCCAAAACCTTTATTGGAATATTCCCGGACACGACTCCTCCCCTCCCTCCCAGTATTCCTGGATGGGTATCCATTATTCCGTGTTAATTATATGTAACGGCATTCGGTTAGAGCATACCAAAATGGCTGTGGGACAAAATAAAACCACAGGGGCAAAGCTATCATTTGATCCATAAGTTGTGTATGGCACACAGCTCATTATAACCCAGACTCGTGCAGCCAGACGTTGACATGTTAGTGAAATAAGATGGATAACATCAAAGGTATCCAGATTGAACAAGTTCTCAATTTAGTGGAAGTGAGAGTGTGAGTATTGCAATTAAGTCATCAGTTGGCAGTAACACATTTATGATAAGTTGTGTGAATGGTAGATGCAGTATAATGTGGATAAGTGTGAGGTTATCCACTTTGGTAGAGAAAACAAGAAGGTAAATTATTATTTGAATGGCTATAGGTTGAGAGAGGGGCATGTGGAAGGATGTCCTCATACACAAGTCACTGAAGGTAAGCGTGTAGGTAAAGAAGGCAAATGGTTTGTTGGTGTCTTGCTGCAATTATACAGGGCTTTGGCGATGTCACCCCTGGAGTATTGTGTGCAGTTTTGGTTTCCTTATCTGAGGAAGGATGTTCTTGCTATGGAGGGAGTGCAGCCAAGGTTTATCTCATAGAAACCTATAAAATTCTAACAGGACAAGAAAGGGTAGATGCAGGAAGGATGTTCCCGATGGCGGGGTGTCCAGAACCAGGGGTCACAGCCTGAGGATGCGGGGTACACCATTTAGAACGGAGATGAGCTGAAATGTCTTCACCCAGAGAGTGCTGAGCCTGTGGAATTCACTATAACAGAAAGTAGTTGAGGCCAAAACTTTGTGGGCACGGTCTACCAGCCACACTGCACCCGAAAAGCAGTGCACCGCGGCACAACGTGGCCGGTAAATGATGAGAGACCCCACTCCTGGGATCGAACAGGCTTGTCACCCCTCGCGAGATCTAACGCAATCTGGCAAGACGGCGCAATGTGAAACCTGTCCATTGTGGGTGGGATCACCTTTTGGCAAATCTGCATGTTAGAGTGAGACAGCTAGTCTCACTCTATTATGAGGTAACCAAGGAGTTCGGATCTATCTGCTTTGCCTTGAGAACTTGGGAGAGTGCTGTTCAGTACTAGTCTCCAAAAACGGGGACCAGATGGAACGGCATTCGTGGGGGTGTCTCAGGGAATTGGAGGCCCCCAGGTGCATGTTCTCTGGGCACGGTGGTACCCTAGCATTGCTGGTACAACCTGGGTGTCTTGGTATGCCAGCCTGGCCCCCTGGCACTGCCACCTGAGTGCCAGATGGGCACTGCCAAGTTACTCAGATGGCACTGCCCAGATGCCAAGCAGGCATTTTTTGTGCGACGGTGATTGGACCCAGGCATGCCCTTTGTGGGTCTGGTGGGCTGAAGAGGAGCCCCCTTTGTGGTGAGTTGGGGCTTGGGGGGCTCGTGTTGGAGGCTCGAAAGATCAGAATTCCATTTACTCTCCCTGCATTGAGGAGTTTTGGTGAGCGGGGCTCCTCAGTGCAGGAGACAAGACTAAGAGTGGACTCAGCCAGGCCTCCCCTGCTGAGACCCCGTATCTAACCGGAGTCACATTAGATAGCTTTGTGTTTTTTGGCGCTGCGTGCGCCAGAAAACGTGTGGGTAAATGCACTCACTATGAGCCATAGTTCCCATTTGATTAAATCACGCCCTGTGGGCGCGATTCTCCCAAAACGGGAGAAATCGTAAGGCTGGCGTCAAACCCGGGCGGGTTTGACGCCAGCGCGCCCCTTCCCGACCGGGAACCGATTCTGGTCCCCGGTCGGGGCTAGCAGCCCGATGCCGCAAGCTCCGGCATCACGGGCTTAACGAATTTTGTTAAGCCCGCTTGCCGGAGTTAGCGCCGGCTGACGCGTCATATGACGTCAGCCGCGCATGCGCGGATTGGAAGACTCCAACCCGCGCATGCGCGGATGACGTCATCGCGTATTTGCGCGAAACCCGCGCATGCACGGGCCGGGATGCCCCTCAGCCGCCCCGCGAATGGATACTGCGGGGCGGCAAAAGGACAAATAGTGCGCGGGCATCAGGCCCGCTGCCCGCGATCGGTGGGCACCGATCGCGGGTCCATGGCACCCTTGGTACGGCCGTGGTACTGCCGTGCCAATCGGTGCCATGGTTATAAAAAGCGAGTTGTTCCCGCCGTTTTTACGAACGGCCAGACCAGGACTGTTTGCCGTTCGTAAAAACAGCGTAAAGGGCTGGGACTTCGGCCCATCGATCAGCTGTGAATCGCTGCCGGCCGTAAAAAAACGGCGGCAGCGATTCGGGTCGGGACTTCGGCGGGGGGGTGGGAGAATAGCGGGAGGGCGGGAAAAATGTCGGGAAGGCCCTCCCGCTATTCTCCGACCCATCGTGGGGGTCGGAGAATTTCGCCCTGTATGTTTTCAAGAAAGACATAGGTCTAGCTCTGGGGTCAAAGGGGCTATGGGGGGAGGTCATGCAAGAAAAGGTCATTGAGTTGAATGGTCAGCTATGATTGGGCCAAATGGCCTTCCCCTGCTCCTATTTTCCAAGTTTCTAAGATTTAGCACAGTATTTTTCAAACTTTTTTGCCTGGGACCCATTTTAATCAACTGGCTATCCTTCAGGGCCCACGCCGGCGCCCTTTGCAAGCCACACTGGCCGAACTTCACGAACCACCATTTTCACTTACCTTTAATGTGACAGGAGAGCCTGCTTGGTCCTCACGATTTCACTTGCTTTATCATTCACTGTTACATTTCTGCTAAAGACTTCCATGGGTGATTTAAGATCTCACTGCATCCGTTGAAAAAAATCAAGAGGTTTGTCCTCAAATTCGATGTTTAGTTTTCAAATGTCTTTGAAGTTTTGAGGGTTTTAATCTTTCATTTGCCAGTGCTTCCCTGCATATAACACACATCTTTATGTTGCTTTGTTCCTGATTTCAGCCTCTTCTTAATGGGTTGTTCACCAGAGACCCTGGAGTTCACCCCAACACTGCTGGCAGCTACAAAGTGGGGGAATCTCTCACGCGCCCAGAGCACATGACATGCTCTCTGCCACCACTTTTGGAGAGAAGACCCCATCAATTTTAAAAAGAATCTGCTCCTGGTTCAGGTTTGCCTCGCTGGACTCTGGGCCTGCGCATTGCTGTGAGGGCAGCATTCTGAAAACCGGTCATGGCTGGCATTTTTAAAAGCCGGTTGTGGCCGTTGGGCACTTCTTCCTGTGCTCAGGAACGCCGTGACCGATGGTCTCCCGACACCCACCCATGATTCACATGGGGGCTGTGACCCTGAGATTGAAAATGACTGATTTAGCATACTCTGTCACTTACAAAGGATACATCAAGGTGTATTGTGACATCCACTTTCACTTGATGGGGCATATCTTGGCTTTCTGTGGAACGGGTAGCATGGTGGCAGCAGGGTAGCATGGTGGTTAGCATAAATGCTTCACAGCTCCAGGGTCCCAGGTTCGATTCCCGGCTGGGTCACTGTCTGTGTGGAGTCTGCACGTCCTCCCCCTGTGTGCGTGGGTTTCCTCCGGGTGCTCCGGTTTCCTCCCACAGTCCAAATATGTGCGGGTTAGGTGGATTGGCCATGCTAAATTGCCTGTAGTGTCCTAATAAAAGTAAGGTTAGGGGGGGGTTGTTGGGTTACGGGTATAGGGTGGATACGTGGGTTTGAGTAGGGTGATCATGGCTCGGCACAACATTGAGGGCCGAAGGGCCTGTTCTGTGCTGTACTGTTCTATTCTATGGGTGATATTGAGCTGACAGCCCACTTTTTCCCCTGTGTTGATTATTATATTTCCGTTGACCTCAATGTGGTCAGTTCTACTCGACTGAATTGTGCAAATTGACCAGTTCCAGGATCCTATGAGCAACAATGTTCTGATATTTCAAGTTCGGTAGCAGTTAATGATTCAGTTATTTTCTATTTCGCAGAAATCATGGTGCTGTAATTGCCTCGACTGCCTGAGGTTTGTAGATGGTTACTGTTGCCCAGAACCATCTAAAAGTTAAATCATGCGCCTGAATGAAGGGAAACAAAAGCAGTTTCAGCAATATCCTCTGGTGTATCATCTCACGTCATTTGGAGGAATGTTTGATATTGGAAAATTATATAGTTCAATGGACTAAGTGAGTGTCATTTAGGCTTTCATTGTTCATGTGACAAGTGAAACGTTACATTTGAACTTTTACATAGGTTTTTAAAATTTGGAACATGCTCAGGATAGCTGGAGGCAGCTGAATCTCTTCATTCTCGTGTATTAGGAATTACACATTTAAAAACAGCAGGGCATTGCATTAACTCAACTGAGGGGAACTTTTGCTGAAGCGATACCATCATTTGATCAAGGCGAGGAAGTCCATATAAAATGGTAACATAAATTAATTATGTTATAGAACTTGTAGTGTATTATGTGGCATCCCTACCCCTTAGCCGGAAGCTCTGGGTTCAGGTCTCATCCCGGGACTTGATGGCCAAGGAAGATGTGTCCATAACAGGTAAAGGAAAGATTGGTGACACTAGTCAGGGTGTTTAACAGATTATAATGGTTTATTTACAGAGTCTTTCATGATGTTATCACTTCTAGCTCTGGTATTTAGTCTGGTTACAAAAACCCACGCTCTGCACCAAGATCCCCACGCTCAATTCCCATTGGGTAATAGGGGTCATATGACGCTCCCGATATATGCCCCTGAAAGGGCCCAGCTACTACAAGCATCAACTTGTAAATCCTTCCAACACACGCCAATGACCAGTGGGAGACATTCTTGGTCAGCCACATGATGAAAAGAAATTGGAGCCTTTACCACCATCTCCAGGCCACAACATGCACATAAAAGTGTGTGTCGCCACGGCAACATGGACTCCTTTGGGGAGCTGATTGGCACGGTTGGCTGGATGGTTGGTTTGGATCAGATTGGTGCCAACAGCACAGTGTTTAATCCCCATTCCAGCTGGGGTAGATGCGGGACCTGCTTCCTTGTCCTATTCATGGTGTGGACCATTGCGCTGTGAGTGAGGCCTGCTTTCAGATTGGGAAGATAGAACTCGGTGGCCAAGAAATTGGACAGGTTCCCCTCCCATGCTCCAGAAAAGATATTGTCTGGGTATTTAGAGAAACTCAAATGCAATGGCCCCCAGGCTCAATGGGCGCGAATCTCCCACCACGTTGGGCTCTCAATTGAGGGCAATGCGGTCGGTGAGTGCCGGGAGGGGCTTGCAGCGAGCCTCCCGACAGGCTCCGTGCCTCCTAGGATTTTCCGACACCTTGCGAGATGTTGGATTCGGAAACCCGCCCCAAATAGGCGTGACCGAATGAATCGTGGAAGTAGGTCGTAAACCCACTTACAACATATATGCGCTGGACTCAATGGCTGCCTCCAATTCACCGGTCTCCCAGGGAGGCTACGTTCGGGCGCCGATCAGTGTTGGTCCACACAAACGTGAGGGGGGTGTTGGGGGGGGTGCTGTGGTGTGGGGGGTGGGGTGAGTCGGCGGTTGCGGGGCTGAGTGGGGTGAGGGTGAGGGGTGGGTCCACATATCTGTCATGAGGATCCGTAACTAAGCAGGGGGTCTGACTTGCTCGCCCATCGCCGCCCCCCGCATCGGCGACCTCCCTTTCCTCCATCCGGTACACTGGGGCTCACCACACAGCTGCTGCGGCACATCAGGTGGAGGTAGGAACACCTGAGGGGGTGAATGGTCAGAAGGCAGGCCGAACCCAGGAACTAACTGCTGTCCAGACCGGTCTGGGGCGTCTGGAACGGACAGTCCCATCGATTGTGGAGATGCAGTCGCCGAGCCAGGGACTACATGAGGGGTTGTCGGTGAGCATCCAGCACCTGCAGTGCAGTGGGAAGAACCCAAACGCATGCATCAGCAGGAGGTGGTGCCGACAATGTGCGCCACCCAGGCCAACACCGCATGGGTGGCGTCCGCGGTGGAGGAACTGGGGGCGAGGTTTTGACCATGCAGCATGTCCAACACCAAGGGAATTCTGTGCAGGGACTGGCTGAGGTCCAGGACAAGGCTACCCTCTCACAGGCAGCCATGTGCCAGAGCCACTTGAACATTGTAGCGGCACAACAGGCCATGGCTGGGAACGCCGGCGGCAATGCTCAGGTGCTGGCAGACAAGGCACAGACACAGAGGGAGGTAGCCCAGTCCCAGAGGGAGATGGCGCAATCACTGGCTGATGTGTCACAGACCCAGAATGTGGTGGTACAGTCACAGCGTGATGTGGCGCAGTCCCTGACAGAGATGGCCCATTTCCTGTGTTCCATGGCTGCGGGCATGCAGACCCTGGTCGAGACCAGAGCGGGTCTCCAGGATTGGCAGTGCCAGGTGGCAGGGGAGCCTCTGGGGTTAGCTCCGCTCACACCTCAGTCTCATGGAGTAGCTTGGTGGCCATCGGCCACCCCGAGGGAGGAGATGATGGGGCCCGTGCTGGTGACTCCCGCAGGGGAGGTGCCGGAACACCACAGCATCTCGGACTCCCCCCCCCTCCGTCCCTGGCACATCTGGCCTGATTGCCCCAGAAGATGGCTGCCAACAGGGATCCAGGTCACAGGGATGGAATCATAACAGGCCACCTCCACTCCTGATGTACCATCTGGGGATCCACCTGGATGTAGCGTTAGGGCACGGAAGGCCAGAAAGTTACAGACCAGTTAAATTGGCACGGGTGCCAATCATAGTTCAGTGATAGGTGCTTGGCCACCTATCTATATATACGTTAAGGAGTCTTACAACACCAGGTTAAAGTCCAACAGTTTGTTTCAAATCACTAGCTTTCGGAGTACTGCTCCTTCCTCAGTGAATCTCTACTCAGCGAATGGAAAGATCCCGTTGTGCAAATGTTCAGGGCGACTGTCAGCTTGACGGCCACCACGAGCGGGTGTCCTCCCCCATTCCCCCGCGGTGCCAGGTGCACCATGATCTGGAAGATATGCCACACTGTCCCTCTGTTCTGCCAGAGTCTTCGACGGCATGCCCAGACTGCAGATCATCGAATGACTGGCAATGCCGGTACACGTGAGGCCTCATGCGGCGCCTCCTTTGCACCTACTCCCCCTCCTCGGCCTGTTAGGCGGCCGGCTCTCCATCCTCAGCTGCTGCCTCCTGTTCTCCTGCTGCATCTTCCACCTTCTCCTCGAGCAACTCCGACCCATAGAGTCGCAGGACATCCCCCAGTGTACCCTTGCCAGGTACACTCCACGGCACTCGTCTGGTGCCCCCATAGGGGCTACAGTGGGCATTGTCCTTGGGTGGGCCGTCTGATGCCCCGCCGGCAGATGGTGGCCGGGTTGGGGGGGGTGTGACGGAGGGTGGGGTGCGGGGTTGGGGGTACCTATATGGCCGGTATCACTCAGCAGAACCAAGGCCAAGGTGGGTGGTCAGTGAGGTGCGCAGCAAGATGGCTCCCTTGCAGGCCGGGTCAATGGCGGTTTGTGCCTGGACACCACCCCAGTCCTGTGAGGGGTCACCCTGGTCACAAGTCCCGTTCCCCATCACACCCCCGCCCCCTCATCCCCAACCAGCCCGACCAGTGACCAGCCCGGCATCTCATAGTCGTGCCTCTCCGTGTCCAACCTCTTCTCTCTCCCTCATCAGCCACGGTGCAGATTTCACAATTTTTAAAAGTGAATCTCGCTGTCGGGAATTCGCCCCAGAGGAGGTGGAGAATCGCAGAGGCCCCAGAGAATACCAGGTTAGGCCTGCCAATGGCAATTACTGTACGTGCGTTCTGGAATGCATTGAAGCCGCTGTGGCCACCACGATTTTGGCATCGGAACCAATTCTCCGCCCAATCGCATTTCCTGATCCAGATGTCAGCGAATGGAGAATCCCGCCAACTGTTTTACTGTTTAAATTTTTTGGCGGCAGCCTCCAGTGGTCACATTGAAGACTTGGTTTGGATGACTAGTTTACCTCAGGAACCTGAAATGAGGTTGATGTTCTTTATTTGCATCGACACTGGATCAAAAATAAAACTCTGAAAGTAACTATTGAAATGACAATAACAAGTAAAGGGTTCACCAGCCCGTGCGGGTAGCCAGACTTTGTGACTTTGTTACAACCGCAAGTTTTGCAATGAATTGATGTGTTTTGACTTATGGTAAAGTGAAACCAAATGTGAATTCAGGCATATCAGGCAGGCATTTTTGACAGTGTTGAAATGCAGCTTCACTGATGGAGGTCCAGGTGCACATTTCAAAATTTGCCCATGATACTAAACTTGGAAGATGGAAAACAGCGAGGATGGAATGAATCAGCAGCAACAGGACAAAGATAGGCTAGCAGCTAGAATAGGTGGCAGATGGAATTTGATACAGAGACGTGTGAGGTGATGCATTTTGGCAGAAGGGACGGGGACAGGCAATGTATACTCAATGGCCCGGTTCTGAAGAGTGGGCAGCAACAGAGGGTCCTCGGCGCACCGATCTTTGAAGCTGGGAGGACTTATTTAGAGAGTACAAAGTATTGTGGGCAGCACGGTAGCATAGTGGTTTGCACAATGGCTTCACAGTGCCAGTGTCCAAGGTTCGATTCCCGGCTTGGGTCACTGTCTGTGCAGAGCATGCACATTCTCCCTGCGTCTGCGTGGGTTTCCTCCGGGTGCTCCGGTTTCCTGTCACAAGTCCCAAAAGATGTGCTGTTAGGTGAATGGGACATTCTGAATTCTCCCTCAGTGTACCCGAACAGGCGCCGGAATGTGGCAACTAGGGGCTTTCCACAGTAACCTCATTGAAATGTTAATGCAAGACAATAATGATTATTAAAAATATGGGCTCTTAGGGTTTAAGGTCTTTATTACAGAAGCTGGGGAGTTATGTTGAACCTTAATAAAGCTCTGGTTAGGCACCAGCTCGATCTTTCAGTTGTTAACGCCGGCGGGATCTTGCGGTCTGGCTGACGGCGCACCCCTGCCACAGGTGTCCCGGTGGGGTGGGTTGGATTCCGTTGGCCGCCTCCCACCACTGGCAAACATGCCAGCCGTGGGAAGGCCTGGGAACCTCGCCGATGGTGTCCAGTCCTGGTCACCGCACTTTATGAGGAGTGTGAGGGTCCTTGAGTTGGTGCAGAAGAGATTTACCAGTTTGGGTTCAGGGACTGGGTTGTAAAAGCTGCTGCTGTTCTCCTTGGGGCAAAGGAGATTGAGAGGAGATATGATAGACGTGTGTAAGGTTATGACAGGTAAGGATAAGGCTGACAAGGAACCATTCCCACTTGCTGAGGATAATGACCTGGAACGCACTGCCCATGAGGGTGGCGAGAGAGGAGACAATGTTTTCAAAAGGAAACTGGGTGGACACTTGAGAAAATAAACCTGCAGTGCTAGGGGCAGTGGGACAGACTGGTTTGCTCCGTGGAGAGCTGGCATGGACTCGATGGACCGGGTAAGCCTCCCTTTTATGCTGTAAATGTTTCTATGACTATATAAAAGGAAATGACGTGAGAATGGAGAAGGATAAAAACAATGAGAGATCTAGGACTTGAAATTAGGTTCCATAGCCCCAAGGCAAAACAAATGGCATTGCCTAAGCTTCCGGCTACCTGGGAAAGGCACGAGTACATCTGTGCCTTGCATGCAATGGAAGCGGCACAGGTTCTGCTTAATTTTTGGAACTTAATTTGCTTACGTCTAAAAAAAATAGTCCTGCGTTGTAGTGTACCTTTAAGTGGGTATGTCCACAATCTGTGCTCTTAATCACACCAGATATGACATCAAATATCAGGTGATACTGGTTGGAATATGTTGGTTAACCACTGTCAGGCATGTTAGGAAGAGCTCTCCACAAACTTGTAGATATTACTGGAATCTTCAAATAAAAAAAACTCACGACATTGTTTAGCAGTCATACCTGAGTGAGTTTGTATTGAAAGACAGAAGGCAACACAATACCCTGCGCTGAACATTCACAGCTGGTCAGTATTCAGTAGCACAAGGACCTGCTCGCTACTGCCACTATTTAAAGGGCTAGGCACCAACTTGCAAGTGAGATGATTTTGACTTATTTCTGCATTGTCTGAGTTTATGGAACTATTTGTTGTATTTTTGGAGAGCCGGTGCTTAATATCAGAGAGGCTGCGGAATTTGGTAACTAAGGCATAGTACCTGTGGGTACATTGCCGCTTGGTCTGCAGAATAATCATCAGGTGGAGTAGAGGCTGCAGAGAGATGGAAGCTCTGGTGAAGACATAGAATCATAGAATCACTACAGTGCAGAAGGAGGCCATTCAGCCCATCGAGTTCGCACCAACTCTCTGAAAGAGGACTCCAGCCAAGCCCTATCCAAATAACCCCTTAACTTAACCTACACACCCCTGGACACTAAGGGAAAATTTAGCATCGCCAATCCGGCTAAGCAGCACATCTTTGGACATAGGAGAGGTGGGGCTCCCCATGAAACGTCATATGCAGCAAGTGTTTTTCAGGAGCACTTCTACTTCTTCCTGATCAAGGAGCAATGTTTTAGGATTAGATTAAGTTATGGATTTATTGTCACGTGTACTGAGGTACAGTGAAAAGTATTGTTTTGCGTACAGTCCAGGCAGATGGGTCCATACATGAGAAACATAGGACATACGATAAATATACAATGTAAATACATAGACATAGATACCGGATGAAGTAGACGGTGTGTAGTGCTAAACAGTAGAGAATATGCATAGAGAGATCAGTTCAGTCCATAAGAGGGTCATTCAGGAGACTGGTAACAGCGGGGAAGAAACTGTTTTTGAATCTGATGGTGCATGTTCTCAGACTTTTGTATCTTCTGCCTGATGGAAGAGGTTGGAAGAGAGAATAACCCGGGGGGGGGGGGAGGGGTCTTCGATTCTGAGGTGACTCAGCTTCAACTATGAAGTCCGAGAACCTGACATAGAGCCATGCACTAGGGTTAGTGGAATCAAGGAGGCAGTAGCATTGAATGTTTACATGTCCCAGCTGGAAGTGGAAGTGGGAGACATCTCTAACAGACCCCAGTTCCCCACACATCTGGGAAGCCAGTGAGGCCAGCTACCTCAGATAGAGTATATCATCTTCTCCCAGAGCTGGGATAAGCAGGATGAGAGGGTATGGAGCTTTGCCGGATTAGTGCGTTTCCCGATGGTTCAAGGCACCATTAACTGCACGCACATGACTTTACAGGGCCCCGATGAAAATGGCGAGAGGTATAGGAACTGATTCAACTAGCATTCTATAGGAATGCAGTTGGTGTGCGGCCATTCCCTGTGCATTATGTCAGTAAATTCTCAGCAGGAGTCAGAATACATTGAATCAGCATTAGTCAGCTGAAGCCACCCATCTTCAGGCCTGCACAGAGAAGCTGGCTACTTGTGGACAAGGACTCATTCCTGCACGTTAACCCGTTAACCATGTGAGAACAGCGGGCCATTTGGCCCATCGAGTCTGCATCGGCCCTATGAAAGAGCACACTACCCAGGTCCACCCGCTAATCCACCCCGGCCTATCCCCATAACCCCACCTAACCTGCACATCTTTGGACACTAAGGGGGCAATTTAGCATAGACAGTCCACCTAACCTGCACATCTTTGGACTGTGGGTGGAAACCGGAGCACCCGGAGGAAACCCACGCAGACACGGGGAGAAAGTGCAAAATTGAACCCGGGTTCCTGGCGCTGTGAGGCAGCAGCGCTAACCACTGTGCCACCGTCCTGCCGCAATTTTGGATTGGATTGGATTTGTTTGGATTGGATTGATTTGTTTATTGTCACGTGTACCGAGGCACAGTGAAAAGTATTTTTCTGCAAGCAGCTCAACAGATCATTCAGTACATGGAAGAAAAGGGAATTAAACAAAATTCAAGAAAATACATGAGAATACATAATAGGGCAACACAAGATATACAATGTAACTACATAAGCATTGGCATCGGTTGAAGCATACAGTGTGTAGTGTTAATGAGATCAGTCAATAAGTGGGTCATTTAGGAGTCTGGTGACTATTCGCGTTTATTGGAGTGTATTAACACGCCTCCGTTTAAAGGCCGTGTGCTTAACACTGCTAGGCTCTATGTATGTATTTTCAGCTCAGGAGTCGCCAGGTGCCGTATCTAGACACCTCACAAATATTCCAAGGTCAGGTTCAAAGTAATAAAACGATACACCGATTAGTAAGTTCCAAACGATCAATATTTATTATACAAATATAATAAATACGCATGCACACGCTAAGGGACTAAGCTATAACTAAACTAAGCGATCAGAATACTTAACTAAACAGGAACAGGAAAG
Source organism: Scyliorhinus canicula (assembly GCF_902713615.1). Taxonomy (NCBI): domain Eukaryota; kingdom Metazoa; phylum Chordata; class Chondrichthyes; order Carcharhiniformes; family Scyliorhinidae; genus Scyliorhinus; species Scyliorhinus canicula. The sequence goes on from NC_052150.1 coordinate 49,934,329, forward strand.
GTCAGGGAGCGAGGCCTTCGTTCCGATCTTGGTCTGCAACCTTCAGAGAGTGTGCTGGTCACTGGGGGTCTAGTGGGCCTGGTTCGCGTAGCGAGCGTCGTATTGGCACTTACGATTCGGCGGCTGGTGCTCAACGGCTGGAGTCAGGATACAGGTCGAAGTTCTTGGTCAAAGCCGGAGCACGAAACAACAGCTCAAGCCGGAGCACAAAACAGACAGGACCATGTGTGGGGTCTATCTTTTATAGGACCCCAATGTCCGTCCCTCTTTTGGGGCGGGCTTTACCTTCAGGTATCGATTGGACCAAATTCTAATCGATATCTTTTGAATTCCCCCAATGTGAGGGTCTCTTCTTGATGAAGGGGGCGGTTTCTATAGTGGATACTTCTGGTGCCGCTCTGTCTGGACATCCACTTAAAGTATCTATTCAAACCTAAATGTTGCCATTGTGTGTGCCCAGATCTGGATTGCCTCATTAATATGCAAAGCGTTTTGCCATTAACACCTTTGGTTTGAGATCTTCCACCTGGCCAGAAACTAGTTTTGCTGCTTGCAAAATGCTAATCAGTCTTTGCAGACTGCTGTCTTGGCTAAACTGCTTTTTCCCTGCAGTCTTAGCAATTCTCCATCTTGTCAGTCCAGTGTCCATTTTAGGTGGCTACAGTGGCTACAGTTGGTAAGGGTTAATATGGACATGCCGAATTTCCTTAGTTTCCTGAGGAAGTATAGGCGCTGTTGTGCTTTCTTGGTGATAGCGTCGACGTGAGTGGACCAGGATAGATTTTTGGTGATGTGCACCCCTAGAAATTTGAAACTGCTAACCATCTCCACCTCGGCTCCGTTGATGCTGACAGGGGTGTGTACAGTACTTTGCTTCCTGAAGTCGATGACCAGCTCTTTAGTTTTGCTGGCATTGAGGGAGAGATTGTTGTCGTTACACCACTCCACTAGGTTCACTATCTCCCTCCTGTATTCGGACTCGTCGTTATTCGAGATCCGGTCCACTATGGTCGTATCGTCAGCAAACTTGTAGATGGAGTTGGAACCAAGTTTTGCCATGCAGTCGTGTGTGTACAGGGAGTAGAATAGGGGGCTAAGTACGCAGCATTGCGGGGCCCCGGTATTGAGGACTATTGTGGAGGAGGTGTTGTTCATTCTTGCTGATTGTGGTCTGTTGGTCAGAAAGTCAAGGATCCAGTTGCAGAGTGGAGAGCTAAGTCCTAGGTTTTGGAGCTTTGATATGAGCTTGGCTGTAATTATGGTGTTGAAGGCGTAGCTGTCGTCAATTAATAGGAGTCTGATGTAGGAGTCCTTGTTTTTGAGATGCTCTAGGGACCTCGAGCAGAATGAGCATATAGAAACCTGCCACTACAAGCAATAAACTACATGAATTCATCTTCCTAAACCACCAAGCTCGATTCTTCAGTGAACCAAGAGAGAAAGGAATTACAGAATTAAAGGAATTAATGGTGTTTCATGACTTCATCTCTGGGGATGGGGAGAAATCAAGCGTAACTGAGAATGTGAGATCATTTAAGACCTAAGTGCACGCTATCTTTTGTAATCACAATCCTTTCTTGAGTGTGCGTGGCTGTATGAGTGTTCCAGTGGGGATGTTTGTGATTTTATTCAGGTGTCGAATACTAAATATTTATCTTTCTTTTTTAAAGCTCACAAGAACACCTGTCATTTGTCGGTTCCTGATGGTTACAGCACTCAGGGGGTCAAAACACAATTTCACTTTTTAAAAACACAACTGTCTTCGGTCAGTCAAAAGTCAAAAGATATCCTAGCATCTCTGTAACACAATGCACCATGAGCTAGAAAGTGGGATTATGTAGATAGTCCTTCTGTGCTGTATGTCTATATGTCCTGGGTTTTTCACTGGAGGGATTGTCAGCAAAGGCATTCTCAGACTCTGCTTTCGATGAAATTGCTTTGCTTGATCATCATTGTTCCACCAATCCTCCATTGTGCTCTATCGCCTAGGCCCAATGGCCACCGTCCAACAATAAAGACTACCCGCAAAAGTCTTCTCATTGAAATCTTGCACAATAATTATTCCAATTACTAATGCCTCCAGCGGGCAGCACGGTGGTGCAGTGGGTTAGCACTGCGGCCTCACGGTGCCGAGGTCCCAGGTTCGATCCCGGCTCTGGGTCACTGTGGAGTTTGCACATTCTCCCCATGTTTGCGTGGGTTTCGCCCCCACAACCCAAAAATGTGCAAGCTAGGTGGATTGGCCATGCTAAATTGTCCCTTCATTGGAAAAAATGATTTGGGTACTCTAAATTTATTTTTTTTAAAGATTAATGCCTCTAGCACAGCATCAGTGAAGCTGGGCATCCTCTCTGTCCTGGTATTCCATTTCCCTTATTTAGAATTTCAGCAATAACCTTCAGTAACAGCCTCATGTGATCGTGTGCACCTTTCCTTTAACAAGGGCAGACTAACTTTAAGAACCAGAGCCTTACTGGAACACAGTGGGGAGGCAGTGGCCTTGTGGTATTGTCACTGGACTAGTAATCCAGAGATCCAGAATACATAAAACATACAGTGTAGAAGGAGGCCATTCGGCCCATCAAGTCTGCATCGACCCACTTAAGCCCTCAGTTCCAACCTTTCCCCATAACCACCCTATCCCCATAACCCAATACCCCATCTAACCTTTTTGGTCACTAAGGGACAATTTAGCATGGCCAATCCACCTAACCTGCACGTCTTTGGACTGTGGGAGGAAACCGGAGCACCCGGAGGAAACCCACGCAGACACGGGGAAAATGTGCAGACTCCACATAGACAGTGACCCAGCAGGGAATTGAACCTGGGACCCTGGGACCCTGGTGCTGTGAAGCCACAGTGCTATCCACTTGTACTACCGTGCTGCCCCAAGTACTGGTCTAGGGTCTAATAATGATCATTGCTGATTGTCATAAAAAAATCTGGTTCACTAATGGCCTTCAAAGAAGGAAATCTGCCATCCTTACCTGCTCTGGCCTACATGTGACTCCAGATTCACATAGTGATGCGGTTGGCTCTTAACTGCCCCTCTCTGAAATAGCCTAGCAAGTCACTCAGTTCAAGGGCAATTTGAGATCGGCAATAAATGCTGGTCCAGCCGGCAACGCCCACATCCCAGGAATGAATAATAAAAAAAACATTAGAAATAGGAGGAGGAGTAGACCATCCAACTGTCACGTGAGTGTCCCTTTAAGAAAGGTTTTTGTCTTATCACATGGCTTCAGTGATGTCATTGTGTGGGTGGAGCTGGGCTGTAGCTCTGGAAGCTTTTTTTTGGTTTCACTTTCACAATTGCCTTCTGTGGACTCAGACAGAGGACAGAAGTTTTTTGGCCTGTCTCTCTATCTTCACTTTATTCTGCTAGGGCTATTCTTTCCTTTCCCCTCATTTCAAATTCAAGCTGCTTTAATTCTTTTTCATGTTCAAGCTGCTTGATCAGTAATTGAATTCTTGCGATTTCAAGTGATTCTGACTGTGTCTCGGGCAATTGTAAATGCTCAGCAATGCCGCAATTACCTCTTCTTTTTGTATTTATTAAAGGCCTTATTAAAACCTTTATTAAAGGCACACTCACATGGCACAACCATTCAATAAGACTATGACCATGAAACCATTGTTGATTGTCATAAAAACCTATCTGGTTCACTAATGTCCTTTAGGGAAGGAAATCTGCCGTCCTTACCTGGTCTGGCCTAATTGTGACTCCAGACACGTAGCAATGTAGTTGACTCTTAACTGCCCCTCAAGGGCAATTAGGGCTGGGCAATAAATGCCTGCACAGCCTGCGACACCCACATCTCATGAACGAATGAAAAAAACATTCAAACTTTGCGTGCTTTTTGCGGGTGCTGCCTCCTCTGATTACCGTGTATAGCCATCCTTCAGCTAACGAATCAGTGGTTTATCAACATACTTTGGGTTATCATTGACCAGGAATAAAACTGGACTAGCCATATAACACTATGGCTACAAGAGCAGGTCAGAGGCTAGGAACCCTATGGCAAGTGACTAATTTTGTTACTTACAAAAGCTTTCCCCCAATCGACTAGAAACTCTCCAAAGCTCCTTAAGACAGTGCCCTCCAATTCCACAGCTCTAGCATTTAGAAGGACAGTTGCAGCATATACATGGGAACACCACCACCTGGAGGTTCCCCTTTAAGCCACTCACCATCCTGACTTGGAAATATATCGCTGTTCATTCGCTGTTGCTGGGTCAATATCCTGAAACTCCATCCGTAAGAGCACTGTGGGTGTACCTACATCACATGGACTGCAGCAGTTTCAGAAGGCAGCTCACCTCCACCTTCTCAAGGGTAATTATGGATGGGCAGTAAATGCTGGCTTAGCCAGCCACGCCCACATCTCATAAACAAACAGAAAATACATCAGCAAGTTCATCACCGCTTAGAAAAATCACTAAGATTGGCAAGGAAAAGATTATACTCTCGGCAGAGGACTTCAAAGTCCATCACCAGGATTGGCTCAGTCGCACTGACTGACCTAACTGAATGTGGGAGAACCAATAAGAGGTCAAAACCAACTTGGCCTCATCCTCAACAATTTACCTGTCACAGATGCATCTATTCTTGGCAGTGCTGGGAGGAGTGACCATCGCATGGCCCTTGTGAAGAAAACGTCTTGTCTTCGTACTGAAGACATCATCCATGGGTTGCAAGGCACTACCGTCGTCCTAAATGAGGTAAATGTTGAACAATCTAGTAGCTCAAAACTGGTGATTCCCGAGGGACTGTGGGTCATCAGCAGCAGCTAATGTCCATTCCCTACAATATCTAACTTCATAGTCTGGTAGAGCCCTCATTTTGCCATTCCTGTCAAGCCAGGAGACTAGCCTTAGATTAATAATGGATGTAGGAAAGCATGCCAGGAGCATATACAAGTGAGGCATCAAGCTAGCAAAGCTGCTTAACGAGCAGAAGCAGCACATGATGGACAGGGATCAGTGATCTCTCAATGATGGGGTGTCCACCATGTCGGTACAAAAAAACGAAGTTTTTGAAACCACATTCCCTTGACATTCAATGGCATCACCATTGCTGAATCCCCCACAATCAACATCCTGGGGGTTACCATTGATCAGGAACAGAACTGGACTAGCCATATAAAAACTGTGGCTATAAGAGCAGGCCAAAGGCGAGGAATCCTGCAGCGAGTAACTCACCTCCTGGCTCCAGAAAGACCGTCCACAATCTTCACGGCACAAGCCAGGAATGTGACGGCATACTCGCCACTTGCCTGGATGAGTGCAGCTCCAACAACATCCAAGGAAGCCCCCTTCATTTGGTAACCCTTCCACAAACTTTCAATCGCTCCACCACCGCGCACAGTGGCAGCTGTGTGTACCATTTACAAGGTGCCTGCAGGAACTCAACAAGGTTCCTTACGCATCACCTTTTGAAACCATAATTATGACCATCTAGAAGGACAAGAGCAGCAGATACCTGGGAGAACTATCATCTGGAGGTTCCCTTCCAAGTCACTCACCATCCTGACTTGGGAATATATCGCTGTTCCTTCACTGTCACTGGGTCAAAATCCTGGAACTCCCTCGCTGTCAGCTCTGTGGTGTACCTACACCCCAGGGTCTGCAGTGGCTCAAGAAGGCAGTTCATCACCACCTTCCCAAGGGCAACTAGGGATGGGCAATGAATGTTGGCCTAGCCAGCAATGCCCATACATCCCGTGAATGAATAAAAAAAAGCTTGAACTGCCGAGTGCACGCAAGTGCCAGTCAGCAGCGAATTTGATTCACTTCGCATAATATCAAGCATAGCAGAGAATACTGGATATGGAAAAGGATTCATGCCTGACAACATCCTAGATGTAATGCGGAAGATGTATGCTGCAGCCCTAGCCAAGTTGTTTCACTGTAGCTACAATGCTGGCATATACCTGACAACGTGAAAAATTGCCCAAGTATGTCCTGTCAACAAAAACTGGACAATTACGATCCAGCCAATTACTAACCCTTTGTCTACTCTCAATCATCAGAAAAGCGATGGAAGATGCCATTGACAGTGCTATCAAGGGATACTGGGCGGGAAACAACCTGGTCACCAAAACTTTGTTTGGATTCCGCCATTAGGTTCCAGGTCTCATTACAGCCTAAATCCAAACATAGACAAAAGAGCTGAATTTCAGAGGTGAGGTGAGAGTGACTGCCCTTGACATTAAGGCAGCATTTGACCAAGTATGACATCGAGGAAACCCGAACAAATTTCAAGTTAATAAGAATCAGGGAGAAGAATTTACACCAAGTGGAGTCGTATGTCGTACAAAGGATGTGGTTACTGAAGGCCAATCATCTCATTCCTAGGACATCACTGCAGGAGGCCCGCAATCAGCATGTTAGAACGAACTATCTTCAGCTGCTTCATGAATGACTGCCGTGCCGTCATATGGTCAGATGTAGGGATGTTCATTGAAGATTGCCGTGTTCAATACCATTTGCAACTCCTCAAATAATGAACCACTCATGCCTGCATCCAGAATTAAAAGAATGACCATGATGACGGTCAAGGACAGCAGTAGGAACTTGTGCATGGAGTCAGAAGAAATAGGAGAGGCGTTGAATGAATACTTTTCTTCAGTGTTCACCAAGGAGAGGGGCCATGTTTTTGAGGATGAGAGTGTGATACAGGCAGGTAGGCTGGAGGAGGTAGATGTTCTGAGAAAGGATGTATTAGCAATTTTGAAAAACCTGAGGGTCGACAAGTCCCCTGGGCCAGATGGGATATATCCAAGGATTCTTTGGGAGGCAAGGGCTGAGATTGCAGAGCCTTTGGCTTTGATTTTTGGGTCCTCACTGTCCACAGGGATAGTGCCAGAGGACTGGAGAGTGGCGAATGTTGCTCCTCTGTTCAAGAAAGGGAATAGGAATGACCCTGGTAATTATAGGTCATTTAGTCTTACTTCGGTGGTCGGTAAGTTAATGGAAAAGGCCCTGAAGGATAGGATTTCTGACCATTTGGAAAGATGCAGCTTAATCCGGGATAGTCAACACGGATTCGTGAAGGGTAAGTCTTGCCTCACAAATTTGATTGAACTCTTTGAGGAGGTAACTAAATGTGTAGATGAAGGTAGAGCAGTTGATGTCGTATTGTTGCACGTTTTACTATGGGCGTAAAACGCGTTTATTGGAGTGTATTAACACGCCTCCGAGTTCGACGTGTGCTTAACACTGCTAGGCTCTGTTCTATGTAATTATTTTAGCTCTGGAGTCGCCAGTTGCCGTATAGGCAACGTCACAAGTATTCCAAGGTCAAGTTCAAAGTAATAAAGACGATACACCGATTAGTCAAGTTCAAACGATCAATATTTATTATACAGTTATAATAAATACTCATGCACACACTAAGAGACTAAGCTACAACTAAACATAAGCAAACAATACTTATCTAACAGGAACAGGCAAGGTCAGAGAACGAGGCCTTCGTCCTGGTTTTGTCTGCAGCCTTCAGCAAGCGTTCTGGCACTTGGGAGTCTAGCGGGCTTGGATCGCGTAGCGAGCGTTGAACTTACGGTTTCGGCGGCTGGTGCTCAACGGCTGGAGTCAGGATACCAGGTGTCAGTCGGGGCCGGAGCACAGGTTTAACAGACCGGACAACACGAGGTCCCTATCTTTTATAGGGGTTCCGTTGTCCTTCCCTCTTCTCGGGCGGGCTCTACCTATTGGATCAATTTCTTATCGATACTGGATTAATTCCCCAATGCGAGGGGGTCTCCGTGATGGAGGGGGCGTTTCTTATGTCCTTTTGTTCGGAGGTTTCTGGTGCCTCGATGTCTGGGTCTTGATTGGAATGTGTCCATTCAGAACCAAATGTATCTATTGTGTGGGTGTTCAAGTCTGATGGCCTCATTAGCATGCAAAGCGTTTTGCCATTTGCACCTAGCTAAGGTCTTTTCACCTGAGCCCAAACTGGTTTCTGCTGCTGCAGAATGCAAACTGCTCTTTGCCGACTGCTGTTCTGGCTGAACTGTCTGTTTCTCAGCAGCCTTCCATTTTAGTTTGGCTCAGTGTCCATTTTGCGTGGCCAGCATGGCTACATTCCCTCCTTGTGATCCTCACAATCATACTATTGTGAAGGATCACCTATGTGCTTTGCCTCCTTGTGTTCTGACCTCTTGCCAGTTCCTGTTCTACTCTGTTCTAAACTATGGGAAGAAGAGAAAAAAATTTTAACTAACATCTCTACTTGGCCCTATGTCAAAAGGGACATGCATTACTACAATTGGGAACCTCTACCTATCACTATTAACCTTAACCTTAACTTAAACATTTAATCACTCTAAAATCTTAACCATTCACACCACAACATCACACTTCCCAACTCGGCAGTCGAGTATGGAACAATATAATACATGGCTGAATTTTATTTACAGAGTGTTGTAATCAGTGAGGGGTTGAGGGGTTTGGTGGAATCCGAAGATGGGGGATTGCACTCTATAGATGGGTGAGGTGCTGGAACGAGAGGCTCTCCTCTTCCATTTCCTCAACCTGAGGGTCTGCACTAGGATGATGAGGATCGCAATCACCAACAGTGATTCGATTATGTAGGACATGGAGTACCACGTCATGAATTTAGTACACCAGGTCTGAACCTCGCTGATCAGAGCTGAGCACTGGGGGTTTGCTGTACTAACATTTACGGTGGGGGTTGTGGGGGAAACGTGTCTTGTTTCCACACATATACATATGACATTAAATAGTAATAAGTGGGCTTCCATCATTTTGCTGTTCTTCTTCTTTCTCTTCCTTCTTCCTCCGGTATTGACAATCCTGGCTTCGACCCCTGTCTCGTCCTTTGAAACCTTTGGGATCAAGCACAGTATCTGTCAATACACAGTTTAAGACCTTTACTTGTTAGTGCATCTGTCTTTCAAAACCCAATTGACCCTTTAAAATGACTGGCTAAGTCACACCCTGTGACTCCCCTCATTTTTTTTTTCAAAAAGCGAATTTAAAGACCAGCATACACCTAACAATCCTTCCTTCTGCGAGCCGTCTCGCAGGCTTTGCTGATTTACCATCCGAATGTTCCCGGATGTAAATAGCATGTGGGATGGCGGCCGAAGGGCTACCTAACGTAAAATGAAAACAAACTTGGAAATAAACATCCGAATGAGTTGCGTATGGGCCGCTACGGGTACGAGTTGGATGGGATCCCCGGGTAGGGCGTGCTGTGCCATACCCGAGCTTGGCTGACCAAGGGTTGGTTCTCAGACAGGGCGGGTCCTCAGTGCCGTTTGTCCACTGCCTGAGTAACCTGGAAAGAAACGGGTACGAATGTGTTTACCATGACTTGCAGCCTCTATTTCGCCGAATAGAGGGGCACCTAAAAAACCAAGGGAGCCAAGATGCTCCAACTGAGGACATCACTGAAGTTCTCAGAGATATCTGCGGACAAGCTATTTGGCGTGTGGCCTTACAACTTTGGAAAGGATCTCCAATCAAACCGAAGTTCTCAAAAGTTTCGGCAGACAAGCTAACGTGTATGTGAGGTGGTCACAATCTTTTCAGCTGAAAAGAAGATGTCCATCCTCCAGCTGAAACATTTACATTCCTGAAAACAAACAAACATAAAACGAAGACAAACATACGTGCAGGTTCCATCAGAAAGGACATCGTTTCCCTCAAACGATTCCTATCTTACATCATCTGGACACCTCACTTTGCTTCTGCCTCTGTGAACAGGGTCACAAAGGGGTTGCCGTGTCGGGAGTCAGACACCGTGTCGTCCTGCTCTCCCGGATCCCACACCCTTGTGTGGATCAGGCATGCTATTTTGGAGTTGTGTGACCGGGGGTCACTCTCGTCATTGCGGACAAGTCTGTAGGAATTGTCCCTGTGCCATTGTGTAGTGTCGAGTGTGTTGTCGGGGTAGTCGGGGTCGGGTGGTGGTTCGGGGTTTTTGAGGTAAGTGACTTCCATGGGGTCACTGGAGTCGGGGTCGTAGTTGGTGCAGTGTGGGCTGTATGGCTGTGTGGTGTCGCTGTCTTCAGAGGCAGTGTCTGTCCTACTGTCTCTGCTGTGGCAGCTTGTGGGCGTGTCGGGGCGTGGTCTGTTGTGGTCTGTGGGCGGAGTCGTGGGCGAGTCCGTGGATGAACTGGTCTGTGAGGGGGATGGTGGAAAAGTGTCTCTGGTGGGCGGGGTGAAGTGTTCTGCTGCATCTAGCAGGACATGGTGAGCATGGTTGGCCTGTGTTCCATATGCCTTTAACTGGTTTATATGGAACCACGCGGTCTTCCCATTAGGATACTTGATCCTGTACACGGAGGGGCTAATTTTGTCCGAAATTGAGTAGGGACCGGAATATTTTGGAGCCAAAAAACTGCTGGGGTTATAAACAGATAACATTACCTATTGCCCAACCTGGAATTCTGTGGTGTGTACGGTCTTATTGAAACAGGCAGTCCGTTGCTGTCGGCGTTTCCCTAGCTGGACTGCGGCTGCGATCTGTGCAGACCTCACAGTCTCAACTAGATCTTTAACTGCCTTTTCATGTGTGAGGGCCGTCACTTCGGGGCTTGTCATGTCCAGTCCTAAAAGGAATTCTGTACCTTTCATAGGGCGTCCGGTCATGAGTGTATGTGGTGTGTATCCTGTCGATGTGGAGACAGTGTTCCTTATGAACATAAGTGCAAATGGGAGCACTGAATCCCATGTGGAATTGTTCTGTTGAACCATTTTCCTAAGGGTAGTTTTTAGGGTCCGATTCATGCGCTCCACAATCCCGCTGGACTGTGGATGATACGCAATATGGAAGTTCTGTTTGATTCCGAATATTGTCAGGACGTTCCTCATGACCCGTCCTGTAAAGTGAGATCCCTGGTCCGAATCGATACTTCGGGGTAAACCCCATCTCGTGAAGATGTGGTGGGTCAGGATCTTTGCAGCTGTCTTTGCTGTATTTGTTCGTGAGGGAAATGCCTCTACCCACTTGGTAAAGGTATCTATCACCACCAGAACGTATTTATAGCCATTCCTACAAGGGGGCAATGGACCTATAAAGTCGATCTGGAGGTTTGTCCAAGGGCCGTTAACTGGGCGAGTATGCCGAAGTTGTGCTTTCTTAGAATACCGCTCCGGGTTATTCTGAGCACAAATCAGGCAATTCTCTATGTAGTGCGTTACATCATTCCTGAGATTAGGCCACCAACAGAGTTGCCTGAGGTGCCTCGTTGTTGCATCAATTCCCTGATGCCCGTGTCCGTCATGGAACAAGGCAATCATCTGATTCCTGTCCTGCTGTGGGACCACATAAAGTTGGTCCTTAATGATCACACCCTCATGTGTGGTCAGTGCGTGTTTAAAGTGCTCGTAAGCAGGCACAAAGTTTCCCTTGAAAACCTCCCTGAGGTCTCCGTCCTGTTTTTGTGCTGCCACGAGATCTTTAATATCAGTCTGTGAGACTTGGACTGCGCTCACAGGGGCGCTAGCTGGTGCGCTAGCTGGGGGGGTCCATAAGTGTCCTCTCCTGGAACCTGCCTTAGCCAATGCGTCGGCTTTTACATTCCCAGGGGGTGATGACCTATGGTGGCTTCTTACTTTTATTATGCCGAAGGTCCTGTCCTTCGCTTTTGCTAAAATATGCTGGAGTAGAGGGGCTGATGGAAGGGGTTTCCCGTCTGCGGAGACAAAACCTCGTGTCCTCCACAGGGGCAGAAAATCGGTCAAACTGTTGCAGACATATAAGCTGTCTGAATATATGTCTGCTGGGCTGGGGAAAGAATCGGGGTGGTCCACTATGTACGCTATGGCTGCTAGCTCTGCTGCCTGCGCGCCTAAGTGACCTGGTAACTTAAGAGCTATCTCTTCGAGAGCGCGCCCCTGCGCGTCCTCTACATAGATGCCGCATCCTGTGATACGCTCACCATTTAAAACTGTGGAGGAACCGTCTACATAAATCCTCAAGGGTCCACACGTGTCTGTGGGCTGGGGGCTTTGTTTTGGGTTCCCTATCTTCCTGGGGGGTGTTTTGGCTAAAAAGGGTCCTGTGTTATGCAGGGGAGCTACAATTTCACAGTCATGGGGCTGTCCGGGGTATTGGAGGTTGTCGGCTAAGTATGTGTGTGTGCGTGTCCGTTTTACAGTAATGTCCCGTCCTTGTAAAAGTAGGGTCCACCTAGCTGCCCTAATCTGGCTAACTGAACCGTCCTTCAGTCGACCGTCTAGTAGTAGCTGTGTGGGTGTATGTTCGGTTAGAATGGTGATGGGGTTTAGTCCGGTTATGTAGGAGAAATACTGTACTGCCCAGAAGACAGCAAGGAGGTGCCTCTCACAGGCTGAAAATCCTTGTTCTACCGGGTCTAACAGTCGGGAGGCATAAGCCACAGGTCTTAGCTGCTCGTGCCGTTCCTGAAGCAACACGGCCGAGAGGGTTAGATCGGTGCTCGCTACCTCTATTGCGTACGGTGAAAGTTGGTCGGGGACTAGCAGCGCGGGTGCTGCACTAAGGGCTCGTTTCAACTCTTCCACAGCGCCTGTATGCTGCGGAAGCCATTCCCAGGGGGCTCCTTTCTTAAGGAGGTCTGAAAGTGGGGCGGCTTTTGTCGCGAATCCGTCGATGTGGTTCCGACAATAGCCAACCAGTCCTAAAAACGACCGGAGGGCTGATACATTCTGGGGAAGGGGCAATTTGACAATCGAATCAATTCTTTTGAATTCGATCTCGCGTTTGCCGTGCGTGATGACTGATCCCAAATACATCACTTTACTTTCCAATATTTGGGCCTTTTTCGGGTTAACTTTACAGCCAATTTCAGTTAAGAGTTCCAGGAGTTCGGCCAGAAGCGAAATGTGCTCTGCCTTTGTGTCTGTCTGCAGTAGTAGGTCGTCTACATACTGTACCAGACATTCGGGTCGGGAAAACTTTTCTAATCCACTTGCCAGCTGTCGGTGGAAAATGGAGGGTGAATTGTGGAATCCTTGTGGGAGGCATGTCCACGTGTACTGCTGTGTTTTAAAAGTGAATGCGAATTTGTATTGGCACGCTTTTGCCAATGGTATTGACCAGAATCCATTACTGATGTCCAATACCGTGAAGTACTTGGCGTTGAGACCCTGCTTGAGCATGGTCTCGGGACTAGTAGCTACCGTTGGGGCTACTGCGGGGGTTACTTTATTGAGTTCCCGATAATCGATGGTCAGACGCCATGATCCATCGGGCTTCCTCACTGGCCAAATAGGGGCATTGTTGGTGGAGGCTACCGATCTCAGTACACCTTGGTCCAACAAGCTGCCTATAACTTTTTCTATTTCCACCTCTGCCTCGAGGGGAAATCTATACTGCTTTTGCGGTCGGGGGTCCTGTCCGGTAACATGAACTTGTCCAGTCATTCTACCACAGTCATGACGGTGACTTGCAAATGCTGTCCTGTGTTTGTTTAGTAGGGCCTTAATTTGTCGGTCGGTGTGGAGTGTAGTCAGGTCGAATGAGTACTCTCCCACTGCGCTAATCCGATTAGCGTAGTCTCCTACTGTGAGGGTGGCTGGGGCTCTGTCTGATCTAGCCATTCGCCAGACACACTGGTTCACTGGGTCGAACGACAAGCTGTGAGCGTTCATAAAATCTATCCCCAGGATGTGCTCTGCTGTCCGGGGAAGATTTACTAAAACTACGGGGTGCCTTGTGCTAATGTTCCCTAGCTGGATCGCTACGGGTGCTGTGATATGTCCCTGCTGCGAGTGTCCGGTGAACCCGCTAAGTGTGATGGTGGAGGTGGTCGGCCACGTGTCTGCGTGTGCCGTGGTTGTGGAGTTAATGGTGGTGCGGGATCCTCCTGTGTCCCACAGTAACTCTATGGGCTTCCCTTTGACTTTTGCCGTGACTACGGGCCTCCCTGATGAGTCCCATAGTGTGTCACAGACCCAAGTGGGGGAGCCCGAACACCGTCAGTTCGTCTCGTCCACATTGGTGGGTCCTGACTGTACTACTACATTGTGGATGGGTTTTGCCTTGTTGCGGTTCAGAGTGCCTGTCTGCTGGCCTCTCTGAGATCGCTGGGGTGCATTACACTCTTTTGCCCAATGCCCTAACTGTCCACAGTTATAGCATTCCTGTCCTTTCTGTTGAGGGCTGCTCTTGCCTTCATTTACCCATGCGGGCTTCTGGTGCTCTCTGACTGCTTGGATATCTGCAGCAGCCTGAGCCTCTTCTGGGGATCTAACCTTTGCTTTTGCCTGAAGCGATTGCTCCCAAGCGCGGGACAATCTTTTGAGGACCCATTTTTCGTTATGGGCCTCCTCTGAGGGGTCGTAATTATTGCAAGCGCTCTGTCCTGCTTCTGTTGCGTGTGAGATAATTGTGCGCGTCCATTTAACCATGTTTTCGCGGGTTAAATGCGCTCTATCTAGCTGTCCGAAAACTGCGCTGAAGTGAATCCACAGCCTTCCTGCGAATGCTGTGGGGTGTTCGGATCTCTTCTGCCTGCACTTATTCAATCCTTCTACGGGGTCACCTCTATTGTACCCGATGGCATCTAAAATGGCAGTGTGCATCTCCTCTAGGCTGCCTCCTGCCACGTTCTGTGGGTCGGGGAGGGCTGCCACTACACTCTGGTCTAAGCTCAGCACGGTGAGCTTAACCTGCTCTCTCTCATCCAGGCCGTACATGGTAGCCTGCTGTTTTACTTTGGCGAAAAACTGGTGGGGGTCTGCGGTGGGGAGGAACGGAGTGATCTTTTCACAAGCGTCCCTTAGCTGGGTTACTGTTAAAGGGGTGGTGTAGGTTATGTCTGGGGCGCCTTCTGATTCGGCTTTCCTCTGTGTGGTTACGGGATTCATGGGTGCGGTTATGATCTGAGCTGTGGGGGGTTGGGGTGCCTGTCGTTTCTGCTGAGCTGCTGGCGCACATGTTCCCTGAACATAACGCTGCGCTGTCTCGCTTAATTCCTGCCAATCTGGGGCATTTTCCCCATCTAACTGAGCTCCAAAGGTGCTTTGGAAGCCATTCTGCACCGAAAGCAGAGATTGCAATTCCGCAATCTGTTTCCTGCATTTCGCGTGGTCAACTGTGCTTTGTCTTTGTTCGGTCGTTGCAGCGTGGAGTGCTCTCAAAGCTGCTTTGAGATCGGAACATTGCCTCTGCAATGCCTCCACCTGCTTTTCCGATTCCTGTCTTATCAGAACGGCACGTTGCACGTCCTGATAGGCTTTCTCATACTGGGTCTGGGAACTGTTCAGATGAGCTAGACAAGACTGATGAGCCCTCTTGGCATCATCCACCTCTCTATCCTTCTCTGCCAACTTCCCTTTAAGATCCAGGTTTTCTTTCTCGATGTCCCTGACATCGACCTTACTCATTCGGTTCCTTTCCTCTAAATCTGCCCGGAGCGTCCTGATGACCTCCTCTGCGCCTCGCAACTGTGCCAAGCAGGACACAATCGCCATCGGCTTGCGTGCTTTACCTAAACTCTTTTTGTGTATTTGAGAGAGGTTCTCCCACCAAGTATGACCTATACTTCCGGGACCTGTCTCCTCATTTGCACAAAACTCTTTCCAAAGGGGCCATCCCTTTCCCTGCAGATATTTGCGGAGTTCCAGCTCCCACGTGGGACACTGGCCTACCCTGCTACTGCTGCTGGTCGCTGCGACCACAAACTTTGCTGGATCCATCAGACGTTCCATTGCCTGCATGGCCATTTCCTCTGACTCTCTTTTTATAATTTGGAACAGGGGGTTGCTGGGGTGGTGTTTCGTAAAAAGGGTACGGCTTACGCTATTTTCCGATTACAAAACTACCGAAAGTTTGTCGCAACAAAAAGCTTCCAGTTTTACCTTACAGCCCTGTTAGTACGCATGCACTAAAACACACTTCCGAATTACGCTTATTATTTTGAACACCTTGAATACTTGTGGTCTCTTTCTTTCTCTGCAATTTGGAGTTCTAATTCAAATTTCAGGGTCCTGGACACTGTGGTGTTTCCACTTACAACAGGGTCCCGGCGGATGTCGCCACTAAATGTTGCACGTTTTACTATGGGCGTAAAACGCGTTTATTGGAGTGTATTAACACGCCTCCGAGTTCGACGTGTGCTTAACACTGCTAGGCTCTGTTCTATGTAATTATTTTAGCTCTGGAGTCGCCAGTTGCCGTATAGGCAACGTCACAAGTATTCCAAGGTCAAGTTCAAAGTAATAAAGACGATACACCGATTAGTCAAGTTCAAACGATCAATATTTATTATACAGTTATAATAAATACTCATGCACACACTAAGAGACTAAGCTACAACTAAACATAAGCAAACAGAATACTTATCTAACAGGAACAGGCAAGGTCAGAGAACGAGGCCTTCGTCCTGGTTTTGTCTGCAGCCTTCAGCAAGCGTTCTGGCACTTGGGAGTCTAGCGGGCTTGGATCGCGTAGCGAGCGTTGAACTTACGGTTTCGGCGGCTGGTGCTCAACGGCTGGAGTCAGGATACCAGGTGTCAGTCGGGGCCGGAGCACAGGTTTAACAGACCGGACAACACGAGGTCCCTATCTTTTATAGGGGTTCCGTTGTCCTTCCCTCTTCTCGGGCGGGCTCTACCTATTGGATCAATTTCTTATCGATACTGGATTAATTCCCCAATGCGAGGGGGTCTCCGTGATGGAGGGGGCGTTTCTTATGTCCTTTTGTTCGGAGGTTTCTGGTGCCTCGATGTCTGGGTCTTGATTGGAATGTGTCCATTCAGAACCAAATGTATCTATTGTGTGGGTGTTCAAGTCTGATGGCCTCATTAGCATGCAAAGCGTTTTGCCATTTGCACCTAGCTAAGGTCTTTTCACCTGAGCCCAAACTGGTTTCTGCTGCTGCAGAATGCAAACTGCTCTTTGCCGACTGCTGTTCTGGCTGAACTGTCTGTTTCTCAGCAGCCTTCCATTTTAGTTTGGCTCAGTGTCCATTTTGCGTGGCCAGCATGGCTACAGTATACATGGATTTTAGTAAGGCGTTTGATAAGGTTCCCCATGGTCGGCTCATGAAGAAAATAAGGAGGTGTGGGATAGAGGGAAATTTGGCCAATTGGATAAGTAACTGGATATCATATAGAAGGTGGTGGATGGAAAATTTTCAGACTGGAGACCAGTTACCAGCGGTGTACCACAGGGATCAGTGCTGGGTCCTCTGCTATTTGTGATTTTTATCAATGATTTGGAGGAGGGGCTGAAGGGTGGGTCAGTAAATTTGTTGATGACACCAAGATTGGTGGAATAGTAGATGAGGTGGAGGGCTGTTGTAGGCTGCAAAGAGACATTGATAGGATGCAGAGCTGGGCTGAAAAGTGGCAGATGGAGTTTAACCCTGATAAGTGTGAGGTGATTCATTTTGGTAGAAAAAATTTGAATGCTGATTACAGGGTCAATGGCAGGGTTCTAAGGAATGTGGAGGAACAGAGAGATCTTGGGGTTCATGTCCACAGATCTCTGAAGGTTGCCACTCAAGTGGATAGAGCCGTGAAGAAGGCTTATAGTGTGTTCGCATTTATTAACAAGGGGCTTGAGTTTAAGTGCTATACATGACCCTGGTGAGACCACATTTGGAGTATTGTGTGCAGTTCTGGTCACCTCATTGTAGGAAGGTTGTGGAAGTATTGGAAAGGGTGCAAAGGAGATTTACAAGGATGCTGCCTGGTTTGCAGGATGGGTCTTATGAGGAAAGGTTGAGGGAGCTAGGGCTTTTCTCTTTGGAGCGGAGGAGGATGAGCGGCGACGTAATAGAGGTTTATAAGATGATGAGGGGGATAGATAGAGTGGACGTTCAGAGACTGTTTCCTCGGGTGGATATAGCAGTTACAAGGGGGCATAACTATAAAATTCAGGGTGGGAGATATAGGAGGGATGTCCGAGGTAGGTTCTTTACTCAGAGAGTGGTTAGGGTGTGGAATGGACTGCCTGCTGTGATAGTGGAGTTGGACACTTGAGGAACTTTCAAGCGGTCATTGGATAGGCACATGGAGCACACCAGAATGACAGGGAGTGGGATAGCTTGACCTTGGTTTCGGACAATGCTCGGCACAACATCGAGGGCTGAAGGGCCTGCTCTGTGCTGCACTGTTCTATGTCCTATGTAATGTTCAGACTTGGGCTGATTAGTGGTAAATCATATTTGTGTCACACAATAACTAATCATCTCCAACAAAACATAATCCAAATGTCTCCCTTTGTCATTCAATGATTTAACTATCACTGAATCCCCCACTGCCAACATTTTGAGGGTCATTGAACACGAAGCTAACTAGACCAGCGGCATCAATACTATGGCCAGAAGAGCAGGTCAGAGGCTGGGAATTATTTGATGAGTAACTGACAGTCTGACTTCCTAAAGTTTTTCCAACATCTACAAGGCACAAGTCAGGAGTGTGAAAGAATACTTGTACTTGCTTAGATTAATACAGCTCCAACAACACTCAAACAGTTCAATACCATCCAAAGCTGCCCGCTTGATTGGCATCCTATCCACTGCCGTTAATATTCACTTCATCCACCAGTGGTGCATCTTGGCAGCAGTGTGTACCATTTACAGGATGTACTGCAGCAACCTTCCAATCCGGAGACCTTTACCATTTAGAAGGACAACTATGACGGATGCAAATAAACACCAACACCTGCAAGTTTCCCTCCAAGCCATACATAGTCCTGACTTGAAACCATATTGTTGTTCCTTCACTTTTGCAGGGTAATAATCATGGAACTCTCCGTCTGATGGAACTGTGGGTGCACCTACACCACATGAACTGCAGTGGTTCAAGAAACTCATCACCACCTTCTCAAATAGGTTCCACAACCACAGATATAGACAAAGTCAATGATGCAAGATGATACTTCGCAGATGAGTCTTCGCAGGTAATTCAGTCTTTACAGGTCCAGATGGAGCGACTGGAGAGAGGGATAATCACAGGTAAAAGAGATGTGAATTGTCTCTTTAACCTATGATTATCACTCTCTCCAGTCGCTCCATTTGCATCATTGACTTTGTCTATAAATGTGGCTGTTGAACCCACTTCTTCACTCACCTGATGAAGGAGCTGTGCTCCGAAAGCGAGTGATTTGAAACAAACCTGTTGGACTTTAACCTGGTGTTGTAAGACTTCTTACTGTGCCCACCCAGGTCCAACGCCGGCATCTCCATATCATTCGCAAATAGGGGTGGGTATGCTATGCTGGACGTGCTGATGCCACACACACCCCATAAAGGGATAAAAACAAGTTAGCCAGTAAAACAGGATGTGCCGAGCAGCACACTGAAGTCAGCTCATTGAGGAGGCAGTAGGAAACTTGCATGTAGACTCACGACAGTGCTGGATTCAAGCAGCTCATGAATCATAACTCCCATGCTGAAAATTGGGAGTTTTTAACCCCAAAAGAGAGTAAATACCACAAAACTAGTTCATATCCAGAGTCCATTTCTAATTATTCTATCAAGGAAATTTGTTCATCCATATTGCCCCGTCTTCAGATCACCCAAAGACTTCTTAGCTCAATATGCCTTGTAAAAAGATACTGCCATGCACTAAATGCAGCTGAGTGGTGCGGACTCACAGAGATGATAAGAGCTTGAGGGTAGACTTCTGTAAAAAAAAACCATGCTCAATAAACTGTTCAGACCAGATTGAGAATTGCAGTTACAGTGATAGGAATATTTTTCATTCAACGAGAAGTAGGGGAAGGAATTTAGGAGTTAATTTTCACCCTTAGAACTCCTGATATAGAATTTTGCACATGCTAGGAGCACACATTAGAAAATTGAGGTTGTTGGCTATTAGGGAGGGTCAAAATGGATGTTTTGACATTCCGCAAAGGAAGTTGGGTAAATGGAGTTGAGTATAGATCAGAGATAATTGAACAGAAGGGCAGCGTTAAGGGATTGGATAACTTACTCTTGTTCAACCTTCCTCTGCTGAAGGTGATGGTTTGGGTTGGGTTAACACCCTAAGCTTGGACAGTCTTCAAGTATTTGATTTGATTGTCCTATTTTATGGGAAATAGCAAGCCTGGCCTGTGAATGGTTACTGATCCTTTAACCATGAGGGATAGGTGTGGCTAATTTCTTATTTCTTCCTGACTGGGAAAGAGGTTGAGAAAGCATAGAGAATCAGGGCATTGGCTGAGCCAAATTGACGCAAAAAACAGGGACTGGAGCATTTTTGTTCTTACAGTTCATAGAATCGTAGAATTTACAGTACAGAAGGAGGCCATTCGGCATCGAGTTTGAACACGCCCTTGGAAAGAGCACCCTACTTCAGCCCACACCTCCACCCTATCCCCGTAACCCAGTAACCCCACCTAAACTTTTTGGACACTAAGGGCAATTTATCATGGCCAGTCCATCTAACCTGCACATCTTCAGACTGTGGGAGGAAACTGGAGCACCTGGAGGAAACCCACGCACACAATCACCGAAGGTCAGAATTGAACTCGGGTCCTTGGCTCCCACTGCTTTACAGAAAGTATCTAACTCCATTCAGATCCATGCTGAAACTCTGGCTGCATGTGAGATTTGAACCCATGTCCCTCAAGCATTAGCCTAGGCCTCTGCATTACCCATCCAGTGACATGACAATTACACCTCCATCTACCCCACAGAAGGTTTAAACACAATGAATTTATTTTCATGCTGCTCTTGAAATGGTTAGCTATAACCAACAGGCTGTATAAAGGGTCATATTTTTGAATTAAGCGGGTTAGTTTTTCGGAATCTTGATGAGCAATCTGGGCACATTGCTGTCCTCCTGCTGTCGATGGGTCACATTATCAATGTCAATATTGATTCGAAAAGGAAGGCCATCTGTTAACTGTTCCATCAGAAGCCATTACTGGCACAGTTATTAGCAATGTTGCTTCACTGCGCCAGGGTCCCAGGTTCAGTTCCAGGCTTGGGTCACTGTCTGTGCGGAGTCTGCACTTTCTCCCCATGTCTGCGTGGGTTTCCTCCGGGTGCTCCGGTTTCCTCTCACAGTCCAAAGATGTGCAGGTTAGGTGGATTAGCCATAATAAATTGCCCTCAGTGACCAAAAAGGTTAGGAGGTGTTATTGGGTTATGGGGATAGGGTGGAAGTGAGGCTTAAGTGGGTCGGTGCAGACTCGATGGGCCGGATGGCCTCCTTCTGCACTGTATGTTCTATATCTGTGTGGGATTCCACCGGTTTCATCTCACAGTCAAAAGATGTGCAGGTTAGTTGGATTGGCCATATTAAGTTGCCCCTTAGTGTCCAAGAGGTTAGGTGGGGTTATGGGGATAGCGCAGTGGCGTGGGCCTAGGCCAGGGGTGGGTAAACTACGGCCCGCGGGCCGCATGCGGCCCGACAAAGGTTTTTATGCGGCCCGCCGATGAGGTGCCCGGAATCATAACTGGCATTTTTGAAAAGCCGCTGGGGAAAAGCCGCTGAAGTAAATGCGCTTATTCAATAAGCGCATTTACTTCAGTGGCTTTTCCCCGGCGGCTTTTCAAAAATGCCGGTTATGATTCCGGGCACCTCATTTGCGGGCCGCATAAAAACACGCGTAGTGGGGTGGATGAGTGGGGCTGTCTCATTGGTCGGTTTAGTTGGGTGTGCGACCAATAGGAGTCCAGGTTACAAACAATAAGCCTTATTATTGTTTGTAACCTGGACTCCTATTGGTCGCACACCTAACTAAACCAACCAATAAGGCAGCCCCACTCATTCACCCCACTACACGCGTTTTTATCGTTGACTCGGCCAGGCTGTGCGTCTGTCAGTGTTAAGGATCAGCACAAGCAACTTGGCACCTGATTTCAACAAACTGGTAAATGACTGCAGTCAGATGCACCATTCTCATTGACATTTTTCTGTTACTTACTGAGTTACTTTGGGCGAGATTCTCCCAAAACGGGAGAAATCGTAAAGCTGCCGTAAAACCCGGGCGGATTTTACGGCAGCGCGCCCCTTCCCGACCGGGAACCGATTCTGGTCCCCGGTCGGGGCTAGCAGCCCGACGCCGTAGGCTCCGGCAAGACGGGCTTAACGAAAATCGTTAAGCCCGCTTGCCGGAGTTAGCGCCGGCTGACGCGTCATATGACGTCAGCCGCGCATGCGCAGTTTGGAAGACTCCAACCCGCGCATGCGCGGGTGACGTCATCGCGTTTTGCGCGAAACCCGCGCATTCGCGGGCCGGGTTGCCCCTCAGCCGCCCCGCGAATGGATACTGCGGGGCGGCGGAAGGACAAGTAGTGCGCGGGCATCGGGCCCGCTGCCCGCGATCGGTGCCCACCGATCGCGGGCCCATGGCACCCTTGGCACGGCCGTGGTACGGCCGTGCCAATCGGTGCCATGGTTATTAATAGCGAGTTTGTGCCCATCTAACAGCTGAGAATCGCTGCCGGCCGTAAAAAAACGGCGGCAGCGATTCGGGTCAGGACTTCGGCGGGGGGGGGGGGGGGGAATAGCGGGAGGGCGGCAAAAATGTCGGGAAGGCCCTCCCGCTATTCTCCCACCCGTCGTGGGGGGCGGAGAATTTCGCCCTTTGTTTTTCAAATAAATGTGTTTTTTTTTCTTTAAAGACCTTTTATTTTGGCTATTTTAAATATTAATTATTTTACTTAATACACTATGCGGCCCTTTGAAATTGTGAATTTATGAATGTGGCCCTTGCACGGAAAAGTTTGCCCACCCCTGGCCTAGGCAGTGTGCTCTTTCGGAGGTTGAGGCAGACTTGATGAGCCGAATGGCCTCCTTCTGCACTGTCGCGATTCTGTGATTCTTCTATGTACCTGGGTTGGGCTGGGCTGACTATTAAACAAATTAGAAAGAAACAATGTGACCATGTGCTTATTTTATACCCACAATTAGAGGCGAAAACTGAAATCAATGCCAATCCAGTCATACAGAATGGGTGCAGAAGATAAGACAACTTTGCAGAGAAACTGCCTCGAAAACAGAAAGTTAACTTTGTACATTGTGCAATAGAGTAAAACAGAGGGCAGCGCGATGGCACAGTGGTTAGCATTGCTGCCTCATGGCACCGAGGTCCCAGGTTCGATCCAGGCTCTGGGTCACTGTCCGTGTGGAGTTTGCACATTCTCCCCGTGTTTGCGTGGGTTTCGCCCCCACAACCCAAAGATGTGCAGAGTAGGTGGATTGGCCACACTAAATTGCCCCTTAATTGGAAAAATGAATTGAGTACTCTAAATTTATTTTTAAAAAATTTTTTTTTAAATTAGTGCAAAACAGATGGTAACAAATCAATAGCACATTTTACATCTCTCGTGATTTAAAAAAATTTTCTATCAACTTCAATCACACAACGTCATGGTCTTCCCTGGTGCTCCTAAAACAGCTGATTGATAGAGCCTTCCTGAAATTTTCGGGAATCGCTTCCCACTGCGCGGAAGTAAATGCTTCAAGGATTGCTACACACAGTAGCTCTAATCGTCCCTCAGTCCCTCGCTGCTATTTTTGAAGTTTAAAAAAAAACAACCTTCCTTCCCTCTCTGAAGGAGGTCACGAAGAGGTGAGAGGTCTCATAGGGGAATTTAGAACTAAGGACTGTGTTGCAGGATATCACACTCATGACAGCATGTGGGGTGGTTCTGGTGCCCTTATTGTTAATTTGTCTCAAGTCTGAGCTGGTCTGTTTATTTTGTGGAAGCCTGGGGTCTTGTACAGATCTAAACTGTATCAATCAAGGGGCCTCGACAACATGGCAAAAGTGTCCTGCAGCTTGATTTTAGAATAGAGTGCAGGGAGAAATGATTCACTTCCATTTGCGTATAACAGAGAATGCTATTGTCAATCTGATTGTGATTCCGAACCTCGGCGATCAAGCATGCTCTTCCATTTTACCCTGCATTGCAGCTTTCTCTCTTTAACTGCCATTCCCTATCCTTTCTCCATCTTCCTGAAACATCTTTTTAATCTTTTTTTTTCACCTAGAGTATCCAATACGTTTTGTTTCCAATTAAGGGTCAAGTTAACATGTCCAATCCACTACCGTGCACGTCTTTTTGTGTTGTGGGGGTAAGACCCACGCAGGCATGGGGAGAATGTGCAAACTCCACATGGACAGTGACCCGGGGGCGGGATCAAACCCGGGTCCTCGGCAACGTGAGGCAGCAGTGCTAACCACTCTGCCACCCTGCTGCCCCACATCTTTCTTTTCAATAATCTCTATCACGCTCTTAAATACTTCATTTGATATGGCTCTCTGGGGCAATGCTTTCACATTCTCACTGTGTGAAGAAGTGTTTTACCGGATTTGGCTTTAATGGCTGGAAAGTGCTTTGGGATGTCCTCTCATCAGGAATGACTCTCTATAAATGCATAGGTCTTCTTTCTCCTTCAGTTTAAGTCTACTGTTCTTCATTCTGGTTTTTCCTACTAGAAAGAAAGGTTGGTCGGGATTCTCCAATGATGGGCCTATGGCTCCACTCCAGCAACAAAACGCAGGCGTTGCACTCTGGACTTTCCTGAAGAAAGTCCAGAGTGATTCTCCAACCTGCAGGGGACTAGCAGGGTCTCGGAGTACTCATTGCCGCTCTGGCTGCCGATATGGGGTCGTGCACTTCCGGTCGGGGGTCCGCGCATGTGCACGGCGGACTCACACCCCGAAAATATAGGCCCCCCCCGAGATCGCGACGTGTCGCGTCTTTTCGTCCGACGTCACTTTGTCCAACGACACTTCGTCCACGTCTTTTGGTCCAACGTCTTTTTGTCCGCCCGTCTTTTGGTCCAACGTCACTTCGTCCAATTATCCAATTACAAATTAACTCCGTATAAAACCATTTAATTGATAAAATGCAAGTACAATACAGCAAGTGAATTTAATTACTAAAATGCAAGTAATTGATAAAATGCAAGTAAAATGCAAGTTGAAAAATGCAGTTAAAAAGTTAAAAAATCTAAAAATGCAGTTAAAAAATCTAAAAGTTTACTAATTACTTAAAATTCCCGAAATTACTTAAAATTGATGTAAATTGTAAATTCCCGAAATTCCCTAAAAGTTAATAATACCTGCAATGTATGCCCCACATTCTCGAAATGTCTCCATTCTTTGTTTATCTGATGCCTAGTCTTTTTCAGGTTTAAAGCTCTTCGGATATATTGTAGAATATCCCGAAATTACTTAAAATTGATGTAAATTGTAAATTCCCGAAATTCCCTAAAAGTTAGATTTCCAGAACTGTACCCGAGAGAGAATAATGGGGAGAGGACAAGATGATTTGATATTCTACAATTCCGACAGACACAGATATAAGTGGGAGTCTAATTGGATTTAGACAATGAGTGCAGTTCTGAAAGAAGCAGATTTAAACTCGATTTTCGTCGAGTGATTAAAACCTCTGGTTGGCAGTGGGTTCTGACATTACAGGTCTGAAATGATCAAATATTCCATCAGATACAATGGCTCTCATCACGCTGGAGCATACATGGGTGAATATCCTGCAGCTTATCTTAATAATGTCTGGAGATCAAGCAGCACAAATGCAGAACTCAACCTCAAGAGGCGAAATAGGTGGAGAGGATCCTTGAGCAGTAACATTGAAAAACTAAATTAAACTATTTGTAATTGGATAATTGGACGAAGTGACGTTGGACCAAAAGACGGGCGGACAAAAAGACGTTGGACCAAAAGACGTGGACGAAGTGTCGTTGGACGAAATGACGTCGGACGAAAAGACATAGCACCGATCGCGAGCGCCCACGGGTCAGTGACCCCCGATCGCTAGCCTGGCCGTCTGTGAGGCCCCCCCTCCCCCCGGTGAAGTATACCCCTACCCCCCACCACGGCGACCGCGGACTGACTCCGCAGCCGCCACTGGCCGTTCCCGACAGGCAAAACGTAGTTCGAACCACGCCATCAGGACGTTGGCCAGTTCTCGTCGGAGAATCACCACGGGGGCCTCTGTCAATGGCCTCCTCCTTGTGCCGAGTAGAGCACGTGGGTGAGCTTCATGGCAATTTTCCATGGACCGGGGAATCACGGGAGCGGCGTCGCGCCGTATCTCGCCGTCAATGGCCATTCACTGCCCCCGATCACGATTTCGGCACGGAGGCTCGGAGAATCCCGCCCATTGTTCCAGACTTACCTTATCAGTTCCTTTCAGTATTTCAAATACCGCGATCAGATCATCCTTCGCCTTGTCATCAACTGGGAGTACGGAATAGGGCTGAGTCAGTGAGCCTGTGCTCCTAATGTTAAAGGTAAGTCTGTAACACTGATTTCCAGATCTCTGTTTCATACCTGTGTAAAAGGGGCCTCCATTTTCATAGAATTTACAGTGCAGAAGGAGGCCATTCGGCCCATCGAGTCTGCACCAGCCCCCGGATAGGGCACTCTACCCAAGGTCAACACCTCCACCCTATCCCCATAACCCAGTAACCCCACCCAACACTAAGGGCAATTTTGGACACTAAGGGCAATTTATCATGGCCAATCCACCTAACCTGTACATCTTTGGACTGTGGGAGGAAACCGGAGCACCCGGAAGAAACCCACACACACATGGGGAGGATGTGCAGACTCCGCACAGACAGTGACCCAAGCCGGAATCGAACCTGGGACCCTGGAGCTGTGAAGCAATTGTGCTATCCACAATGCTACCGTGCTGCCCAAAGATAGAGATGGGGAGATTTTTTCTCTCTCAAAGGATGGTGAGTCTTTGGAACTCTGTGCCTCACAAGGCACTGGAAGCAGAGTAATTGAATATTTTTTAAGGCAGAGCTAAATAGATTTTGATAAGCTAGGGAGTGAAAGGACATTGGATGTAGTCAGGTATGTGGGGTTGAGGTTACAGTTGAAGTGTTGGCTAGTGTAGACTATGACGACAGTCAGATCAGCCACATTCCTCATGAATGGCGGAGCAGGCCCAAGGGCCCAGTGGCCAACTCCTACTCCTGGTACAGATGTTTGCTATTAATGATGTTTACCTGAATTTATCTATGTAACCCAAGCTTACCATATAGGGCCCATTTTACAAGTATGTGTTGCCAATGTAGAACCTGCCAACCAGGTGCATGTATCAGAAATTCGATATACTCACTGTGCAAGATTTCAGGTAATTCATTTTAATAAAAGATGTGCACTTGCATTTCTGTCATATTGCTTGTGATTGAAGCTCCCTATCATCAGTTTGGGTGCCCCCATGGTCAACAGTCCCTTCATCCCATGTGTTATCGAATTGGATTGTTGCTGGTTCCTTCCAAGGCCAAATACTCCAAATAACATCTGACCAGCACGCTATAAAACTGTGGCTTGCTGTTACACACTCTACTTTGTAATGAAATCCAATATTCTTCTACACCTGTAAACTAGCTTTTACTTGTTTACTAACTAGGAGGTAAAGTTTGGAATCTTTTGCACTGTGCATTAAAAAAAAAGTATAATTATCGGAAATAAATAAAATTACACTACCTTCTTTGATTAAAAAGTATAGATTATTCAAGAATCCAGTGTATTCCAGATGAGTGAAATGATCCAGCTTACTCTCAGTAGATACTATCCACTGAACTGCCCAGTGTGCATGACTTGATTGCTTCCTGATCTGAGCATTGAAACGCATTTAGCAAATTCTCATCAGACTGGGGGGCTCGACCTCTGACACATTTTATGAGGTGTGAGCTCTCTTATACACACAAGTCACTCAAACGTCAGCCAATGGAAAAAAAACCTGCTCATAGCCTGGGTAAAGAAAGCATTCAGGTAACAGTTGAAAAATAGAGACAGAGATACAGAACAATAACTGTATTCCGCTTATTGTGGTCACCACTGAAGCAAAAAGAATTGATCCATCGTAGCAAACCCAGACCACACAATCAGAGAACCAAAATGGATAATGATCTGCCGTAACTTGTACCATCGACATGTCAGCTTTGAATTAAGAGACAATAGGAATGATGGATGCTTATATCTAACAGGCACACAGGAACAAGAGTAGGATATTTTAGCTCCTTAGCAGTTAACTGTAGGTCAGATGTTAGCACTTAATTGTGCATCTGAGTTCGAAGGTTTTAGTCCAAGTCCCACTCCATGAGATTGAGCACCAGATTTCAGGCCATTACTGAGGAAGTGAGGCAGTCGGAAATGCAATTTTTGGATGAGGCGTCAAATTGACAATAAACATTGTGCCCTTTAAGATGTACGTGATCCCATGGGGCTCTCTTCAGGCAGTGTAAGGATGTTTTCCCTATAGTTCTGTCCAAAATTGAGCTCCACATTATTCCACTTTTAAGTGCAAGAAGAAACAACAACTGTTTTTTTGATTATTTACGTTATTTCCTGCCCATTGATGTTTTACAACTTCTAAGATGTAACTATCAAATCTTCATAAACCAGAGCCATTGGGAGTGAAACCAATGTGGTTTGTTGTTGAGGTTGGTGATTTCCCTCAGTTATTGTTCTGTATCTCTGTCTCTATTTTTCAACTGTTACCTGAATGCTTTCTTTACCCAGGCTATGAGATTCTCAACACACCCGGGGATCACCCACCTTTGTCTGTTACATTTCTGCTCAATTGCAGCATTCTCCTTTTCAGCAAGTGTCCAAAAGGTTTGGTGGGATTATTGGGAAAGGGTGTGGGTGTGGGCCTAGGTAAAGGTGCCCTTTCAGACGGTCGGTGCAGACTTAATGGGCCCAATGGCCTCCTTCTGCACTGTCGTGATTGTATGATTTCCCAATGACCCTTTCAATCCCACTTTTCTCTCGTTCGATAATATGTTTAGCACTTTCAATGTTTAATAGCGTCTTGTTCCGATGAATGGTGAGCGCCCTGAAACATTTACTCTACTGTTTCTCCATCCACAGATGGTGCTCATCCTGTTGAGTATCTGCAGCATTGGCTAATCTTGTTTTTATCGCAGTTACATTGGTCCTTGAATATTTCTGACGGTAGGTTAGCCCACTTAACAGTACAGGCTTTGGATGGGAAGGATTCTGGAACAGGTCACAGGACTAAGGTGCTCCAAAACATGTCCAGGTAACGTGAGGGCTCAGTCCGATTCGGAGAGTTTCCGATTTCCAAGCCCAGATCGACTAACTCCAAATTGTTGGTGTTTCCAAACAGCACAGAGGATCTCCTCGTCCCTGGTGGGATGTCCCAATGCTCGATATCCAGCTTCGAAAGCGGGGAGAGATGTAAATTCTCCTCTTGCGCAGGCAAAGTGACATTGTACAAATCTGGGTTCGAAGATCCTCCTCGGATTAAGAGACTCTGCTCACAGAGGTAGGCCCAGGTGACACATTACCGTTATCGGTAAGATATTGCTCACAGTATTTCCTTCATTTATAAACTTTTGCATTGAGAAATACAGACTTAAGAAAAAATTGAAAACAATTGAGACCTTTAATGGAAAACACTTTTAAATTGTGTACATTTTGAACAAAAATACCGAGCGGGATTCTCCGTTGCCTGCGCCGATATCGTAATCGGCAATCGGGCGGAGAATCCCTTACGATGCCCAAATCAGGGGAGGCGCCGGTTTAATGCTGGTTTTCGATTCTCCGCCCCCTCCAAAATGGCGTCATCACGACGCACGGCGTACGCCATTGGAACAGCGTTGGTGCATCATCAGAAAGCCCTCCCCCAATGGGTCGAGTTCCCGACCGCGCGGGGGACGTGTGGTCTCAGCGGTCGGGAACCCGGCGTGGCGGCTGCGGACTGTGTCCAGCGCCACCAGTCGGCCAGGAGCCATGCTGTTGGCCAGAGGGAGCTTCCACGATGGCTGGTGGGACTGGTGGGGGTTGGCCAGGGTGGCATTATTTGGAAGGTCGGGTCCGTGCGCGGCCGGCGCCATGTTTTACAGCACAACCGCTGCAGGTCTTCGCCGTGTACCTGGGCGGCCACGGACCCAGCCATTCTCCAGCCGTTTTTGTCATGGGAGCTGGGAGCTTTACCTGCCGCGGCTGCTAGCCCCTCACTGGTCCCAGGATCGGTGAGGGTTCGGCACCGATTTTGGCGTCATAAAACGCCACAGTTCCCACGCCAGCGCGGCACTTAGCCTCAAAATCGGAGAATCCAGCCCACTGTATTTGACATGCAAATGATGACAATGCTTCCATTGAAAACTTTTTAAAGGAATGAAAATTGCATTAAATGGTGCCTTGACATCTTTTATGAGGTTTTAGAGATAAAAAGACTTTTCCACACGGGCAGTTTAGCTGGAGAATATCAGGGAAGTGCCTCAAGATTTGTATAGTACAATGGGATGCCATGACAGATAAAAGATTGGGAACCACTGAAAGGTGCTATATAAATGTATTTTATTTCTTTACTTTTTTAAGCAGCAATTAAATTTTTCTTTTGATCAGGTCTTAGCTGTTACTTGGTGGTAGCATTGATTCAGTTGAGCATTTAGTGTTCAGTTACCAATCCACTTGTTTGTTTTAGATACTATTTTGGAGGCGCAAAAATGTTGAGGAAACTGCCCTTTCTGTTAAGAGTTGGAAAATTGCACAGGTGCTGGCTCAGATTTGTCAATGCCCCTGAATCCCATTGCAAACAGCTCTGGGCTGGAAATGCTAAATTGTAAAAATATTATCCCAATGTATTTCCACCTGGATTTGGGATCCAGGTTTGATTGGGATAATGGCCTTCACCTTTAGCTGACTCTGTGTCAAAGAAGTCTGATTGAGCAGCCTCAGGAATTCAAACTCTTCTGAGGCTGGGGCTATAGTATATAGTTGGTGCAGGGTACAGTGGGCGCGATTCTCCGCTCCCCAGGCCGGGTGGGAGATTCGCGGGAAGGCCGCTCTGACACCCCGCGGTTCTCCCCCCCCCCCCACCCCCAAATGGCGTGTCGCGTTTTGAGACACGCCGCTCGGAGAATCACCGGTTGCCGTTTTTCACGGCGACCGCCGATTCTCCGGCCCGGATGGGCCGAGCGGCCTGCCGTTCCCAATCTGTTCACGCCGGCGGCAACCACACCTGGTCGCTGCCGTCGTGAACAGCGCGCAAAAAAGTGAGTTTGGGGACTGTGGGGGACGGAGAGGGGATTGAGCACCACGGCCGTGCTCGGGAGGGGACTGGCCCGCGATCGGTGCCCACCGATCGTCGGGCCGGCGTCTCCAAGAGACGCACTCTTTTCCCTCCGCTGCCCCGCAAGATCAAGCCACCAAATCTTGCGGGACAGCGGAGGGGAAGACGGCAACAGCGCATGCGCAGGTTGGAGCCGGCCAACCTGCGCATGTGCGGCTGACGTCATTAGGCGCCGCCGGCTGCATCATTCTCGGCGCGTCGCCTTGACGCCAGCGTCAAGGCCCAGCGGCCGCATTTGACGGGGGGGGGGGGAGAATAGGGGGCGAGGAGCGGCCTCCGACGCCGTCGTGAAACACTCCAGGTTTCACAAGGGCGTCAGCCGCTGCGGAGAATTCCGCCCAGTGACTCTGCATTCTGCCTATGGGATGCCGTCCCCACCAGTTAAACTGTCAGTGCTTATCATGGATAACTACCTACACCAGGTAAATGTGCTAACCATCTGTCATCACCATAGGCATCAATTACTAAGGCATCACTCAAAACAGATGAAACTGATCAAATACTTGCTTAGTTCAGTACTTGCAAACACTTTGAAACCCATTTTTCTTCCGGCTGCATCTAATCAACGTTTCACTTTGAAACACAAACAGCAGATGTTAGAACCTCAGCAACATATGTGTTGTGTTAAGCACACTGAGATAACTCGGGCTGCAACTGGATGCAGCTATGACTGACATAGACTCCAGACCCTGAAGTTAGTTCAATTTGATTTATTGAACCTGTCACACAGTTAGCACAGTTCTCTGTGAGTTCGACTCGCTGCTAACCTAAGTGTGATCTCCCTGTCTGACTGAACCAGACTAGCTCTTAGCCACTTGCTGTATGCGTTACGTGATATATACACCGGACTCACTCTGTAGATGTCCCGAGTGGAAAGAGGCGGAATGAGAGTGCCTTGTGCCTTTTATAGTGGGAAACCACCCCCAAGTGTTCTGCCTGCTGATTGGTTATTTCCTGTTCTCTGTGTTCATTAGCTGCCTGTCTGTATCTCATTATGTGCATGTCTGCATATCATGACAATATGTAGAACTAAGACATTGTAGCAGAGGTTGGCCCAACCTTACACTAAGCGCATTAGCTGATTAAAGCTGCCCAAAGTCTCCATTGCCTCCTGTAGTTATTAACAGTGTGACTGACTGATGGAGACTTCTGGCCACTTCAGCTGTTCACATCATTAACAACTGCGTGAAGCAGAGAGTTTGGGCAGTTTCCATCAGCTGATGACGTTACTCATGAGATCAGATCAACCTCTGCTTCAGCGTGCTGCTGACTTCAAACAGGGCTACGGTCACCGTATATAGTGGACGCATCTCATCAGCATGAAGCCAAGTTGCAGAATTGCCAAAACGTTCCATTCTTTGGCAGTTATCTTTAGTGAGCCAAAAAACACGAACAAAATGAAACAAGAAAAAAATCTTGCATTAACAAATGGGAACAAAATTAAGTCAATAAAGAGCCACGTGTGGTGGATAGGATGAGCTAACTGCAATGTATCATGGACAAGGTTGCACTGCCTCACTCCTGTGATAATTACCGTACTTACTGCAACTCCTGCGGGCTGATTGAAAGTAAAACAGAGAAGGATCAGAACATTGGCAACAACCAGCAATTAGTGCTCGGTTATTGTAGGCTGCAATTGGCGTATTTTTAGAAGCAGAGGGACATGCATCCAGAATGTCATATTGAAATAGGAATTAATCGGTAGAGACAAAAGCTACCGATCATTTCAGCTGCACACTATTGTTTGCAAACCAATTTTAGAAAGAATTATACACACATTGCTTGCTGTAGTCAAAGCCAGAGGCGAAGCCATGTTTCACAATACAGTGGTTATTCTGCAGATGGGACTCAAACTTGCCATTTTATTGCTGAGTTCTCTGCACCTTTCTGGAAAGCTTCATTTGCCCTGTTTGAATTTTGTGTCGCTGCTTGCCTGACATCATCTGGAATGAAGAAATAAATTAATAATGTCACAGCAGAAGCATTTTGCGTTACAAGCGATATCCAGCTTGGGGGATGGTGTGCCTTGGTGTGCATGGAACATCCATAGAATCATAGAATTTACAGTGCAGAAGGAGGCCATTTGGCCCATCGAGTCTGCATCGGCCCATCTGCAAAGTTGTGGGGGCAGGGGGCTGGGGGCTGGGGGCTTGGGGGGGGGGGGTGGGGTCTCAGCCTAAATGTTGCGAACCTTTGCTATATAGTAATCTGCATTTGCCATATATTTGCCCCCCAGAATAGCCAAATGCTTGCCTTGAGAGAATTACCATGATAAAAACAGGGCCAGGGTGAGAAATCATGGGCCCTACTCCTTATTAACTTTAGATTTATTATCATATGTACCGAGGTACAGTGAAAAGTATTGTTCTGCAGTGCAGGCAGATCGCTCCATACCTGAAAAACATAGGACATACGATAAATACACAATGTAAATGCATAGACATAGATATTGGTGCAGCATATGGAATCCAGTTCTGCTATAGTAGAGAAGATGCCTGGAGACATCAGTTCAGTCCATAAGAGGGTCATTCAGGAGTCTGGTAACAGCGGGGAAGAAGCTGTTTTTAAATCTGTTAGTGCGTGTTCTCAAACTTCTGCAACTTCTTCCTAATGGAAGAGGTTGGAAGAGAGAATAACCCAAGTGGGAGGGTTTCTTTGATTATGCCGCCCACTTTCCCAAGGCAGCGGTAGGTGTAGACAGAGTCAATGGATGGGAGGTGGGTTTGTGAGATGGACTGGGCTGTGTTCACGACTCTCTGTAGTTACTTATGGTCTTGGGCCGAGCAGTTGCCATACCAGGCTGTGGTGCAGCCAGATAGGATACGTTCTATGGTACATCTGTAAAAATTGGTAAGAGTCAATGTGAACATGCCGAATTTCCTTAATTTCCTGAGGAAGTAAAGTCTCTGTTCCGCTTTCTTGGTCGTAGCATCAACGTGGTTGGACGAGGGCATATTTCTCGTAATGTTGACACTGGAATTTAAAGCTGTCAACCATTTCCACCTTGGCACCATTGATACAGAAGATATTGCGCTCCTGAAGTTGATGACCAGTTCCTTAGTTTTGCTAACGTTGAGGGAGAGATTGTTGTCATTGCACCATGCTACTAAGTTCTCTTATCTCCCTCCTATACTCTGACTCATCGATATTTGAGGTCCTACCTACTACGAGTGTGTCATCAGCAAACTTGTAGATGGAATTGGAGGCACATTTTGCAATACAGCCTTGGGTGTACAGGGAGTATAGTAGGGGGCTACGTATGCTACCTTGTGGGGCCCCGGTATTGAGGACTATCATGGGGGAGGTGTCATTGTTTATCTCTACTGATTGTGGCCTGTGGGTCAGGATGTCAAGGATCCAGTTGCAGAGGTAGGAGGCGAGACCGAGGTTTTGGAGTTTTGCTATGAGTTTCGCTGGGGTTATGGTGTTGAAGGCGGAAGTGTAGTCAATGAACAGGAGTCTGATGTAGGTGCCCTTGTTGTCGCGATGCTCCAGGGATGAGTGTAAGGCCAGGGAGATAGCGTCTGCTGTAGATCGGTTGTGGCGGTATGCAAATTGCAGAGGATCAAGGCAGTCTGGAAGGTTGGAGTTGATGTGTCTCATGACCAACCTCGACGGGCAGCACGGTAGCATTGTGGATAGCACAATCGCTTCACAGCTCCAGGGTCCCAGGTTCGATTCCGGCTTGGGTCACTGTCTGTGTGGAGTCTGCACATCCTCCCCGTATGTGCGTGGGTTTCCTCCGGGTGCTCCGGTTTCCTCCCACAGTCCAAAGATGTGCCGGTTAGGTGGATTGGCCATCATAAATTGCCCTTATTGTCCAAAATTGCCCTTAGTGTTGGGTGGGGTTACTGGGTTATGGGGATACGGTGGAGGTGTTAACCTTGGGTAGGGTGCTCTTTCCAGGAGCCGGTGCAGACTCGATGGGTCGAATGGCCTCCTTCTGTACTGTAAATTCTATGAAAAAAAAACCTCTCAAAGCACTTCATAATAATAGATGTCAAGGCCAACTGTCGGTAGGCATTGTGGCCTGCTACCTAGTTCTTCTTTGGCACCGGTAAGATAGTGGTCTTCTTGAAGCAGATGGGAACCTCAGAATGGAGTAGGGAGAGGTTAAAGATGTCTGTGAACACACCCGCTTGTTGGTCCACACAGGATCTCAGTGCATGACCGGGGACTCCGTCAAAACCCATTGCTTTCCATGTATTCACTTTCAAGAAGGCTTATCTAACTTCTGAGGCTGTAATGGTGGGTTTGGGGCTGTCCGAGGCTGCTGGGACAGGTGACATCGGTTCCTGCTCAAAACGAGCATGGAAGGTATTGAGTTCATTGGAGAGGAGTGCTCTGTTGCCAGAGATTCTACTCGGTTTTGCTTTGTCGCCTGTTAAATTGTGTAAGCCTTGCCACAATCAACAAGAGTTTGTGTAGTTAGTCTGGGACTCTAGCTTAGTTGGTATTGTCTCTTGACACTCTGATGGTTTTGCGGAGGTCATACTTCGATTTCTTGGGTCATCCATCTTGGACGTCTCAGACCTGGACTTCAGTAGGGAGTGGATCTCCCGGTTAAGCCATGGTTTCCGGTTGGGGTACGCTCGACACAGTTACTTGTGAAGTCTGTGGCGGAGGTGGCATACTCATCAAGGTTGGCCACTGAGTTCTTGAATATGGACCAGTCCATTGTCTCCAAACAGTCATGTAGGAGCTCTTCCATTGCCTATGACCAGCTTTTCACAGCCTTCTTAACCGTATTTTCCCGCTCAAGTTTTGGCTTGTATGCCGGGAGAAGGAGCACCATCTTGTGGTCTGATTTTCCGGAATGTGGTTGGGGGATTGAGCGGTAGGCACCCTTGAGGTTTGTGGAGCTGAGGTCAAGGATGTCAAGGATGTCAAGGACCCCTGGTAGGACACCTGGGATGGAATGTAGACACTGTGATGATGGCAGAAGTGAACTCCTGTGGAAGGTAGTATGGGCGGCACTTCACAGTCACATATTCCAGGTCCGGGGAGCAGTAGTTCACCAGGGTCACCATGTCCAAGCACCAGGAGGAGTTGATGAGGAGGCAAACCCCTCCACCATTCGCCTTGCCCGAAGACGCTGTGCACTCCATCTGGTGAATTGAGAAGTCCTCAGGTGGTATTGGACAATCCGGTGAGGCAGGGGTGAGTCATATCTCTGTGAAACAGAGCACACAGCAGTCTCGCACTTCCCTCTGAGAGGTCAGTCTCGCGTTATGTTCGTCCAGCTTGTTTTTGATTGCTTGGATGTTTTCCAGGTGTATGCTGGGGAGAGGAGACTTGAAACCGCGTTGTTTTAGTATCACCTGTAGACCGGTGCATTTCTCTCGTTTCCTTGGTCGGTGGCTGCTTCCGTGATTCAATGAGAAAAGTCTGACCATGTGGAAGGTAAGTGATTGCGTTAGGAGGGGTCCTGGGCTCTGGTTACGATTTATTTCGGGGTCACCGGAGGGATGGCATATTCGGGATCCGTTGGGCCCCAGGTTTCTGCAAGGTCAGGTTATCCTTTCAGCGTGTTTGGGTCTTCACTGTTTTAGGGATGGTTGTGTTTGGGTAACTGGCAGGATCTTTCTTGGTTAGGCTGGGTCATGTGGTCGGATCCAGCGCCGGTGGTCGGGTCGGGCGCTCCTGAGATCGGGCCTCGATCAAGGCCTGGTCGAGCCTCTTCATCGATCTTCTTTTTCCCATTGTAGTGGGTCAGGACGCTGGGCGGACCTCTATGGGTCAATTCGGACCGGGTCGTGTGGCTGGATGGCCGGGTTAGGCACTTTGAATGCCTGGTCGAGCTTCAGACCAGGCCACGTCTCCTCATTGGGCCTCTTCCATTTCCAGGCCGGGTGTTGGTCGAGTCCCATCCGGTCAGGTTGGGCTGTGTCATGTCAAAGAATCTCCAGACCTGTAACTAGATGCAAAAGAGCATGGGGCGGGATTCTCCGACCCCCCTGCCGGGTCGGGTTTGGCGGGGGTCGGAATCGCGCCACGCCAGTCAGCAGCCGCCTAGCAATGCCCCCCCCCCCCCCCCCCCCGGCGATTCTCCGTGATGGGCCGAGCGGCCGCCCGTTTTCAGCGGGTCCCGCTGGCGTATATTACGGCAGGTATTTGCCGGCAGGACCTGGCTCCGCAGGAGGCCTCCGGGGTCCTCGGGGCCCACTGATCCGCGGGTGGGCCTGTGCCATGGGGGCACTCTATTCCTCCGCACCGGCTGGTTTTACTGATCCGCGATGGCGGGCGCAGAGATGAATCCCCCCCCTGCGCATTCGCTGGGATGATGCCAGTACACGCTGGCGCTCCCACACATGCGCCAACTCACAACGGCTGGTTGGCGTGGTGCTAAGCCCCTTTTGAGCTGACCGGCGCGGCGCAAACCAGTCCAGCGCCGGCCTAGCTCCTGAAGGTGCAGAGAATTTTGCACTTTCAGGGCGGCCGGCGCCGGAGTGGTTCACGCCACTCCTTTGCGCCAGAATTGCACACTCATCCGGTTTCCGAAGAATCCCGCCCAAGGATAGTGATTTTATTAGTGTTGGAATTAAGACTTAAAGGGTTAGAATGGTTATAAAAATGTAGGAAGAGGATCTGTGGGGGAGAGCTCGCAGAGAGTCGCTACACTCCATCACCATCTCCTGTTTATTCCACTCTCCTCCCCAATTAACCCTCCCCTTACTCTTTTTTTTGCTTTTTTAAAATTTAAAGTAACCAATTAATTTTTTCCAATTAAGGGGCAATTTAGCGTGGCCAATCCACCAACCCGGCACATCTTTCGGGCTGTGGAGGTGAAACCCACACAAACACAGGGAGAATGTGCAAACTCCCACGGACAGTGATCCAAAGCCGGGATCGAACCTGGGACCTCGGCGCCGTGAAGCAGGAGTGTTAACCAAAGCACCACCGTGCTGCCCTCCACCCCTCAATCATGAATGATACAATTTACAAATCAACTGACCAAATACACACAGAAAGGTCCTAATACACTAATGACACCCATTATTGGCATTTGGTTACAGATATCGCCGAATATATATGCAGTGTGGGTCATTACTATTAAGAGCAGCAACAAAATAACACAATGTTAGATTGTGTGCACCCGGTAGGTGTTCCCATTGTGACGATTAAACAAACCAGAGAGTATAAATTTAACTTTAACAACATCATGTAATAGAACATAGAACAGTACAGCACAGAACAGGCCCTTCGGCCCTCAATGTTGTGCCGAGCCATGATCACCCTACTCAAACCCACGTATCCACCCTATACCCGTAACCCAACAACACCCCCCTTAACCTTACTTTCATTAGGACACTACGGGCAATTTAGCATGGCCAATCCACCTAACCCGCACATCTTTGGACTGTGGGAGGAAACCGGAGCACCCAGAGGAAACCCACGCACACACAGGGAGGACGTGCAGACTCCACACAGACAGTGACCCAGCCGGGAATCGAACCTGGGACCCTGGAGCTGTGAAGCATTTATGCTAACCACCATGCTACCCTGCTGCCCCTGGCAGTAATATTGTTACTTGGACAGGAAAATATCCCATTATTTATTTATTTATCTATTGATTCAATGAAATATTTTTATTGGAATTTTACATTTTATACATGGTTTACAAAAAGTGATTGTCGTGTCTTGCACCCTATGGACATGGTGAGAGTAAGTTTATCTTTAGGGGAAGGATTCAATACTTTTCCATTCTGTGGAAGAATTAGAAGACTTTGTCCTGCCTGGGTGTATGCAATGATTCAATAGAATTATTTCATAGAAACAATTTATTTGGATTCTATTTCATCAGTAATCTGCCAGGATGGAAAAACCGAATGATTCCTGAGCAACAAAGTGCAATGATTGAACGACATAGGCCTTCTCTGTCAGTGGGCAGTGGAGCCCTCAAGTGTCTCTATGTAATACTACTTTTAAGAGGCTGGAGGATAAAGAGTGAATGGTTCACAATTGTATCCGTGTTTCCTTGACCAGCACGTCTGAAGAACAGAATTCCAGTCCTGATTCCAATTTCTGTTTGCAAGTTAATTGTGGATAACAAAGGCCATCTAACTCAGCTCATTTCATCCATCCAGAATGACATTCAAACATACTTCCAAGGAGCAGATGGAAGCCATTCTCGAGCCTACTCCACCATTTATGACATTGCCTACATTATACCGCTGACTACCACTTAGAAGTATTTAATTTACTTTAAAGCAATTTGGGATATTGTGAAAGGTTCCATATGACATGAGTTTTGACTTTCTTTCATTACACGTGTGTGCAAAAGGCAAGAGTGACAGTAGCAATGATGAAATTGGAGGTCCATTGCTAATTCTCGAAGCATAATTAATCTAAGACCAATCAACAGATGTTAGGAAAGGCTACAAAGAAATCACTACATTTACAAAACAAATCAACTCAATAGCTAATACAATCGTACCATTCTGACCTCTCTGGCACCAACCCACAGTACACCATAAATGGCATATAACCCTTTGATACTAATGACAGTATCCCCAGGATTTGTCGATCAGACACCTGGCAGCAGCTCAGAAAAAATGTAGATTGCAGCGCAATTCAGCAGACTCAAGTCAAAGTCCGATATTGGGCACGTTTGGCGGGGAGTTTTGCTATGGACGCATTGGCGAGACTATGGCC
Source organism: Scyliorhinus canicula (assembly GCF_902713615.1). Lineage (NCBI taxonomy): Eukaryota > Metazoa > Chordata > Chondrichthyes > Carcharhiniformes > Scyliorhinidae > Scyliorhinus > Scyliorhinus canicula. The sequence goes on from NC_052150.1 coordinate 49,973,997, forward strand.
CGTATTCAACAGTACTTAGTGCTAAAAATGAGCCCGACAAGGTTCTTGATATTACTGGCTCCCTCGCCATCTGATCCACCTGACTCGCACCTCAGTAGCTCACTGCTAACAAGGGGGAGCTGCTTTTAAGCATTCACTCACCACTCACTCCCAGTCAACACACAAACATGGCAGACCTGCTCTTGCTTTGGAGATGCTGACCTCACAAGGCTTCTCAACGCTTTGGATGAGAGGCAGGGCAACCTGTTCATACAGGGGGGCCGAAGGACCAGAAGCAGGGTCAGCAATGCCACCTGGGAGGTAGTGGCAGTGGCCAGCAGTGCGGGCAGCATGATAAGGAGGACCATCGTCCAATGTCAGAAGAAGACCAACAACCTCCAATGAGCTGCAAGGATAAGTTACCATCTCCTGGCACCAGTTCCGCCTGCCACCCCTCAAATTCCCAACTCCCACTGCCCCAATCAACTGGTGGTGTGAAGGGAGGATCACAGGGAATGGGGGAGGGGAATGGGAGGCATTGGGTGGGGGGTATGGGGAGAAGGGAGGAAAATGGCAGCGGCTGTCGGAGGATTGGGGGGAAGGCTGGGGGATTAGGGAAGAAACGGGGAGGGAGGATCATGGGTGGGATTGCAGGAGAAGGGAATGGAGGCAGAGGGAGGGATATGTGGAGTGGGTTGTGCTGACAGATATAGCCTCATCCTAGGAGGATCTGGAGATGATGAGGGCCTCCCTGGTCCTCCTGACATGCCGCCGCCTCTCCTCAATCCTCCAGCTCCTCCTCGAGCTCGTCCTGCAACCCCTCCTGGACCGCCTCCTCCTCCTCAGAAGAGGCCGCATGTCCCTCCGTCTCCTCCTAGCTCCTCCTCCAGCAAGTCGCCCCACTGCTGTGCCAGATTGTGGAGGGCACAGCAGACCACCACAAAATGGGAGACCCTCTGGGGGTGTACTGCAAGGTACCAACAAAGTGATCCAGCATCGGAACTGCATTTTCAACATCCCATTGCACCGCTCAATGACAGCATGGGTGCCAGCGTGGGCCTTATTATAACGGGTCTCCGCCCCGGTCCCAGGCCTCCATGATGGCGTCATCAGCCCCAATCACAGCAGGTATCCCTTGTATCCCACGAGCCAACCCATCATCCTGGTGCTCGAAGGCACCGGAGATCTCCGAGTGCCCCAAGATGTACCTGTCATGCATGCTCCCTGGATAACGGGCACACCCGTGCATGATTCTGAGGTGGTGGTCAAACATGATCTCAATATTCAGGGAGTGGAACCCATTCCTGTTAATATAAGGTACTTCCTGATGCCCCAGTGCGCGCAGGGTGCCATGCGTGCCATCAATCGCCCTTGGACCTGGGGCATCCAGGCGATGGCAGAAAATCCTGCAACCCAGATATCTTGGTGGGTGCGGTCCAGCCAGAAGGTGATATAGTCTGATTCCGGGGAATACAGATCATCAGTGACCTCTCGGATGCACCTGTAGGTGGAAGATTGGCATATGAAATGAATGAAATGAAATTAAATGAAAATCGCTTATTGCCACAAGTAGGCTTCAAATGAAGTTACTGTGAAAAGCCCCTAGTCGCCACATTCCGGCGCCTGTTCGGGGAGGCTGTTACGGGAATCGAACCGTGCTGCTGGCCTGCCTTGGTCTGCTTTCAAAGCCAGCGATTTAGCCCTGTGCTAAAAATCCTGCTCGGCTGTGCAGGTTAGGTTGATTGGCCATGTTAAATGAAATGAAATGAAATGAAAATCGCTTATTGTCACAAGTAGGCTTCAAATGAAGTTACTGTGAAAAGCCCCTAGTTGCCACATTCCAGCACCTGTTCGGAGAGGTTGGTACGGGAATTGAACCGTGCTGCTGCCCTGCCTTGGTCTGCTTTAAAAGCAAGCCATTTAGCCCTGTGCTAAACCAGCCCCTTAGTGCTCTTAGTGTCCAAAAAAAAATTAGGAGGGGTTGCTGGGTTACGGGGATAGGGTGGAGGTGTGGGCATAAGTGGAGTGCACTTTCCAAGGGCCGGTGCAGACTCAATAGTCTGAATGGCTTCCTTCTGCACTGCAAATTCTATGATTCTCTGCCTGTTCTCCGAGTGATCCGTGGGTTTTCCACGCAGCACCGGTGCTAGCCCCTCACCAGTACCGGAATCGGTGGGGGAGGTTTGTGACCATTTTCCTTTCATGGAGCACCACGATTTCTCTGTTGGCGCCGGTACCATAGCCGCAGAAACGGAGAATCCAACCCATGTTGTGACCAATTCTGCGATCACACATTCCCTGCTGTGCAGTTTCATTTGGAGGGAAAATGAGCTGACCCCTATTCCTCAACTCATGTTGCCTCCTGAGGACAGCGGAGCTTACTTACATATGGGATAAAGAAAATTAACATATTCCTGTAACTCCAAAACTTTTGTGAATTTAATAAAACAATCTGGAAGATATATTTAAAGTGGTGTTCATTAACTTGCAGCCACGCACCTGAGCTGAGCTGTGGCAAGGATTAATTTTATTTCGAGAATGTTTTCGATGGGGCTAGGGCGTTTCTGTCCTCAACTCTTTTCCACATGTCAGCCCCTGGAAAGAGAAATCAAAATAGCCCAAGATATTTACTGAAATGTCAAAGCAATCCTGCACAGAGATTAAATCGACAATGGACTTGAATTTATTTTTATGGCACCAGTATCCCTTCAATTAATTCTAAAGGCTTTTTGCAAACCTTTTTAATTAATCTGGAAGTGTAACAATGAAGTGAGCTGAAAGAGGGAGGAGGGCAACAGTTATTGGGTGGGATAGTTTCAATAATAGAGGTGGTAAAATATTAGAGAGATGCAATTTACTTGGAATGGAGTGGTCTTGCATATTGATGGTGAAGATGATTTCTTAGGTCTGCTGAAATAATACAAGATGCTCAGCATAAACACAACCTCTGCTTTCATTTGATAAATGTGATAAAACTCACATTATTTTCCTTATTTGCAGCCAATTGCGGAACGTTCTCAAGGCCTCTTTACTCTGTTCTGCTATTCCAGCATTTGAAATCAGCAAGCTACAAATTCAAGCTTGTTAGGTCCGACATTAAAAAAAAGGCTAACAGTGAGTCTGGATGAAAATTGAATAAGTACAGTATTTTATTATTAAAAATATCTCTCAGACAGGCTCCAAGGCCCCAAGGAAAAATGTAATCGCAGCTGTTTTACTCAGGGTTGGTCGCTCAGGAGGATTAGACAGCTCAGCAACTTACATCCAGTGACCGACTAAGCCAAACAGCTGAGGAAGATATGCGGGTGATAACTAACTCAATGCTGCCTTCAATACTGTTGGCTCCGGGGAGGGAGCGCAGGGGATGGGGGGGGGGGGGGGGGAGGCATGGTCAGTCATCCCACCCTGATCCCCTCCATTAGAAGTGAATGCGTACAAATGTTGGTTCACTGAAGATATGCAGGGGGACCCTCCGCTTTGCCAACAACGCAACGATGCCCGCTGGTTTCCCGACAGCATGGGGTGGCCACAGTGGGAAACCCATTGGCCGGCTGCGGGAACGGAGAATCCCGGCGTCGCCGGGGGTGCGCCGTGACGGGAAACGGGGCTGGCAGGACGGAGAATCCTGCCCATGATGTGAAGTTTAGCCACTCAGTTCCTGACCTCATTACTGCCTTGGTCCAAACATGGGCAGAAGAGCTAAATGGCAAAGGTGATGTGAGAGAAATGCCCTTAACATCAAGGCAGCATTTAACCGAGTACGGTATCATTGCCCACAATTAGAACAAATTCAACCCGGCCAATTAGCACCCCATCAGTCTACTCTCGGTCATCAGTAAAGTGTTGGAAGGGGTCATCAACAGTGCTATCAAGCAGTACGTATTCAGGATTCAATCTGCTCACTGACACCTCAGTTTGGGTTCCATCAGTTCCTGACCTCATTACATCCTCAGTCCAAAGACAGATAAAAGAGCTGAACTCAAGAAGTGAGGTAAGAGTGACTGCCTTTAATGTCAAGGCAGCAATAAACCAAGTGTGGCTTCAAGGAGTCCTGGAAAAACTGGAGTCAATGGAACTAAGAGGGGGAACTTTCCGCTGGTTAGAATGATAACTAATACAAGGGAAATGGTTTGGGAGGTTGGAGGCCAATCATCTCAGCCCCAGGACATCACTGCGGGTGTTCCTCAGGGTAGTGTCCTGGGCCCAATTACCTTCAGCTGCTTCATCAATGACCTTCCTTCCATCATAAGGTCAGAAATGGGGCTGTTCACTGATTATCGTTAGATTAGTAGCATTTGCAGCACCTCAGATACAAAAGCAGTCCATGCCTGTATGTGAAAAGACCTGGCAACAATCTGGCCTCTATTGGTAAGTGGTAATTACCCTTCACACCATACAAGTGACAGGCACTCTGTAGGGTGCAGCTCCCGAACTCATCTGGACAATCTGCAGTGCATCCATCACATCCACACAATCCAGTGGGTTATTGGTAAGGCTAACAGCATGAATTCAATGAAGAGTGCAGGAAGGGATGCCAGGCATACCGAAAAATTAGGTGACAAACTGGTGAAGCTACAACACAGGACTACTTGCAAGTCAAACAGCAGAGACAGCAAACAATCGACAGAACGTAACCAACATATTTGATCTAAGCTCTGCAGGCCTGCCACATCCAGTTGTGAAGGGTGGTTGACAGTCAAACAACTCACTGGAGGAGGAGGCTCCACAAATATCTCCATCCTCAATGATGGAGGAGCCCAGCACATCAGTGCGAAAGATAAGGCCAACGCATTCTCAAAAATCTTCAGCCTCCTCTGGAAGCCCCCAGTATCACAGATGTCAGTCTTCAGCCAATTCCATTCACTCCACATGATATCAAGAAACGGCTGAAGGCACTTGATACATCAAAGGTATGGGCCCTGACAATATTCCAGCAATTGTACTGAAGACTTGTGCTCCAGAACTTGCTGCACCGCTAGCCAGTCTATCCCAGTACAGCTGCAACACTGGCATCTATCTGGCAATGTGAAAAATTGCCCAGGTATATCCTGTACACAAAAAGCAGGACAAATTCAACCCAGCCAATTACCACTCAAGCAGTCTACTCTCAATCAGCAGTAAAGTAATGGAAAGTATTATCAACCGTGCTATCATGCGGCACTTGCCAACAATAACCTGTTTAATGATGCTTATTTTGGGTTCTGTCAGAAGCACTCAACTCCTGACTCATTATAGCTTTGATTCAAACATGGACAAAGGAGCAGAGCTCCAAATGCGAGATAACAGTGACTGACCTTGACATCAAGGCAGCATTTGATCGAGTTCGTCATCAAGGAGCCCTAGCAAAACTGGAGTCAATGCAAATCAGGGAGAATATTCTCCATTGGTTTGAGTCATACTTAGTTAGAATACAAGAGCAGGGATGTTGGACACCATTTGGAGTATTGTGAGCAGTTTTGGATCCCGTACCTAAGGAAAGATGTGCTGGCCTTGGAGAGGGTCCAGAGGGCGGTGAATCTGTCAAACTCATTGCCACAGAAGACTGTGGAGGCCAAGTCACTGAGTGTCTTTAAGACAGAGATAGATAGGTTCTTGGTTAATAAGGGGATCAGGGGTTATGAGGAGATGGCAGGGGAATGGGGGCAAGAAACATATCAGCCATGATTGAATGGCGGAGCAGACTCGATGGGCCGAATGGCCTAATTCTGCTCCTATGTCTTATGGTCTTAAAGTAAGATGATTATGGTTGTTGGAGGTCAATCTTCTCAGTTCCAGAACATCACTGCAGGAGGTCCTCAGGCTAGTGTCTGAGGCCCAACCATCTTCAGCTGCTTCATCAATGACCTCCCTTCCATCATAAGGCCAGAAGTGGGGGATGTTCGCTGATGACTGCACAATGTTCAGCACCATTCCCGACTCCTCAGAAACTGAATCAGTCCATGCCCAAATGGAGAAAGACCTGGGCAATATCCAGGCTTGGGCTGACAAGGGACAAATAACATTTGCACCACACAAATGGCAGGCAAAGACCATCTCCAAAAAGAGAGATTCAAACCATCGACCCTCGACATTCAATGGGATTCCCATCGCTGAATCCCCCACTATCAGCAACCCCCTTCAGTTATCCAGCTGAGCTGACCTGCTGCTCCGCCCTTCCCCGATGACCAAATTCCCATGCAGCAGCTCGAAATTGCCGCCCCGAGGCTCTGCAACATCATCTGCTGTCCCCATTTCATTCATAGATTCACCACTTTCTCACTGAATGGCCTTGCTATGAACAACCATGACAGGCGGGAGGAGGATTAAACACGTAACAACAGGAAATAGACATCAAATTTATCACCTACAAACCTGCTACCATTTTTTATGTTGACAGATATCAGGGTGCTCGCGTGTCCCATCATGAAAAGGCATGACATTTAATCAACATAGTTAAATCGGACTCTCACAATGCATTTGGGAGCCCAATTTATGCCACACCATTTTGCATGGATTTCCCAGCAGTCAGAGGGAGCAGGGAACTGCCGCCTCCACAAGGTAGAAGTCAGTTTCATGCCTCCTTTGGGAAAATGGCAAGAGTGAGGCACCTTCATGGAAGCCTTATGGGCCTTTCCCAGTGGCAATTGCAGCATCTCTTTCTCACCATCCTTCCTCTCTCTCCCTTTACTCCACCTGCTTATTGGGGATTATCCCGAAAGCACAGCGGTTAGCACTACTGCCTCAAAGCCTCAGGGACCCAGTTTCAATGCCAGCCTCAGGTGACAGTCTGTGTGGAGTCTGCATGTTCTCTCTGTATCTGCGTGAGTTTTCTCCCAGTGCTCCGGTTTCCTCCCACAGTCCAACGATATGCAGGTTAGGTGAGTTAGCCATGATACGTTGCCCCCACAGTGTCCAAAAGATGCGCAGATTAGGTGGGGTCATGGGGATGGGGTGGGGGAGTGGGCCCACTGACAGGCAGGAAATGGCTGTCAGCTGCAAAATTCAGCGGGGCCTGTGTCCATCCACACAGCCTTGCGAGATCCTTTGGACATTTTTGGCCTCCTGCCTCCTTTCAATGCTTCCATGGATTTGATCTGAAATTTACTCCCCTTTATGTGTACGCCTGTCCTCTAGATCTACCCTTCCAGATGAGCTGAATCAGCTTGTCAGATTTTACATTATCCAATCCCTGTAGAATCCTGACAGCAGTAATCATACTACCTCAGGAATGCTATATTCACTCCTCTTTTCCGATGAAACCACAGCCAATTTAAGTCATACCTCTTCAATATTCAATTGCCTCATCCTCTCAGTCACTCTACCTACTTCTGTGTCCTGATAACAGCTGCAATATCCCCTTTTCCACCGTGGTGCTCAACACTGTCCACAGTATTCTAAAGGCAGTAGCTACAATAATTTATAAAGTGGCAGAAATTAGGGGCAGCAGGGTAGCATGGTGGTTAGCATAAATGCTTCACAGCTCCAGGGTCCCAGGTTCGATTCCCGGCTGGGTCACTGTCTGTGCAGAGTCTGCACGTCCTCCCCCTGTGTGCGTGGGTTTCCTCCGGGTGCTCCGGTTTCCTCCCACAGTCCAAAGATGTGCAGGTTAGGTGGATTGGCCATGCTAAATTGCCCGTAGTGTCCTAATAAAAGTAAGGTTAAGGGGGGGGTTGTTGGGTTACGGGTATAGGGTGGATACGTGGGTTTGAGTATGGTGATCATGGCTCGGCACAACATTGAGGGCCGAAGGGCCTGTTCTGTGCTGTACTGTTCTATGTTCTATGTTCTAAATACCTCACTATTCTGGCACACAATTAACTTTCTCACATATTCCAATGTTTGAGTTGCTTTAGTC